>NC_090751.1:48724052-48779052 GCF_036898095.1 Palaemon carinicauda
AGCGTGATTCTTTACCCTCTGGTTAGTTCTCGAGGTCAAAGAGATTGGCTGGACTTCCTCTTTCAACCCCTAGTACTCTTCCTTCTGACCCTTCTCTGTTGGTCTCTTTGGGAGACAAGACGGATAAGAGTAGTGGCAGATTGACTCTTGCACGGGACTCCCTGGTTAAGGGGAACCGAGACAATTTTTGGTATCCAATCCTCTTCAGTACCAGCTGGGTATGGTGTCAGGACAAGAGGAAGACAGTATGATTCCTTTAAAGAGAGGACAGAGCTCTCCTGAGGTGATGACTTACCTGATTCAGTTTAAAGGTTTAAAGGCCACTCATGAATGGCAGAGGAAAGGGACAGTGACAAGGCCCTAGAGACTGACCATATATCTATATGATCAGCACCCAAGCCCCTCTCCATCCAAGCTAGGACCATGGAGGGCCAGGTAATGGCTGCTGATGACTCAGCAGGTAGACTTATAGGCTCTCTTAAGCCTCCCATCCTTAGCTTATAAGAATGATGAGGTTGTAGGCAGTACAAGGAACTATCAAGTTTGAGAGGGACTCGATCTCCTGTCCAGCAAAACACCAGACAGGGATGTTTCCAATAGGCTCTTTTTATTGAGACTGATCCAAAGGAGGCAGAGTTCGAATCATCCTTTTTGCATGTCCTGGCCTTGATCAGAAAGGCTAACGGGCCATAGGAAGCCCCCATATCTCCGATGAAAGGTAGGAAGGCTGCTATAGATTTGAGTGTTGTGCTCCCCAGGGTTTGAGACAGTGACTTTGGTCCAAGCTAGCCAAGGAGGCATTCAACCAGGTTGATATGCAGGTTTCAGCTCGTAAAGGCTCCCTAAAGGGAGGCACTTCCAAGACCCTACCGTCAGCCTTTTTAAAGTAAATGCATTCTTATGTAATGCAGGACTCATTTGTTTGAACTTCCTCAGGATCAGGGGATTGCTACTCTGGCCCCATTAAGGTAGGTGCCCATGAGATCAGAGGAGTTAGCTTCAAGAAAAATCTTTCAAGGGCCCAAGTTTTAGACCTGGTTTATGGAAGTGGTGGCCACCTTTACTGCTCATTATTTGCGGGAAAGCACTTGCATGTCTGTAGACATGGTTTCACTTGGACCTGTGATTGTTCCTCAGCCGTTGGTGAAGTAACCCTAGCTCTTTTACAGGATGAAAAATATCACTTCTAAGATAGCAGGTACAGTGGTACCTCTACATTCGAATTTAATTCGTTCCACAACCGATTTCGGATGTAGAAAATGTTCGGATGTAGAAATGAATTTTCCCATAAGAATACATGGTAATTCATTTAATTCGTTCCTCAGCCTAAAAACCCATAATAAATCCTTAATAAATGGCTACACATAATTACACATAACAATAACATATCTGCATGATATGAATTTAGCATGTAAAAAAGATAATTATAAAGAAATAATAAATAAAAAATGTGCTTTATTGCCACTTTACCTTAGAGACAGGCCAACGCAGGTGTAGGATTTGCAACGCCAGGAGGAGACAGACGATCGGCGAGAAGGTAGACATGGTGTTAACACCTTCTTTGAATAAATACTCTCTCTCTCTCTCTCTCTCTCTCTCTCTCTCTCTCTCTCTCTCTCTCTCTCTCTCCTCTCTCTCTCTCTCTCTCTCTCTCTCTCTCTTTGTTCTTCTTCACTGTTAGTGTTAGAGACGTCTATTAATTTTTTCTGAGAGAGAGAGAGAGAGAGAGAGAGAGAGAGAGAGAGAGAGAGAGAGAGAGAGAGAGATTAAACAAAAATGAGAGATTGAAAAAAAATGTGTTGTGTACGTATGATTTTTAACAGCATTAACGAGTTGAAAGACAGTTAAATGTAAGTAAAAAAACAATATCAGCGAATCTGAATTCCTTTATTAACTAAAACAAATATTGGTACAAACACACTCGTGTGCGTATGCGCAAACACACACACGCACGAGGAGACGATCGGCGAGGAGGTAGAGATGGTGACTGCGATAACATACCGTAACTTACACTACGGAAATTTTAATCTAACATAGCTTATTTATTTTTTTGTTTTTGTTTTTATATTTCATATTTTTTACATTTTTTTTCTTTTTATTTTTTATTTTCATCACTTTCAGTGACGAGTTACGGTATGTTATCGCAGTCACCATCTCTACCTCCCCGACCGTCTCTCTTACTGCGTAGCAATTCTTGCACCTGTGTGTGTGTTTGTGCATACGCACACGAGTGTGTTTGTATCAAAATTTTGTTTTAGTTAATAAAGGAATTCAGATTAGCTGTTATTACTTTCTTAGTTACATTTAATTGTTTTTCAACTCATTGATGCTGTTAAAAATCATATGTACTGTAAACACATTTTTGTTTAATCTCTCTCTCTCTCTCTCTCTCTCTCTCTCGGAAAAAAAAAATAGACGTATTTAACACTAACAGCGAAGAAGAACGAGAGAGAGAGAGAGAGAGAGAGAGAGAGAGAGAGAGAGAGAGATTTTATTTAAAGAACTTGTTAATGCTATGTTTAGAGAGAAACAGAAAAAGAGAGAAGTCTTATTTAAAAGAGCTTGTTAATGCTATCTTGGTTTTCTTTGCTTCACTTACGCTGGCCCTTCTCACAAATGATCGTTGCCAACAATCTCTTTGTCCTTTATCCCTATCAACAAAAGGCGTATTATCTCTTCCAGGGTATTGCTACGATGTCTTGTAATAATGGTGATCCCCTTCGATGGTTATTTGCTTTAATGGTTGCCTTCAGCTTGATGATCCTCGAGATCATAGGCCTATTCCGGCCATATTGTTTAGCCATACAGTATCACTCACATGCACACTGCTCTCATGTTTTTCTATAATTTCTTGCTTCATTTCTAAAGAAAGAATTGCCTTCTTTCTGTACTGAAACTTAGCTTCTTAGGCACCATGATTATAGGTAAAATCAAAAAGGAAATGTGAGAAAAGGAAGAAAATAAGCAATGTTAATAACAGACCTAACAGAGGACAACCACATGATACACACAAGAACAGAGAACTGAGCACTCGATGCTCAATGGCTTAATGTTTACTTTGTATGTTGGAGCAACACTTTGGATGTCGGGGCAGAAATTTGGTCGAATTTTACTTCGTATGTTGGAAAATTCATATGTTGGGACATTCGTATGTAGAGGTACCACTGTACGTCATTCTAGGTCGAAAGTGAAGGGCCTGTCCCCTTTTCCTCTCTTCTTTCCTAGGGTATAACTGTTTGAATCTTCATCTTAGCTAGCATATTTTCTATTGATGTTGAAGTGTTCTTATGAGGGCGAGGGTGGTTATGTTCAGGCAAAGCCACCAAATTGATTATGTCTTACTTGACAGACGAACTAGTCTAAGAAAATTATATTTCCTTTTTGTAGCTGATTTGGTTGTCTGAGTCATGAACATGATGGTACTTTCGACCCAGGTTCGCGAGGTGTTTAGGATGCTATTCTCTGTACCGTATCAACTCTTAAGATCAGCAATCCTGCAATCTTGGTGAGCCAGTTTGGTAATAGGGACTTCCTCTCATCTAAGGCTGAGCTTCCCATTAAAGGACAAAGGTTTGCACATGTGCTGGAAAAAATTTTAAAGGTAATTTGTATTTTCCTTGACTATACAAACCTGAGTCCTTTAACTCCGCTTCCTGCCATTACCTCTTCTGAAAGTCCCATATCCAATCAAAGTGACATTTCAGTGTACCAGCAAGGGGGCTGGGCTTCCCTGCCACCGGCCAGTAATGACTGGCTACTGCCGACACCTTGCTATCAGTTTTAACTCCTGGGTTCCAGCTACACTTGAATCAATATCCTTTGAAAGGACTCAGCTTTGTATACTGTAGTTATAAAAAATACAAATTAATTTTGAAATTTGTGATATTTTAATGAGTTCAGATCTTGTCTAATGCTTCTCTGGCTGCTCATAAAGACTGCCTTTCCTGATAACTCCCCTTTAAAAGGGTACTCCCAACACTGAACAATTGCTCAAAAATGATTTGTTGAGAAGTATTTATTTATATTTCAATAGTTTATCAATTATCTGAGCTTATGTATTATCCAAACCAGTTGTAAATATAATATAGGAGAAAAAATTGTTCATAGTTTATTTTGTGACTGTTTCATCAATATAGACAAACAAATATAATAATTTATTATTTTCTCCCTTTTAGCTCTTTCATTACCTGGAGACTGTTGAAATGGACATGAGTAGACAGATATCAAGAAAGTCTTCTGCCTTTTTTGATACTATGACTTATCTAAATGCTCAGATGGAGCAACTACAGCTCAACCATGCAGCTGTGTCAACTTTAAGGTGAGCATAATTTATATGCTGATTGTTAGTATTATTTTTACAAAAGTAATTGAAACATTGAATCTTTTCAAACCCTCTTTTAGATATTCTAATCTAAGTCATCATTTTGTAGCAAGACTAATGACTGGAGTTATGTTTAATTCGATTATATTCTTTGTAATAGTTGGTATCATATCAGAGTTTTTCTTAAAAATTCAGTTACATAGATTCAGTGTGTTTATCTTTTTAGGAGAGGAATTACTACTTTACGTCAAGAGGCTGTGATTGAACCTGTAAAGACACTATCCTTACCTAGAAGAAGGGAAAATATTTTATCAGTTTGTAAAAAGGTACTGTACTTATAGCATGTCTTGTTCCTCTTTAGCATTTCAGTGTGTTAACTTAATGAAATATTTTCAACTATATAGGATTTTACAATTTGTTTCAACACAAATACAAACCATCTCCCTTTTATAGAGCATGACATCAACGAAGCTGAGAGACTTTTAACGAGGTAAACATTGTTACCTGTCTGGTGGTAGGTAGGCCCCTCTTGCCCAACAGGAGGAGCAACTGTTACTTTGACTTTGGCCACGGTGCTGTACTGACGTACTTCCCTGTGCCCTTGTCTTTTGGCTGATTAATGCTTTTACTGTACTTTTTCTTTTTCCTTTCCTAGAGTGTTTGCACTGGTTGCTCTTGAAAGTGACTCCATGGGTAGACATGTGGCTCTGTCCTAGTAAGCCTTGCAGAAAGTTTGGCCAGTATATGAATAAGCCTTAAGTAGAGCTCCACCAAGTCTGGTTTTCCCTGTTCCTGCCCTAAGGGAATAACGAAGTTCATCCGCTGACTGATTCCTCTGGGGTCATGAGCATGATCCCAGTTTGACAGTTTTTGTTGTAGCACTGGTTACAAGTGATTGGTCCCGCACAGATTAATCATCACCACCTTAGGCCAGGTAAGGATAGAAAATATACTGCCCTTGAAAGCCACGATCATTCTCAAGAAGAGGGAATAGTGTGACAGAGCTTACTTGATTACTGTTTCCCCAGAATTTAGTGAGACAGACTGTGAGCTCACTATGACAAATATTTCTTACATGCTGGAAGCAGTTAATGGTCCTTCCCGTGACCAAGTATCTACACTGTTCAGGTAGGGTGGAACGTAGTCATCCACATTCCCAGTCCCTTCGGGTGGACATATTGGGGCCCATAAGTTGAGTGGTATCCTTTTCTGTTAGCTATTGGGTAGGTTGGGAGAAAGACACACTATGATGAGGGACATAGAAAACATGTCTTTTCTGCCAGAGCACCTATCAGTAGATTGTGGACTTCCTTGCCTGCCTACCCTCCTTGGGGGAATGGTCCATGCTCGAAGAGAGCTTCGAATAGTCCTGCCTACTCTGGACTTAGTCTTGTAATGGGATGATCCTTGTCCTCAAGGCACTGACACACAAGCCTCTTGCTTATGTAGCAGAAGTGTATCATAAAGGTATTTCCCTTATAACAGTTTCTCTTCTCGGCTTCATCAAGAGAGCAGAAACAATTCAGGCACTCTCTTCATGTCAATATTGAATCCTACCTGTGACAAAAAAAGCTTCTCAGCAAAGTTTGGTTTCCCTCTCGGTGGGATGATGAATGCTCGTAGGGAGCTTTGAACAGTCTTTTGTTCTGTCACTCAATACAAACCCTTGTTATTTATAGGGGTATTACTTTCGGCAAAGCTGGAAGACGAGCCATAAGAATTTTACCGAGGCATAACTACCCAAACCACTTGTTAGCTGGAGGGGTGGGGGTTAGCTGGCTAAAACCGCTCACTCACATAAGTGGACTGAGCACCCACTTTGCTTTTGGCTTGGAAGAGAACAGACACTGCCGCTCTCTTCCTTCATTGCCTTTTTAAACTTAACATTGACTGCATCTGTCCTGGACCTGGGGGCCACATACCTGCGGTACTTTTATGTCTGTCATAGAGATGGACCTACACCACTTTTGTCTGTCATGTAGAGGCCGGTGGTGTGATCAGGATATCTGTCCTGATTGTCGAGAGTGGTCTGCCTCCCAATGGGACAGGTTTGGGTGTAGGTGCAAGAAGTCCAAGAGCGATTCATTGCCTTCGGGATCTTCCTTGAAGTCGAAAAGCCTCGGACTTCCTCATTGTCCCTCTAATCTCTTCTCAAAGCGTCTGCTTAATTTGTTTCCCCGTTGGGGAACGGTCAAGTAGAATCGCAGACCGTTTAACTCCAGGTCAACCTTGGGGATCGAGGGACAGTACTGCTTCCCCTGAAGAATCAGCTCGGCCCCTTCCCTTGGGTGGCGCCTGCTCTTTTTCTGACTTTTTGCAGGTCTGGCAATCACTGGGTTTTACTGGTCCCCCATCAAAGGAGGTATTGTTGGAGCTCCTCCATCTGGGTACCCAAAGGAAGCGGACATCAACTTCTTCGGAGCTGGATTCGTCGCCGAGGAGTGCTGTTCCTGGCGACCCCGGAGTTTCTGCCACTTTATTTGCAGAAGGGGCTTCCCTCCTTTCTGAGCATACTCCTCCGTCAGGGCCAGAGCAAAGTCTGAGGTGTTTTTCTCCTGCTGGTGGTCATCTCTCATCTGCGAGTGAGAACTCCCATAGAGACTCATTGCCAAAGATCTTTGAGAGACCAATATAGATCTCCTTTGACCCCGTCAGAACAGGTTCCCTCTCCGGAGAAACCTTGCCATCGCCAGCGTTTCCCTCGGGAGGTTCGTCATGCTGAAGAGTTCATTGCTCCTCGCCACACTAGATGATCTCCTCCCCCTGCGGTAAGGAGACGTCTCTTCAGTTCTGTTAAGGACCTTTGTTTTGTGCCTTCGGGTTCTCCTCACTCGCCAGCTGCTCGTCACTTGTCTTTGGACGATCGTCACTTGTCACCTCGTGATCATCACCTTGCCTATCAGGACTTCCCTCTCGCTAGATTGCCAGTGTCAATCTCGTTACCGTCAGGCTCATGCTCGTCATTCTCCAGAGCCTCGTGACTATCCCAGAGCTTGTCATTCACCACCTCCTTGGTGTTTCCCAACTCGCCGCATATCAGCACCTCATCGTTCGCCATCGCATTGGTTACCTAGACCAACCTTCTTTGCCTTGTCACCTGCTGGCACGAAAGTGCCAATCACCAGGAAGGGATCGTCACTCACCAAGGTGAGGTGAGTATATGACTCTCTATCCTTCCAGGTCTGTTCCAGACCATCGCCCCCTGCATGAGTGTTGTGGGGACGACACCCATTGCCCTCCACCAATCTACGAACATCGTCAACGGTTACCACTCTCCCAAGAGAAGTCTACATCGGCCAGGTATGGTAACCAGGTATCAGTGACCAAGGAACCCCTGCATTGTGGAGGACCAGCTCCATTCCCCCTCAATAGGGAACCCTTGAAGTTCCAACGGCCTTGCACTTTAAGGTATCAACGCCTGTCAAAGGCTCCAGCTGTCAGGCTAGTGCCAGACCTACCAGGTAGGAGATCTAACATCCCTCCTTTTCAGGTTCCCAGACCTAAGGCTCTGACCCTTTCCTAGGATCCTCCTGCCAGCTTGTCATGCGGGAAGGTGCACTCTATGGCCAGCGCACCTAGGATTCCCCTGGAAACATCAGCAAACCTCCCCAGATCTCTCCCCCCGCCATCTAACCCCAGATGGCGGTCCAAAGGGTTAGGACTCTCTAGGCCCTCTTCGGAGGTTCCCTTATCCCTCCTATAGGGGGCTGGCTGGTTATTGCCATTTCTTAAGGACAGGACTTTGATATTCATACCACTTAATAAGGGGACTTAGGACATCTCCAAACTTGCTAGGATTTTTTCCTCTGACCTTTGTTTTGTGACGCCAGGGTGATTTATCTTGAAAATGAGTGCTTTTCAAATTCTATCTCCTCCCTTGATAATTGATATTAAGACCTGGGATTACTACCGTATATAGACCTGATGTAGACCTCCAATTTTTCTAAAAGTAATTTTTTTGCTAGATATAAATTTTTCATTATGGTGAAAAATAAACCCTAAAAATTAGGGAAAAAATTAAGAAAACTATGAAAAAATGAGAAAAAAGGTCTACATTTGATTATTTTATAATGTCTTTCTAAGTTATATACCAAATTTCAGTGCTATATCTTTAAAACTAAGGGAGAAGATAGAATTTGAAGGTCAATAAGTATAGTTTTGAGATACGGGCGCTCAGTTTTTCTTGGTATTTTTACAAAGACACTATTAATAAATCAGGATTATTATGAATTTTATGTTCCTTTTTGGATATAAATAAACCAAAACAAAGTTATTTAACATAATTTAATCACAAATGAAGATCCCTTTGCTCAATATCTTGCTTCTTTAGGCGAGACTGTCTCTCCTTCATCATCTCTCTCCTTCACAAACTCCGCTAATATCGCCCATATTACCCAGTTCTGAACTCTTATCAAAGCAAATTTTCTTTTTATGTTAGTGAGATGTTAAAATTATCTTTCCTGTTTGGTATAATGAAATTCTTGCCAAAACCAAAGAAAAACAGACGTTAAAGCGAGTGAATGTCAGCGGTCAAACTCAAAAAGTGTACTGACTCTGAGGTTTGTGCTATCACTGAAGGTCGAAGGGTGCAATTTCTGTGTAATACTTCATCTTGTGCCTCATGGAATCTATACAGATGCCATTGGTCATAATTTGTTTTATATTAATATGCAATAAGTGTTAAAATTTATGATAAAAGAAGAAATACTGCATTTTCTTGCAGGAGTCAATGTTTTTGGTTTATTGGGTTACTTTTCCTAATTAGCCTGTACCTGTGAAAGTAAGAGGAATTTTGACAAAATATTTCGTATATAGATTCTCCATTGGCATTTGAAGCTCAGTGAATTTTTTCAGGATTTTGTGTTTTTCGTCGTATACCCTCATATATTGGCATCCCGGCCGGGCTCCTTTAGAGGAAACAGGGAGCAGCAGATCCAGGTAGGTCTGAGAATCTTCCACAGGTACATGTGACACCGGTATGACCATTTGGTAAGTGGAATAGGATCAGGCCGACTCTCCCTCTGGAGGATAAGTAGGTCTTCATGACGGATACTTTCCACCTCTCTCCCATTGAGGTGGTCCACCCAGAGCTCCGTCCATCCCTAAGAAGACTGCTTAGTCAGATGTGATTCCTCCTTCAAGAGAGGAACAACGTCCTTCCAGGAAAGAGGTGGGCTCTAAGCCTTCTCTTTGGAAGGAACACCTCCCTCCTTGTAAGGAGCTGAAGGACTCGAAAACCATCCCATAGTCCTCGGCAAAAGCTTCCGAACCTCGGCAAGAGAGGTCAAGAGGAGCTTCCCTTCCCTTACCCAGGACATTGGTAAGAGCCATCTCTTCAGCCGCCTATCCTGACGACTCCGACCCACTCCGTGCTCTTAAGGGTTAGAGTTCGGAGGTGGCTGACAACTTCAATCTTGAGGACGATCATCTGTATGGAGCTGCTAGCCCAAAATTATGGAAGCAGAGCAGAATGAGTCAGAGCATGTCTTTTGGTAGGTCTCGGTCTGCATTAGGGCCATTAACAGCTTTTCTAATCCATCAGCAGTCCCTCAAAATGGCAAAGACACAGTCCTAGACCATGTCTATGGCACCTGGAGACCTCTTAGGGCCAGTACAGCTTTCCCCTTGCCCAAGGGGTTGAAGAGTGCACGGAGGAAGGCACTTGCTCAGATCACTGGCTCTCCCAGCTCTTTCCATTCAGGATTCTCCTCGGAACTCCTCCTGCCACATTTTGTGCAGCAGAGGAGGTATTACGAGATTTTATAATGAACCTTTTACAGCCCTGCCTCTGGACCATTGTGTAGAGGCATTGACAAGAGGAGTCCCCTTTAAGAGACTGACTGGACTCCCCATTTCATTCTCGGCTTTGGAGATCATCAACCAAGAGAAAGTCACGAAGTATGCCATGAAGGATATTTCGTGGCTGGACCTTTGGTTGGGGTAAGTGGGTCACCTAAGTAGGACTGAGGACTGCTCCTGTGACTTCACCAGGAAGTCAATGGAGACCTTTCTATTGCCTGGTGCTAGGACAATTGAGTTCCTTTCCCACTAGGTGGTTAACGTGTGGTCCAATACCATCCTTAGTCTTTGGAACTAAATAATTGAGAGTTTTCATCAGCAGGTCCCACAAGTGGGTGACAGAGAGATGGAGAAAGTCTAACCAAGAGTTTCCTATCCATAGGGCCTTCACATTGAGGCCCTATTGTGCTCCGCCACAGAAGCAGCCTCAGTTGAAACGGCTGACAAGTAGGGCTATGACGACCACATATGCTTTGTCACAAAGGGTGTCTAAGAGACTTTCCCGACCAAGAGCGTAAAGGGTCCAAGTTCTTCCATGGAGGTAAGGGAATCGATGCCGCACCCTCTAGGATGGGCAGTCCTTCCACCTGCCCACTTGTGGGGTGGATGGCCGCAAAGCTGCTGGTTGGGGTGGCTGCAGCTCGGGGCCGAGCCTTGGACGGTCTCGGTGATCCATTCAAGGTATTGCGTCGCGTTCATACAATCTCTCCCTCCAATGACTTGGGATAAAGTCCCATCAAGCTCTTTACGTGAAGGGATCCGCGAAGGAGCTGTCCCTTCAGACTGAAGTCCAGACCATGTTGGAGAAGGGTGCTCTCCAAGAGGTCCTCGACAGATTACCAGGTTTCCTCAGTTCACTCTTTCTTGTGAAAAAGGTGTCTGGAGGCTGGAGACTAGGCATCGATCTCTGGGGCTGAACAAGTTTGTCAGACAAACTTCATTCAAGATGGAGAGAGCAGACACGGTCAGACAAGTGGTAAGACCACAGGACTTCATGTGTACACTGGATATCAAGGACGTATACTTCTAGATCTCAGTCCATCCCTTTTCAAGGAAGTATATAATGATCATACTCGACAACAAGCAATACTGGTTCAAGGTGCTGTGCTTTTGTTTTTCCATGGCACCCCAGGTCTTCCATTTGTCCTAGTCTTATCTTGGGCGCACAGAATCGGCATCCATATCCTCGGGTATCTGGACAATGCTAATTCTAGCAGACTCTTTGGCTACCCTTCTTCAGCACCGAGATTGACTTCTAGTGCTTTGACAAGATCTGGGGATCATGGTAAACCTCGAGAAGTCATCCCTGCTCCCCTCTCTAAAACTGGTACACTTAGGTATGATCATAGATACCGATCAGCAGAAAGTCTTCCCATCAGATAACAGAGTACAGAGACTGAGGAAGGTAGTAGGACCCTTCCTCTAGCGAGAAGAATTTCCAGGCCAGCCTTTGTTGTGTCTCGTAGGTTACCTATCATCTCTGGCCCATCTAGTTCCCAATTGCCATATCAGGATCCGATCACTCCAATGGCGGTTCAAGTCAAATTAGAATCAAGCAAGCGATTGATAGGGTTAGAGGAACAGACGGACCTCAGGTGGTGGGTGGCAGACGAGAACCTATGCAAAGGAGTCAACCTTCTCTCCCCCCCCCCAGAATTTATGCACTAAAGAGGGGGGGGACACTTGCTGCACCATACCACCTCTGGCCTTTGGTACGAATCAGAAAGGTATCGGTATATAAATCTCTTGGAGATGAGGGCAGCCTTCCTATCCCTCCAACATTTCCAGCAGTTTGTGGCGGGTTACTTCGTGGTGTTTATAAGTGACAAGACGTTAGTTGGCTTACATAAACAAACAAAGCAGTCTCTTTTTGCACACCCTGTGCCATCTAGCAGTAGAGATACTCGGATGGACAGAAGACAACTATGTGTCCGTGTCGGCCCAATTCATTCCATGCAAGAGGAATGTGTTCACAGACAATCTGAGCAGAGTGACTCAGATAGTGGGCTCCGAGCCGAGTGGTCCTTGAATCATCTAGTAAGCCAGCAAAAGTCATGACTTTGTGGGGTTCCCCGACTTATTTGCAACATACCCTGAACTTCAGGCTCCCGCTCTACTACCTTTCCGTCCTGGGTCCCCAGGCTCTCTGGCAAGATGCATTCCAACAACAACTGTACATATGATAATTTTCATATTTAGTATATACTGTACATTGAAGTCTATCCTTTTTTAATAGACTGCTAGTTATTTAGAAAATATGTTGAATGAAGTTCTAATCTTTTTAAATTATCAGTTATTTAACCAGTATCCTTCATTCAGGGTTTTATTCATGATAATAAACAATGTTTCTCTATTGTAAAATGCTGATTACTTTGATTATTAAAACAACAGTAGTACAGTATTATAATGCATTTTTTTTTTTACAGTTAGAGGTGATGAGTGCAGTGAGAGAGGTACAGTCCACTATACAAGTCATGTTAGCACGGCAAGAATTCACAGCAGCTCTAGACCTTATTTCCACAACGCAAGATCTTCTTCATACAGAACTCAATACGATACGAAGTTTAAAGTAAGTGGTTTCATTTAAAGTAAAGTACTGTAATTGTTAAAACCTCAGAAAATGTAGTTTTCCTTGTTCTCCCCATATACACTGGAGCAGTAGATGTCGTTTCAGCTTCACATTTTTGGAAAATATAGAATGAAAGTACAAAAAAAATAGAGTGAGGGAGGGAGGTTGATTTTTTCTTGTTATATACTAAGGTTTGTCAATTCTTAGTAATTTAGAGGGGATTGTCAAATCCAATTAGTATTTTAGAGGGAAAGATCCCCCTCTTTTTATATTCTCAGATGTTTTGTCAAATGCTGTTAGTAATTCTAATTTTTTTTTCAGGCACCTAAGTTCAGAGCTCAGTGAACATGAGAAATTAATTGACAAGATGGTTTCAGCAGATTTCATAAAGTACATCACGGAAGATCTCAACAGACCACTTGAAGATACTAGACCCTTGCTTGAAGAAGTATGTGTTAATTTTGATAGGGTAGCTAGATATACATTTTTGCTTTAGGTTGTTATTTTATAGTATGTATTATTCAGCAATCATCATCATCATCATTAACATTTTTACCTCAGATCTTCCCTTGTTGGGGTTAGTTGTGGAGTTTTCTACATTCATGTACTCTCCACTTTCTTCCTGCACTTCCATCAGGTTTAGTTCTTCCCATTATCACCTTTTTTTCTACAAGATCATGATCATTCTTCTAGGGATGTATCCTACCACTTACTTATTTACTGTTTTTGTGATTAAATTTTCCTCACCCTTCTCGAAGCTTGTCCAACCAATTCCTCTTTTGTAATATGATTGTCTTGTACTTCAGCCATAGATTTTAACATTTTGAGTTAACACTTTATCAAAATATTTTGATTTTCTTTGTTTATCAGAATCCTATAATTTTTTTGTCAGTGCAAAAATGTTGACTGCATAGAGTAGTAGTACAAGCCTTTTGTTCCTACGCAACTTAAAACTATCATTG
This sequence comes from Palaemon carinicauda, assembly GCF_036898095.1. Lineage (NCBI taxonomy): Eukaryota > Metazoa > Arthropoda > Malacostraca > Decapoda > Palaemonidae > Palaemon > Palaemon carinicauda. The sequence continues at coordinate 48,737,704 of NC_090751.1, forward strand.
TTTAGCTTGAGACTGCTGTTAGAATCATTTAACAAGTGGTAAATGATCGTTGGAGGGTGTAGATGAGAGAGCCCCCACCAACCTCACTATTCTGAATAGCTCAGTTTTGTTTTGGCTGCTGATCAAACTTTTCATTTTGTTTTTGCTGGAAATTAATGCTATTAGTTGTTGGAGTCTGCAGAATGGGAGTGAATAAGCAAGAGATTTCTACTTGGCTTGGGAAGAGTGGACATTGCAATCAGTTGTAGATCTATACTGTTACTGTGCTTCATGTTGGGGGCATAGTTGTTCACATTCATTCTAATGTGCAGAGTGCAGATTGTGGCTGCCTGTGCAGTGGCATGAGTACGCCTTGATAGGAAAGGTAAGGAAAGAGAGAGCTAAGCCTTTGGCGGTGTCTATCATGGCAATGGTCAAGAAGACATTGAAGAAGTCTTTTGCTGCATTAGTGTCCTCAGTGGGTGCGTGTGCTGCTGCCGCCCCTGGTGCAGTCCCCCAAGAGTATGCATTAGGGGTAAGTATCCCTCAGATCTGCTGACAATATGTTTGACCTTCACAAGTCTTGAGCTACCTTACATCTTTCAGGTAGGCCCTCCATGACTTATTTAGGAGAGCTGATAGCTTTAATGTCTCCTTTTTCATATTCTACAGTCAACCCTAGATTTTTAGTAGGGTTAGTTAAGAGAGACCACCGCAGAACTAAGAAAAACCACAAAATAGTGGTGCTTTAGTGTCAGTTGACTCACTGTCACCCTCAGCAGCTAACTGCTGCTTAAGAGTGGTCGGCCTACACCCTAAATAACTCTACTACATTTTTTTCACTCACTGTACTATACCAGATCATCCTTGTGGAGTGGTCAGCATTCTCAGGTGTGCCAAGACCTGTGGAAAGTGCATGGGAAACTGACACTAGACAGGTTTGCAACCTTTCTGAATAACAAAATTTACCCCCTTACTCAATGATTTGACAGGTACTAAGTTCCGAAGCTTGTCCAATGCCAGGATGGCCTCAGAAGGATTGGTTCACAGACCTATGGCTAGATCTAGTGAGCTGTTTGATCATCTTGCCAAAAAGACCAGATATTCTCAAATACTCGCACTGCCACCTGTAGTGTATAACCCCCTCGTACTTTATCAGCAGACTCCACTGTGCAGCATAGATTTTGAAAATTGTGATTTTTTTACTAAACTAACAAACCTTCCTTTATTTATATATGGATGTATCTTTCGGCAAAGCTGGAAAGCGCCCACACCCAATGAGACTTTTTGGTGTAAGGTGGCAACCCTACCCAGAGCCTTGGTAAGGAATGGCTAGTGGTACCAGCCACCTGTATATATACTCACAGAGGTGTGAACTAGTCACTTTTTCTCTTTGGCTTCTAGAGAGCGGTTGTCTCCTCTTTCTCTACTCCTCTAGGTTGCCATAGACATTGACGAACATTGTTGTTCATGTTCATTTTATGCTAAGTTTACTTTCGGTGTAGTTGTGGTTCTTCATTAACGCTCCTATGCGATCATGCCCTGGTTATGAGGGTCGCCCTTGCGGGCTTCATGTCGTCGGTGGAGTTGTAACGAGTGTAGGGAATGGTCTGCCACCCAGTGGAAGAAGTTTGGGCAATGCAGGAAGAAGGCTAAGTGCAATCGCTCTCTCAGTGTCTAACTTGGAGGCAGAGCGATTGCGAGTTCCTCTTGTTCTATGCGCTCTCCTCTTGTTCTATGCGCTCTCCTACACCTCTATCTGAAGCTCTTCCTCGACCATCTTCCTCCTGGGAATGACCGAGTAGAAGCGTAGTCCCTTTAACTCCTGGGCGATCTCATGGACTTGGGGGTGTTATTGCTTCCTCTAGAGAAACAACTTCTCCTTTTGCTGCTAAGATGCCCTTCTCTATTTCAGATGTTTTGCTGGCTTAGCTGTCCTTGGGAATTTATTCTTCCCCTTTGAAGGAAACGCTTCAGCATCTCCTTAAACGTGGGGCTGAGAGGGATTCTTAGCTTGTTGCCAACTTTGCCCTGGGCATTTGCAACGTTCTATCGCCCTCCGGATTGCCTCCTGCTGACGACAAGCCTTCTCGCCATCCTGTGGCATCGTCTTCTGATTTATAGACCATTGACTCTCCCCTTACGAATGTTTCCAGCCCGTAGGCTAACCAGCTTCCTCTAGCTGTTGTAGACGGTTTCCAGGTGGACAGAGCTTCATATGATCATCGATCACAGGGATGAGACTCATCACCTCGTCTTCCTGGTCAGTCAGGATGTCTTTCGCGACAATCCAATTATGAGATCAGAAGTTCTTCTGATCAGTGATCACAGGGATGAGACTCATCAACTCGTCTTCTTGGTCGGTCAGCGTTGGAATGTCGTTTGCGACAATCCAGAGATGAAATGAGAGATTGATAGTTATCATGATCTTGGCGCTCTTCTTTATGAAGGCATTCTAACTCTAGAGCTTCATGCTCATGAGACCAGAGATTATTACGGTCTCAGTGTTCTTCTTTCCGAAGGCATTTAAATAAGGGTTTAAGATCACAAGCTATATGCTCAAGGTTAGAGATTTAAGCTCATGTTCCCGAGATTTACTCTCGTGATATCGAGATAAACGATTTCGGTCACGATCTGGACGTTCACGTTCATGATGTAGATATACACACTAGGACGGCATTCACGAATGTCTGATATTCAAGTTCCCAAGCAAAACGTTCACGTCTCACGTTTGCAAGGGTGGTGTTCACGATTGCCCGATTCACATTCATGAACGAGACGCTCACGATCATGAATGGAACACACATGTTTGCAAGCAGGGCATTCCCAGTGCTCTTCTCACGTTCATGAGGGCACCTTCAACGTTCACGAGGAAGCCACTCTAAACATTCCTGACGCTCACGTTCATGAGTTACAATTAGAACTCCGTTCTAATAAGTTGTAATGGCTATCTGTATCCCTTATGAGAAACCAGGTTATACACTACGTACTTATCTAAAACCAGGTTATACATTACTCGTCTATCTTCCCATAGCCAGACATACTACATATGCGATCTACCGTCATAGACACTTTCTTCCTTTCTTTCCGATCTAAGGTCTTAGTTTTTTAGAAATTCTAGAACTTGAAACTTCTCGTAAGCGAATCCGTTTTCTAGAAAGAACATTCAATACAGTACTTATGCCAGGTTTTATTTACTGATTGGAGACAAAAAAATAGAAACTTTTTCGTCTCATAAGAAGGATGAAATCTCGGTTACGAATGTTTTCACCATTTCTCCAACCGAATTTTAGATACGACTATAATTCGGACTACGCCCGTATGTATGTCCTCCCCCGGTTTGTATTACTGGTCCATGGATAGACTTTTGCCTATATTACCCGTGCAACAATAGATCGAAGATTCATCTCAATCTTATCTTTGGGAAGTTGTTGGTTGCGTTCGGTAGTTACCGACAAGTCTCTTGTCCGAAAGCGATCTCTAAGGAGATTCGCTATAACAACACAAGCAGTACTGACTACATAGTTTACCGATTTGTATCACTCTTACTCAGCCAGCCTCCACTAGGTTAGTTGCAGTTAGAAGAAGGACAAGGCCTGCCCCCCTTCATAGCAGAAGTGTGCAGTCAGTTGCACGTCTTGACATTAACTCGAGATGTTCTCTTACTACGCAATCTCTCGACCTCTCAGGAAGAACCGAGGAGCATTAACTTTCATTTGAGAGCCAGGGCCACTTATAGGGTTATGGTGGCTGATGTGGGTATGTCCCTGACCGGTGAACAAACTGGGGTTCGAGTCCTGCTCAAACTCATTAGTTCCTGAGGTTGCTGCAATCTCACATCCTTGTGAGCTAAGGATGGGGGTTTAGGGAAGCCTATAGATCTGTCTGCTGAGTCATCAGCAGCCATTGCCTGGCCCTCCTTAGTCCTAGCTTGGGTGGAGAGGGGCTTTGGTGCTGATCATATGTAGGAGGTACGTTCAATTAGTAATGAGAAAATGTCAGGAGAGACATTAAATATGATTTGATCGAAATACTACTTCATGGTGAAGTACATATACATATAATCTATAAAATTACTAACTGGCAACTTCCTATGTTTGCAGGTCTGAGAGCAGCTTTGAATGTGGTGAAACCAGTCTTATTTGGTTTGCCGATTTGTGAACATTTGTCAAGATGCAGTGAATCTTGGAGCAACGTTATGCCATCAAGTTTTGTGTTAAGCTTAAGAAAACCAAACAAGAAGCTTATTGAATGTTATAGGAGGCCTATGGGGATGAACAGTTGAGCCAAGCAAGTTTCTATCGGTGGTTCAACAGGTTTTCTGAAGGAAATGGACAGGTTGAGGATGAACCCAGGTCTAGAGCACCGAAAAGTGCACGCAAGAAGGAAAACATTGAGGAAGTACAAAGGTTAGTGATGCAAGACTCTCCAATATCTGTGAGGATGATATCTGAAGCTGTTGGTATTAGTACTGGCACAATAGAGACAATTCTGACTGAAGATCTGAAGCTCCACAAAGTCTGTGCAAAATTCGTGCCAAAGATCCTCTCCGACGACCAGAAGCAGTTTCGTGTGGAATGTTGCACTGACATTCTTGAAATGATAGAGGCTGATTTAGTTTTCCTGAATAAGGTAGTGACTTGCAGTGAGAGTTGGGTGTTCACCTATGACCCTGAGAGCAAACGTCAGAGTGCTCAGTGGAAGAACGCGACCTCCCCCAGGCCCAAAAAAGCAAAGATTCTCGAAGTTTCCTTGCATCTTGACACGTGTTCACAAATCAACAAACCAGATAAGACTGGTTCCATCACGTTCAAAGCTGCCCTCAAACCTGCAAATATAAGAAGTTGCCAGCTAGTAATTTTATAGAGCACAATACTTTATATGTATATGTACTTCACCATGAAGTAGTATTTCGATCAAATCCTATTTAATGTCTCTCCTGACATTTTCTCATTACTAATTGAACGTACCTCATATATATGGTCAGTCTATAGGGCATTATCCTGCTTGATTGAGCAATGCCACTGCCCCTTGCCTTTGCCATTCATGAGCTGCCTTTAAATCTTTAAGGAAAATTTCTATACCTCAAGGAGGGGAACAACAATCACAATCCTGGCGTATTGTTGACCACCCTACAGGGCAAGGGTACACAAGTTTCGCCAACCCGACCAAGTACAAGACGTTTACGATCGCGAGCAAGATGCTCACTATTCCGAGGCATTGCTCTTTATTACAAGGAAGTCTATTGGTCTCCGATCACCGAGCGCCAGATTGCTGATCTCTGATCGACAGCTCTCCTATCACAAACTGTCTCCTCAGCATTGCCGATCGCCGGCCCTACGATCGCCGATCGTCACCATGCCTATCATAGATCATCAATTCTAGTTTAGCGATTGGCAGATCACTGATCGCCTTGTTGTTGATCATTCAACACCCAATTGCCAGTCGCTAGCTTGACAGTCGCTGATTGTCAACTTGCCGATATCCGATAGTCAACCATTGATATCCGATCACTGATCCCAGTTCATTGATCTCCAATCCCAGATCACTGATCCCCGATCTCTGATCCGTGATCACTGATCTCCGATCACCGATCATTGATTTCTAATCTCCAATCTGATCCCTGATCAATGTCTTCTGATCTCTGAGTACCTCCCTTCAGCTCCGATCGCCGATTGCCTGTTCTCCAGTCCCCGATTGCTAGTTTGCCAATTCCCCATTGTCACATCACCGATCGCCGATCTCCTGAGATGGTGGGTGGCAAAACAGAACCTCAGCAAAGAAGCCAACCTTCTCATCCCATCCTCCCACTCAAAAGAATTGGGTGGGCCCATATGCCGCACCAATCCATATCCGTCCTTTGGTCCGAATCAGAAAGGTACCAGCACATAAATCTCATGGAGAACCATCTAGCAGTAGAAATACTCAAGTGGACAGAAGACAACAAGGTGTCCCTATCTGCTCTTGTTATTCCTGGCAACAGAAATGTGTTTACAGACAATCTGAGCAGAGTGACACCGATAGTGGGCTCCTAGTGTTTGAATCATATAGGAGCCAACAGTCTTAATTTTGTGGGGTTCCCTGACTGTGGACCTATTCGCAATGGCTCTGAGCTTCAGGGCCCTGCTCTATTGTTCCCCAGGCTCTTTGGCAAGATGCATTCCAACAACGGTGGGACAGCATAAGTGTGTACGCATTTCCCCCATACTGTCTGATGAAAAAGTCCTCAACCAAGTCAAGGTAAGCAAGAACTTATCAATGATTCCAATAGCTCTTCTATTGCATCACACAGAATGGTCCCCGGACCTTCTGCAACTTCCGACAGAGCTTCCGAGGGAACTTCTTCCACGACACGATCTACTCAAACAGCCACATAACAACTTCCACAAAGCTGTAGCTTCGCTTCGACTTCATGCCTGGGAACTGTCCAGTAACTCCTCTCTCAGAGAGGCTGTTAGCAACGAGTTGCGGAAAGGATGTCTAGACACCGCAGACATTTTCAGCGTCAGTCTTCCAGGCAAAGTAGTTGGCTTTTTGTGACTAGTGTTGTGGATGAGGTATCACTCCCCTTGATGCCTCTATTCTAACAATAGCAAAGTTCCTGGTGTTGTACCTTCGGGGAGAAATGCTTCTCTCGGTTTTGACAGTCAAAGGCTACCTCTCAGCCTTAGGTGTCGTCTTTAAACTGAAAGGAATGGATACTTCCTCGTCGTCGGAACTTTCTCTACTCTTACGAAGTTATGAGAGTACTTGTCCCCAGGAGAGACTTAGCATTAGCTCACCTCAAGGGTACATCACGTTTCGTCAACCCAAGAGGGTCAAAGGGAGCTCATCAGGATCTCATTCCTGACTGGAACCCAATGAGTCATAATATTATTATTATTATTATTATTATTATTATTATTACTTGCTAAGCTACAACCCTAATTGGAAAAGAAGGATGCTAAAAGCCCAGGGGCTCCAAGCAGGAAAAAAGTCCAGTGAGGAAAGGAAACAAGGGAAAATGAAATTTTTAAGAAGAGTAACAAGATTAGAATAAATATCTCCTGTGGACACACTAAAAACTTAAACAAAACAAGACAGAACAGCGTGCCTGAGTGTACCCTCAAGCAAGAGAACTCTTACCCAAGATGTGGAAGACCATGGTTCAGAGGCTATGGCACTACCCAAGGCTAGAGAACAATGGTTTGATTTTGGAGTGTCCTTCTCCTAGAAGAGCTGCTGGCCATAGCTAAAGAGTCATTGAGTCTTCCTACAGAATTAGTGCATCTAAAACCCTAATGAAGATCCTCATAGCTCTGCTTTGGATTAAGCAGAATTGTTCTTGGACCTTTTTCATCTTCTAGTAGATCTCCCGAGAGAGCTACCCCGACGACCCGTTCTACTCAAACAACCACACATGAACATCTTTTAGAGGACGGTTCCGTCTCTACGGCTTCATGCCTGGAGACTATCCTGCATCTCTTCTCAGAGAGGATTTTCAAAACAGGATGCAAAGGAATGTCTGGTCACATACGCCAGTCCCCCGCCTTGGCATACCAGGCTAAATGGAACCTATTTTGTGGTTGGTGTCATGGAAGGGATCTCTCTCCCTTCAATGCTTCTATTCTTGTTATAGCGTATTTTCTGATTATCTTCGCAAGAAAAAACACTTTTTGGTCACGACAGTGAAAAGCTCAGCCTTAAGCCTAGCCTTTCAGTTGAATGGAGTGAACCTTTCCTCTTTGTTGGAACTTTCTCTACTCATACAGAGTTGTGAGATCTCTTACCCCCAGTCGGATAAAACCTCCTCCTTGGATCGTGGTTTGGTTCTTAAGGTCCTTGAATGGACCTCCCTACGAACCATTACGCTATGCAACAGACCATAATGTCACTCTGAAGAAGGCGTTCCTACTCGCTTTAGCGTTAGCTAAGAGAGTCAGTGAACTACATGGTCTCTCGTACAACATCGCCAATTCAAGGGGATGGGAGGAACTGACTTGGCTTCGTACCTGAGTTTATTGCAAAGACTCAAAATCCAGGCGTACTGGACTCTAGATTTGGGCCCTTTCAAATTAAGAGTCTACATTCTGTAACCAGTGATCCAGATCAATTGTTATTATGCCCAGTAGGGAGTTTGAGGTACTACCTTGAACATCGATGTGGTCTAACATTTCTTGATGAAATCTCCTCATGAGACTGCCAATCTGAGGAATCCCATGGTTAAGACCTTTGTTCTTAGTTGCATTGGCATTGGGGAAGAGAAAAAGGGAATTGCAAGCCTTCTCGGTTAAGTTATGCTTTTTAGCTATGGGAGAAGTTTATGAACAAGGCTTTGCCTAGACACCTAGAAATCCCTTCCATCAAGATTATTATAGGTAAGGCTCAAGTAGAACTGTTCTTTTGCCCAGTGGTAGCTTTGCAGTTCTATTTAAGTAGGACATTAGAGGTCGGGGACTCGTCCAGAAATTTGTTCTGTATTATTAATTTGTTCAATGTTATTAGACTTCTTACAAGACAATTATGAAAAATGACATGTGACATGGCACCGATGTGTGAGCGGGAGCGTTAGCAAGCTACCCCTACTAACTAGGGGAATGGGTAGTTAACCCTCGCTAGATTTTGATGGCTCGTCCTTTCAGCTTCGCTAAAAGTAATAACCCCTAATAAATAGCTAAAGGTTTGTATCGTTCGGAAAAATACAAATTACAGTATCTCTGAATTTGTCATTTTAATACTTACTGAAGTTCAATAATGTCTCCTGCCCTCTTTATGCTACATTGGGTAGATTGTATTATTAGTGGAAGCTGTAGAAATATTTACTTTATATTTAAGGGGTCAGGTTTGTCCATTCCAGAGGAGGAACAGCAAAGAACTTTGGTCATTCTAAATAATATTAATCTAAAGATGTTATTCATCTCTTTTAGGATCAACTAATTGCTGTCGTATTTGGAGTACTTCGACTTCAAAAGTTTGACTTTTTGGATAGTCTTCGAGAAGAAATCTATACTGCCATAAAAGCAACTGTAAAACAGGGAGTAGCAGAAGCAGTGAGCCAGGTTGAAATTGACCAGGAAACAGCAAGTGTTGCTGACCAGGCCAAGACCTTGTCCATTAGTGCTTGGCTTGCTCTTTTATCGACTATCACTTCAAGGCTCAACATAGTTATAGCTAGAGTTAAGGTATGTTGGCTGTTACTTCTTGTAATTTGTATGTCTGTGTCATTTTTATTATTAGTTTGTCTTATCAACTTGATAAATCTAGTGCTTTTACATGAAAGTTAGTCTTTATTATCAGGAATATTCAACTTCCCTACCTTCCAATGGATTTGATTAACATTGATAAATTATAAAAACTGTTATAAGCAGTGTTTGACTACTGTATTGCAAGAAGGGGATTGGTGTAGAAAGTCACTAAGTTGGTACCGCCAATATTACTCTCTTTTGATGTTGCACTGAATGTTGATTTTATGGTCCATTTTTCTTTTCCTTTATTATTTTGAATTTTTCATTGTTTTACATAAATTTATCTTTTATATATGTTTCCGTTCTTCATTATCTTTGTGAATTTGAAGATTCTAATCATCTTTTTTTTTATTGTTTTCAACAGTTTCTTGTGCTTGCTACTTTGGCTTTTTTCAAACTTGTGAAGATCTTCACGGCCATTATTGTTACATTTATATCTTTCACAATCTTGAGTAATCTTCCTCTACCATTCAATGAGGCTAAGAACTAGCTTATTAGAAATACATAAAGATTTTCAGTCTTTCCTTTGATAAAAGACTTTCCCTTATTAACTTATATCTCTTGCAGATTTATTAACTGCAGTAAAAATGATCTTCATTTGGTTTTGTATCATTGGCTTTTGAAAAGTCTTTCTGAAGAGTATTTTTGCCAAAATAGGAAATTGTACTGTAAAAGGATTGGTTTCTGAATATGCATTTGATTTCATCAAATGGCATAGGGTTAAGGGTCAAGGTAATTGTATTTCTAAATTGCCTAGACCATAACTTTTTATTTACTGTTGAAAAAGTTGGTTTCATTCCCAGTGTCTCCTTCATCTAGCTAGGGATAAGATATTTTGAGAATATACCTCCAGGTTACCATCTTGAAAGTTGGCCCGAGAGGGCAATGGTATTAATCAACCACATGAGGTACTGTAGTAGGTTGGCCAGGGCACCAGCCACCCGTTAAGATACTACCGCTAGAGAGTTATGGGGTCTTATGACTGACCAGACAGTATTACATTGGATCCTTCTCTCTGGTTACGGTTCATTTTCCCTTTGCCCACACACACACATTGGAGTTCTCTTTCTTGAGGGTACACTCAGGCACATTGTCACATTGTTTTATCTTATTTCTCTTCCTCTTGTTTTGGTAAAGTTTTTATAGTTTAAATAGGAGATATTTTAATGTTGCTCTTCTTAAAATATTTTTTTCTTTGTTTCCTTTCCTCACTGAGCTATTTTCTCTTTTGGAGCCCCTGGGCTTAACAACAACAATAACAACAATAATAATAATAATGATGAGAGCTCCAATTAACTCTCAGCTATTCTCGTTCATGGCTACCAAGTTGGTATTTAGGCATTTTTAAACCCAAGTTTCAACTTGGGTAAACAAGCTATTAGGCAGAGGTAGTATTAATGTCTACTGGTACATATTTTTGGTGGTATCATTATTTTTAATCAGCACCAAGGAATTTTTGGATATTTTCTTGTCACCTCTATTCAGTATTCATTTCATGGAAATTTTTAGATTATTTCTCATGAAATTATGCTTTTTATTCAGTTGTAATTATATTTGAATTTCTTAAAAATTGAATCCAATAGCTTGATCATAGAATTGAGGAACTAGATGTGTAGCATAGCAGTGTTAGGCTGTTAAACTAACATGAGAGTCCTTATCCCTGCAAATGCAGATGTTGAATCAGGTATTGCTTTGTAGAGTACCAGTTTCAGGTCTGATCCTGTTGACAGCTGGATTATGTTCCTTCAAGCACATCCTATAATGTTTTCTCCTTTTTACTTTTTATTCAGTTCCTTTGGTTTTTCTTTACTAGACTGTTTCAACTTCACTATGGTTACAGTGTTCCACCTACCTTGCCTAGTCATCAAATTATTCGAGTGAGCACTATGGTAGTTTAAGAACACAGCTTAGTGACTTGAGTTATTATATTGTAATAATTAATCTCTCAGCTGGTTAAAACATTAGTTGAATTAAGTATAAGTGCTTGGGAATTAATTTGTTTTAGTACCTTCATGTTCAAGTCTGCTTATGAAAAGAGAATGACATTCTTTTAATCACAGTATTAGATGGATGATAATTTCAGTCTTTTAGGGGGCATGTTTTAGGTATGAAATATGAGAAATTAATGGTCTTTTGACCTTATATGAACTTCTTTAAAACAAAGCTGTTTTAATTATCAATGTTGGTTGTGATGACAAAAGGCAAGCTTCTGTATCTTGGCATAGTTGTTACAGGCACTTGTCTTTTGCTTTTCATTATTGTAAAAAAGATGGAAGAATAGATATGATTTTCATATAAAAAATCTTCACTACAAATTGATCTACTATAGGTTGCTCATTTTTTATTTTTATTTTGTTGACTAGGCTGGATTTCTTTCCTTTGTTTAAATTTTTTCTCGCTCCTTTGGTTTTTACTCGCCTATCTGTTGAAGTTCTATAATTGTTTTAATACCTCAATTTTTAAGCTGGTTTTCAGCCAGTTTTAGGAAAATTTATAAATATGACCAGCCTACCCAGTTAAATTATATTTCTGATAGTTTATAACGTGGATTTTTTTTGTTTAGCATTCTTTTGAATATATCATATTATTTTCTAGGTCATATGTGAAGTAATGGTACAAACAGTAGAAGCTGGTGCTGGCCGAACACAACCAGTGACTGAAGGAGTCCAAGCTGCATCACTTGTTACAATGTAAGAAATACTCATTTCACCATTGCTTGTATAGTGATTATAATTCTATAGGCCCTTGTATTCTGACAAATTTATATTGTTCCCCTAATCTATTGCATTCTTTCTTTGGTCATGTTTTTTTTTTTCATATATTTACTCTTTTGTGATTTTTTAATTGTTCCAGGGCAAACAGAAACACTCCACTATTTATATTGGGTATATTGTTTTTGGCGAAGCTGAGCTAGTCATGATAGTTTTAAGTGAGGGATAACCACCGCACTCGCTAGTTAGTGGATAGGGGTGGGGGCAGTTTGGCTACCCCGCTTACTCACACCTGGTTTGAGTAACCACTTTGCTTTCTTGGTTCGGTAGAGACGGACATACTGCCCGCACTCTCCCGATTTTGACTTTTCTGTTTCTTTTTCGTTATATATATGAAAGCCTTCTCACTTGTTTTTATATATATGAGTAACTTATTACAGTGCTGTTTGTGTGACAGCGTATTACGGCAGTCTCGTTGCGAGGGAGTTGTCATTGTGTTGATACTACTACTCCCTTTTTTGCTGCCCTCCATTTTACGTGGATGGTTGGCAGTTCCTCACGAGGGGGGGTTACCTTTCCTGTTTGCTGAGTAGGTTTCGCTTCTTAGTAGTTTCTTCTGTTGTCAAGTTAAATTTATTAACGGTTTGTTATTTAAATTTTTCAGCGGTTTTATGATTTGTATTCATCATAACTTTTATTGTTCCTTAGATAGCGACGCCGTTCTTCGTTCGGCTAAAACAGCTGATGTAGAAGAAGATACATTCATTCCTGTGAAATCGACTGCTCTGGTCTGTCCAGTGCTACTGATGGCAGATCGTGAGCTGCTCAATGGTTGCAAGGTAGCACTCGATGCCGACCTTCAACTTGAGCAAGGCTTGTTGAAGGGAAGCAGAGAACACAATTAGGAGCCTCCAGGGGTTGAAGAACTTTCCCTTTCGAGGGAGAGTTAACCTCCCCATTTGTTGGGTTCAGCCGTTTTGCAACCTTCCCTCTTTCGGAGAGAATTGCTTACAGCTCGACAAAGTTAGTAGCTGCTATCTCGTCTCTGAAGACTGTGTTTCTCCCCCTTGGGCTGGGGGAAAACAAACTCCAAGGTAAGGTCCTCTTGTCCACGAGAGAGATTGTTCATGGTCTAACACTTGATGTACACCTACATTTTTTCTAATTGGGCTGGGGGAAAACTAGTTCTAGACGATGTCCTCCTTTGGGAGAACATTCCTCTCATTTACAAGAGAAAGCTTATTCAGGTTTTTGTGACAGAGCAGAGTCCTTCTCCGAAGGTTACTGCTAGATGTTCCCTTTCCGCAGTCTGTCGGGAGGAGGAGTTTCTGACCCCTCTTTGCCTTGGGCTTTCTCCTTCCCCTGCGGTAGGAGATACCCTTTTGAACCTTTTCGTTGTCGCAGGTGCTGCGGCCTGTCGGTCTGACCTTGGTCTCATGGCCGACACCACAGTCATTACTTCTCCTCCAGGGGCGATAGGAGAGTAAAGTCCTAGGTATGTTCCCCCTCCGGACCTCCGGAGGAACATCTTTCGTTTGAGAGAGAACCACTTGTGGTCAACGGTCTCCTTAGGCTTATGCTTCTCCCCCAAGGGCGGGCTTAGTGCGTTATCTGAAGCGATGTTCTCCTTTGGGAGGACAAATATCCCCCGGGGGAGGAAGCTCTCGAGCTTGAGTAGTCTCCATCTCGGGTGGTTTCTGCTAGGCGTTCCCCTTCGGAGGTTCCTTGGGTGAAGGAGTTTTTGACCCTCTCCATCCAGGGTGTGCTCCTCCCCCAGCGGGTAGGAGACACCTTTTTTAAGCCCTCGGATTCAATTCGCGATGTCATTTTGGGGTCTTGTGACGATCTCGCATCGGGCTTTCTTGATCCGGAGCCTTCGGGCTTCCGTTGCGATGGTCCTTTGGGTTCTCACAACATGGGACCTTTGGGTTCTCTTTTCACTAAGCCTTTGGGCTTGCGGGACACCGAACCTTCGGGTTCTGGTTTTGATGTTTTTTTGGGTTCTCGCAACCTGGGACTTTGGTGTCCTAGTTACGTTGAGTCTTTGGGTTCTCTTGGCCTGGAACCTTCGGGTTCCTGTTGCGTTGAGTCTTCGGACTCTCGCAACCCTGGTAACGCTGAACTCTTGGGTTCTCGCAATTCGGGACCATTGGGTCACCCTGAGCTTTCTGACTCTCGTGTCATCGGGGGATTTTCGGGTCCTTATCACGTTGAGCCTTCGGTGTCTTGTGACTGTCACACATTGGGTTTGCATAACCTCGGGCCTTCGGGCTCTCGCAACCCGGGATCTTTGGGTCCTTGTCTCGTTGAACCTTCGGGTTCTCACAGCATGGAACTCCTGGGTGCTCCAGTTGTGCTAAGCTTTCTGGCTCTTGCAATTTTGGTAACATTGTACCGGTTGGCAATTTTTATCACGTCATGCTGATACTCAGGTTTCATGTGAAAGGTAGATTTCAGTCTCACATTGCGGAGCTCCGTTGGGCTCTCATGCCACCCGCTACGTTGAACCTTCAGGTTCTTGTAGCAGGGAAACCTCAGTTTCCTGTTGCATTAATCCGGGATTGTGCAACCTTGGTTTCGTTAAGCCCACGGGCTCTCATACAGGGAGCCTTCGTGCTCTAACAATCTGGGATCTTCGGGTCCTTGTCTCGTTTGGCCCTTGGGCTTAAACGACACCGAACCTTCCGGTTCAGGTTGCGGGGAGCCTTCCGGCTCTCGTTATACGGGATTTTCGGGTTCCAGTTACTTGAGCTCTTTGGTTCTCGCAATTCCAGTTACGATGAATGGGCTCTTGTGACTGCCGTTATGCTTCTGTCGACTCAATAAGAGAGAATCTTTGGATTCACGTCGCGTGAGACACGGCGCGTTGCCTGAGGGATTAAATCTCCTTCTAGGTAACGATGACTTAGTTTCTTTGGGTTTTCGTCATCCTTGGTTGCATGAACCCTGTGGGTTCACACTGCACATTGCCTGAGGGATTACATCTCCCTCCAAGTAACGATGATGTAGTTCCTTCAGGTTCTCGTCATCCTTTGTCGCTTGAATCCTGTGGGTTCGCAAGACACGTTGCCTGATCAATTCTATCTCCCTCCAGGTAGTGATGACGTAGTTCCTTCGGGTTCTGGTTATACGATTCTTGAGAGATTCCATCTCCCATAAGGAATCGGTGACGTAGTTCCTTCGGCTTCTCGTCACGACGATCACTTGGAGGCATGCGCGACAAGGTTCTCTATCAATTTTCGAGCTCCCTTTACATAGAACCCTTAGGTTCTCATTGCGCCGAATCTCACGGTTCGTGCAACCCAGAGCTCTCCCTGGAAGGCATGTGCGACAAGGTTCTCTACCAATTTTTGAGCTCCCTTTACATAGAACCCCTAGGTTCTCGTCACGCTGAATCTCGAGGTTCGCGCAACCCAGAGCTTACTCTGAAATTTCTATGGTTTACCACCTCCCTACGGGCTTGTCATCCAGCGTAGCATGACTTGTAACGTCGCCCTATACTCCCTGCTAATTGCTGTGCCACAGCTAGGCTGGTTTCGCCAACTCCCTTCCTTTCTGAACGAACCACCGTTATCCTCCCCCCACCCCTCCCACTTCTAGTGATTGGGGTAGCAGGCAGTTCATGATCATCTCTCATCATCGAGAATGGAACGGAAACCAGCAGAAAGAATTTTTACATTCCAGTTCAATTCCTTCTGTCAGGTCTTGCCTGCATTAGATGGTAGTACGTTCCATGGCAACCCCATACGGGAAAGCAGTTGATGGCAACCTGATGTATGGTCCTTTTGAGCAAACCCTCACATATGCGACTACCCCTTTTAGGGAAACTCTCGTTTCTGAGAAGTTTCCTATAACTTTGACAGGCGTTTGTTAGAACTTCATAAAGGCCGTAAGAACTCTTTTCTGGCGCATGCTCTCTCTCCAAGACAAAACTGTAAGGTTATTGTCACAAACACTGTTTCTACCGATTGTTTGAGTCAGCCACATACCGTCATTGTATCCCTGGACACAACGACTTCTCGTTTTACATGATCGGCTTTTGAGACATTTTATTTATTTTACCCTAACAGGGTTATTTTCTCAAGCATTTAGTCCCAAGGGAATAGTGTTAGCTTACATTTTCGAACAATAGCAACAATGTGGTCATCTTTTTTATTATGTTTACGAACGTTACAAACCCCGCCCACAAGGGAACCAGATAACCTTGTCTGTATGAATGTTGGCAAGCCCCTCCCACAAGGAGAATAGGCAAACCAAAGGAGGTATGATCACTACAATAACTATATTTTGTTTGTGGGAATATGCACTCACATATAAAATACTTCAGCTAGTCGACAATCAAATTTTCCTTGGGCAATAATGTTGCGATTCATTGCACATATATTATTCCCGCAACCAGGTCTGTTTTCCAACGTTTACCTGGAAGCAAAGATTACGCATGCGCTAACGCTGATAGGCATGCATGCAAATGATCTTTCTGCCAACAAGGGCTATAAACCATCTTACAATTAGAACTCCTTTCTAATAAGTTGTAATGGCTATATCCTTTACTGGAAACCAGGTTATACATTACTCGTCTACCTTCCCGTATCCAGACATACTGTACTTTATATACTATCTGCCTTTATAGGCACTTCTTTCCTTTCTTTCTGATCGAAGGTCTTAGTTTTCTTAGAAATACTTGGAATGAAAAGTTCTCATAAGCGTATCTGTTCCTTAGAAGGGAACATTCAATTCTTGTGCCTGTTTTACCAATCCGAGATGAAGAAATACATACATTTTTCGTCTTTCTGAAGAAAGAGAAGTCTTGGTTACAAACTTTTTCAATGTTCTCCAACCGAGTTCTGGACATGACTTTAATACGGGCTGAGCCCAAATGCTTGTCCTGCTCACAGGCCTGTTACTGGTCTGTAGATAGACTTAAGTGCTCATTACCTGTCCAACACTAGATTCAAGATTCTTCTTAATCTTATCCTTTGGGAGTAGTTGGTTGCGTTCGGTAGTTACTAACTTGTCTCTTATCCGGAAGGCGTTTTCTAAGGAGAGTCACGCTAATAACAACCAGTACTGGCTACCTGGTTTACTGATTTGTATCATTCTTACTTGGCCAACCCACTCTAGATTAGTGGCAGTTGGAGGGAGGATAGGATCCCACCCCCATCATAGCAGAAGCGTGTAAGCAGTTGCAAGTTTTGACATCATCATGAGATGTTTTTCTTGCTACGCAATCTCCCGACCCCCTTTGGACGAGCCGCAGATGGTGGGTGGCAGATGAGAACCTCTGCAAAGAGGCCAATCTTCTCCTCCCCCTTCTTGAACTGATGCTGTCTTTGGATGCATCAAAAGAAGAAGGGGCACCATATGCTGTACCAATCC
Organism: Palaemon carinicauda; assembly: GCF_036898095.1. Classification (NCBI taxonomy): domain Eukaryota; kingdom Metazoa; phylum Arthropoda; class Malacostraca; order Decapoda; family Palaemonidae; genus Palaemon; species Palaemon carinicauda. The sequence goes on from NC_090751.1 coordinate 48,754,994, forward strand.
ATCTTCGTCCTTTGGCCCGAATCAGAAAGGTACTAGCATATAACTCTATCAGAAAACCATCTAGCAATAGAAATACTCGGATGGACAGAGGACAGCTAGGTGTCCCCATCCGCTCGCGTTATTCCCAGCAACCGGAATGTGCTTGCTGACAATCTGAGCAGGGCGACTCAGATAGTGGGCTCCGAGTGTCTTTGAATCATCTAGTAGCCAACAAAGTCTTAACTTTGTGGTGTTCCATGACTGTGAACCTTTTCGCAATGGCCTTGAACTTCCGGCTCCCTCTCGACCGTTCCCCAGGCCCTCAAGCAAGAAGTATACCAAGTATGGTGGGACAGCTTAGAGGTGTATGCATTTCCCCCATGTGGTCTGGTGAGAAAGTCCTCAACCAAGTCGGAATAAGCAAGAAATTATCAAGGACTCCAATAGCTCTGCTATGGCATCACGCAGAATGGTTCCCAGACCTTCTGCAGCTCCCGACAGAGCTTCCGAGGGAACTTCCTCCACGACACGATTTTCTGAAAAACAGCCACATACCAACATCTTCCACAAAGTCATAGATTTGCTTTGACTTCATGCCTGGAGACTGTTCAACACCTCCTCTCTCAGAGAGGCCTTTTGCATCGAGTTGTGGAAAGGATTTCTAGACACCTCAGACGTTTTTCAGGGTCAGTCCTCCAGGCAAAGTGGTCGATCTTTTGTGACTGATGTCGTTGAAAGGGTATCACTACCCTCAATGCCTCTACTCGTGCAAAGTTTTGAGATGACTTGTCCTCAGTTGGAACTTAGACCTCCTTCTTGGAACATGGTTCAGGTTCTTCAATCTTTAAAGGTCCCTCTCTATGAACCTTTATACCAGGCAACAGTTCACCTCCTTACATGGAAGACAGTACAGTATTTCTACTCACTTTGGCTTCAGCCAAGAGAGTTAGTGAGTTGCATGGTTTGTCTTCCGATGTCTCCTACTCTGGGAGATGGGGAGATGTAACTCTCAGCTTCGTCCCTGAGTTCATTGCTAAGACTGAAAATCCTGGTGTGCTGTACCCTAGGTTTGGCCCATTCTGGATAGAAAGTCTATGTTCTGTAACCGAAGACCCAGTGTCTAGATGGGGCTTTGCCCAGTGATGAGTCTGAGGCATTACCCTAAAAGAATGACAGTAGCTTGCCCCCCTTGTGTCAGCATGGGGAAGGTCAAGATGGGGTCCGTAAGGAATACCTTTTTCTCCTGGATTCCGAAGGTGAGTGATTTTCCTTTCAATCCAGACCCTCTTCTTTCCAAACGATCCAGAGCTCATGACTTCAGGGGCATTGCAATGTCCCTGGCGTTTAAAAAGAACTACTTCATGGCGTAGGTACTGCAAGTGGGCGTGTTAAAAATGTCAAACAACGTTCACCGCCCACTACATGAAAGACGTAACCCACAGGAACCTGAACATGTTTACTAGTGTCTGCCAACAACCCTGGTTCGGCGCCCTCGTCAGGGCAGTTGTACAAGCTTTCAGGCCTGCCCTCTCTGCCTGCACCTCGGAAACTTCTCTGAGCTTCCAACATCCTTCGGTCCCAGCGGACTCTTGGCAAAGAACCTCGGTTGTCTCTCCCTTGAAGAGGAAAAGAGGAGTCCCAGATACCAACTCATCTTCTGGGGTGAAAGGTCAGACCTCCTGGTTCTCCTTCCACCTGCTCTCCTGGATCACTGCCACCTCAGCCAAGGGAACCTTGCGAGGAACCTGTTCCAGTCTCCTCCCTACTACCTTCCGAAGAAGACTCCCCTCATGACGAGAGTACCACGCCTCCGGAAGCAAGCAGGAAAGCCAAACCATCCAGGTCTTCCATGCTGGAAGCTTATCTTCTTTCTCGCAAGGAGTCGAAAGACTCCAAAACGTTGCTGAAGTCCTCTTCGAGGACCTCCAAATCCACAAGAGCAGTCAGTCACCCTGAACGCGACCCACCGCGAGATGAGCTCTCAGAGGTGGACGAAGGAGACTTCGCTGCCATTCCCACTTCAGAGAGGGAACAAAAAGAGAACACGCCTTTTGGCAGTTACTGACTGTGATGCAGGTTCTCAGTGGGTTTTCCAGGCCAGAGATATCCCCCAGGATGGCAAAGACACAGTCTTAGACCATGTCTTTGGCACTCAGAAGCCCACGAAGTCCAGTGCAGCTTCACCCTGGTCTCAGGGGCTGGAGAGTGCCCCACGAAGTCCAGTGCAACTTCACCTTGGTCTCAGGGGCTGAAGAGTGCCCGGACTAAGATCGCTGCATAGTTCTCCGAGTTCTCCTTCTCCCTTCGTTCGGGCTCCTCCGCCAAGCTCCTCCCACCTCTTCGCGTTCAGCAAAGGAGGTATTATGAGGTCTTGGATAAACCTTGACCAGCTCTTCCACTCCACCATTCTCTGGAGGACCTGACTAAGGGAATCTCCCCAAGAGAGACTCCTCAGGTCGTGTTCTCGGCTACAGATCCTTAATCAAGAGAAGGTCGCAAAGTATGCTAGGCAGGCTACTTCGTGACTAGATCTATAGTTGGGGTCCTTGGAAATCCTGATACGAACTGAGGATTTCTCCAAGGAAAGTACCAGGAAGACTATGGAAACCTTCCTCCTTCCTGGTACCCGGACCATCAAGTTCCTGGCCTACCAAGTATCGAACTTGTGGGCCAACATCATTCTCAAATGTAGGGACTACTATAGGTATCCAAGAAATTCCATCAGCAGGTCCCTAATGCCGATATCTCGAGGCTCAGGAACTCCTCTCTCAAAGATTCCCTGTTTTTTGAGCCTAGGGACATTGAGCAGACTGCAGAGAGGTAGAGGAAGTCCCACCAGGACTCTCTCCTCCATGGGGCCCTGACATTCCGGCCCTATAGACCACCAGCTCCTCCGTAGCCTAACCAGTGCAAAACCTTGATGAATAAGACAGCAGCAAAGAAAGTGGTGTCTAAAAGGCCCTCTCTTACCAAAGACAAGAAATGCTCAAAGTCCTCCAGGGGAGGAATATATCCTAGAGGGCGTGGCCGTGGCCACAAATTCTAGGATAGGCGTTCCCCTGCTTGTCCACCAGTGGGGGGATGCCTACAAAGATGCTAGAACAGGTGGAAACAACTCGGGGCCGATCCTTGAACAGTCTCCTTGATTCGTTCAGGGTATTACATCCCATTCATGTCATCTCTCTCTGCCCTGATCAAGGATCCAGTATCGATAGACTCCTTTGCGATGGGATCAAACAAAGAGGCTAGCCCTTCGGCCAGAAGTCCAGACCATGTTGGTGAAGGACGCTCTCCAAGAGGTCCTTGATGCCTCCCCAAGCTTCTTGAGTCAACTCTTGTGAAAAAGGCATCTGGAGGCTGGTAACCCGTCATTGACCTCTCAGCTGTGACCAAGTTTGTCAAACTGACTTCGTTCAGCATGGAGACGACAGACAGTCAGATAAGCGGTAAGACCACAGGACTTCATGTGCCCACTGGACCTAAAGGACACGTACTTCCAGATCCAAATCCATCCGTCGTCAAGGAAGTACCTAAGATTCAGCCTAGACAACAGGAAATACTAGTTTGGGGTATTGTGCTTCGGTCTTTCCACGTCACCCCAAGTCTTCACCAGTGTTTGCCTAGTGTCATCTTGGTCACACAGGATTGGCATCTGTCTCCTCCGTTATCTGGATTACTGGCTAATCCTAGCAGACTTGGTGTCAACCCTTCTTCAGCACCAAGACAAACTTCTTGAGTCTTTGCCAAGATCTGAGGATCATGGTAAACCTTTAAGTCCACCCTGCTTCCCACTCAAAGACTGGTACATCTAGGTATGATTATAGACACCAATCTCCACAAAGCCTTCCCATCAGACGATAGGATAATGAGGCTAAGAAAAGTCGCAAGACATTTTCTCATACAGGAAGAACTCCTGGCCCAGAAGTAGCTATGTCTCCTCGGACACCTATCATCCTTGGCCCTTCTAGTTCCCAACAGCCGCTTCAGGATTTGATTCTGCTAGTGGCGACTGAAATCAAAGTGAAATCAGGCTTTTGATTCCCCGGACACTGATCCCCATGGGACCAGAGGAATGGACGGACCTTGAATGGTTGGTGGTAGACGAGAATCTGCGAAGGGGCATAGATCTTCTCGTCCTCCACCTGACTTGATGCTGTTTTCAGATGCATCAAAAAAAGGGTGGGGGCCCAAGTGCTGCACCACACAACCTCAGGGCTTTGGTCAGAGTCCGAAAGATACCTCCACATAAGTTCCCTTAGAGATGAAGGCTGTCTTTCTGGCCTTTCAACAGTTCCATCAGTTCCTGGCAGGCCACTCAGTGGTCGTGATGAGCAACAACACCACAGTAGTGGCTTGCATCAACAAGCAAGGAGGTACTTTGTTGCAGCCCCTATCCCATCTGGCAGTAGAGATACTGAGATGGGCCGAGGTCCACTCGATACCACTATCAGCCCGCTACATTGCAGGCAAAAGGAATGTGCTCGCCTACAATCTGAGCAGAGCATCTCAGATGGTGAGTACCGAGTGGTCTTTGGAGCATCTAGTAGCCAACAAAGTCCTGACTTTGTGGGGTTTTCCAATGGTAGATCTCTTTGCAATAGCCCTGAACTTCAGGCTCTTGCTGTACTGCTCTCCAGTTCCAGTCCCCCAAGGCTCTCTGGCAAGATGTATTCCAACAACGCTAGGACAACATTGACGTTTACGCTTTTCCCCTGTTCTATCTGATGAGAAGGGCACTCAACGAGGCTAGAACATCAGTTAACCTCAACCTCGCAATGACCCGGTATCATGTGGAATGGTTCTCAGACCTTCTGCAGCTCCTGATGGAGCCCCCAAGACAACTCCCTCCACTATACGATGTACTCGGACTACCACACATCACCATCTACCACAAAGCCGTAGCTTCGCTACGACTTCACACCTATAGATCATCCAGCATCTCCTCACTCAGAGAGGATTTTCACAACAAGTTGTGAACAGGATGTTTGGATACTTGCAGAAGTCATCAGCAGCAGTTTACCAGGCAAAGTTGAATGTCTTCTGTGGTTGGTGTCTCTCCACTTGATGCCACTATTCCAGCAATAGCAGAGTTCTTTGTGTATTTGGGTAAAGAAATGCGCCTCTCAGTGTTTGGCGGTAAAAGGCTATCGCTCAGCCTTGAGCCTTGCCTTCAAACTGAATGAAATGGACATTTCCTTACCCCTAGGACTTTCCTTACTCATACAGAATTATGAACATACCTGTTCTCAGTCGGAAGTCAGACCTCCCTCATGGAATGTGGTTCGAGTTCTCCGATCTCTAAAGAGACCTCCCTACTAACCATTACGCCAGGCAACAGATTGCCACCTAACCCTGAAGATGGTGTTCCTGCTCATCTTGGCTTCAGCCAAATGAGTCAGCAAACTGCATGGTCTCTCATACGACATTGTCCTTTCAAGGGGATGAGGAGAGGTAACGATCAGCTTTATCCCTGAGTTTATTGCCAAGACTCGGAATCCATGGGTGTTGGATCTTAGATTCAACTCCTGGATAACGAGTCTCCGCTCTGTAACAGACAACCCAGATCATCTCTTACTTTGCCCAGTGAGGAGTTTGAGGCTTTACCTTAAGAGAACAGTAGCAGCCCGCACTCTTCGTCAGCAGAGGGAGGAACAAGAGGAGGATCACCAAAAACACCATTTTTGCATGGGTTTGCAAGCTTATAGACCATGCTCTGAATTCAGATCCTCCTCCATCATGTCGTCCCAGAGCCCACGATGTCAGGGGAATGGCTACGTCCCTGGCCTTCAAGAGAAACTACTCCATGACGCAGGTTCTACAAGCTGGGGTGTGGAAACGCCAAACAACTTTTAGAGCCCATGACCTGCAAGACGTGACCTACTTAGGCTCAATACATTTTCTATCGGCCCTGTGGTGGCTGCACAACAGCTGGTCTAATACATCAAGCTCCTTATTGGACAAGTAGCAGAAGGTTGAGGGCACTGTTACCCGGTTTTAGTCTGCGTGAATTGAAAAGGTATGACTGGCTCTTATTCTTTTTTTCATCCTCCCCTCTCTTGGGGAAAGCAGCAGCCTATGTTATCTATACAAGCTGAGCTCAATCACTGCAGGTAAACCATGCTCCCTTTGGTACCTAGTATTGTGTCAATACTGTTGCGTCCCCGTACCCTGGTGAGGTGATATTGGAAAAGTCTTGGTTACAACAGTTTTTCCTACAAAGACTCAGAATAACTTTTACCTTGACAGTCACACTGCTTATCTCAACACAGCTTGCGTAGGCTGCAGACCTTACGTAGCAAGGTTTAGCGAGGTGTTAGGGGGTCCTTATTTTTGGTACTAACCTACTCGAGGAAAGGAACCCCCGTTTAAAGCCAAAAAGCCAGGTTGGGAGGGACGTCCACCCTCCTATTGGGTGAGTCACCCTTGATAAATAGCGTAGGTTTGTATTCCAGTTATGGAACAAATGACAAATTTGTAGATAATTTGTATTTTTCCTAACGATACAAACCTTTACCTATTTATACAAACTTACCCATCGACACTGTCCACCTTGAAGTCCTACCTCCAAGCAAAGTGAGCTCAGTCACAGGTGTGTAAGTGGGAGGGGCAGCTAGCTACCTCCCATACCCCCGCTAACTAGCGGGATAGGTAGTTAACCCAGTAAGCAAATTGGTTACTCAAATCAGGTGTGTGAGTGAGCGGGGTAGCTGAGCTGTCCCCACCCCCACCCGCTAACTAGCGGGTGTGGTAGTTATCCCTCACTTAAAATTATCGTGGCTAGTTCAGCTTTGCCAAAAACAATACACCCAATATAAGTAGTGTTGTGTTTGTGTGCTAGGAAAAATACAAATTATTACAAATTTGTCATATTGAAATCATGTGCTTTAAAAAGGACTTCTTTTTATTCATAAATCCAGTTTTGTTTGTAAACCATTTCTGCATAAAGTACTTCTAAGTCACTGCTGTGAGTCAGACTAAAAGCTAAATTTCAAGAAATCATGGTATTGCTAATTAGGTGTCAATATTATATCCCCATTTATTAGAATATTCTCAAGTGATTTAGGTAGGGTTTTTAAGATGAAATTTATTTATAAAACATAGAATTCATCTAGTGCAATATGTAGTGTAATAAGTACATGTATTTAAAAATATTTCAAATTAATCTTTGAACAACATTTTAGTCTAATATTCAATTCCTTTGCAGGAGTAACTCTGATGGAGAAGCTATGTTGGGGGAAGTGGCTTGTGGTCGTGCATTAGGAGGGCTGAAAGAGATCTCATGTGCTGCATGTGACTATGCTCATGATCGATGTGCCAAACTTCTACATGCAAGGTATGGGCTAGAGTTTTAATTCAGGAATTGGACCCTTAAAGGGTAATAGGGTACTAGTGTAAGATATTTCATGGGGAAATGCATCAACATCTTTTTATCTTTTCTATTAGGTATTATATTAGTCCTATCGAGTGTGAGAACAGTTGTGAGAAATTAATTAGCAGCTAGAGTGGATATAAATGTGTTGAGGTGGTTTGGTCAAGTAGAGAGGATGGAAAATGGCTGTGTGCTGAAGAAGGCGATGAATGCAAGAGTTGATGGTAGAAGTGTAAGAGGAAGAACAAGGTTTGGGTGGATGGATAAAGTTATAAAGCCCTAGGTGACAGGAGGATAGATGTGAGAGAGGCAAAAGAACATGCTTTAAATGGGAATGAATGTCTAACGATTGTGATGCTTTCTGATAGGCCCTGCTACCACCTTGTAGTGACCGCTTAGTCAGTGGCAGTAGGGGAGTCAGCATATGAAGCTTCATTTGTGGTGGAAACGGGGGAGGGAGGGCTGTGGCATCCTAGCAGTACCAGCCAAACTCGGCTGAGCCCCTGTCAGCTACCTCCCAAAATTGGGAGAAGTGCTGTGGTAGATGGATGAATTATAGTTATTTTTAAAGTATACTGTATTATATATTCTTTACTTGATATGACCACTCGGAGAAAGTATGATAATTGAAATAAGGCATTCTGTAATTCCTTGTTCTGTGCAGAAATAGTGTTTGTCCCTACATTTATGCAAAACCTTTTGTTTTTTATATAAGAAACATGTCTTCAGCAGAGCGAGAATGGCTGTTGAATTCATCAACACGGTAGTTAACTTATTGTGGAAAGAGTGCACGTTGCAACCGGTTTAGGCTAAACCTCCTGTAGATGCACAATGTCTTTTTATCTTATAGTAGGCATTGTTGTTTGTAATCATCCCCATTTGCTGAGTGTAGGTCATTGCCTCTTGTGCAGTGGCAGGCATATGCCTTGAAAGGGAGGAAGAGAGCTAAGCTTTCTCCAGGGTAAGACACGGAAGAATTCTTCTGTCTCCTCCGTTCTCTCTTTGTGTGTGACTCCTACTACCTCATCTTGGCATAACCCTTGGCTTGGTCCCTGGGAGCATGCATCAGGAACAAAGAGCCCTCGGAGATACATTGGTGGGTTTTTCAGGTTCTGGTGGCGTGTAGAATTTCCCCAGTGATCATCACACCCAATCAGAAATTGGAGGTGGTTCTGTGCTGTGCAGACTGCCAACTACAAGTTTAACCTATGGAAGGCTTGCGTATTCCTAGGTTTTCCATGCAGGCCCACTCTTGATGGTTGAGGGAACTAGTAGCTATGGCTGCCTCTCTTCAAGTGTCCCTAGTGGCAGTGTCTGCCTTGGTGTATCCCTAGTGGCAGTGTCTGCCTTGGTGATGCCAGAGGAGAAAGGCATGGTGGGTGTATCCCCAGTGTCAGTGATCCCAGTGATGTCCCCAATGGTGTTCCCTCCAAAGTCCAAAAAAACTGTTAAGGCTTTTTCTGTGACACCAGTGCCAGTGCCAGTAAGAAAAGCTCTGGCATTTGTGGGTTCCATGCTTAAAGTTGTACATAAGTTTAGTCAAGAGTTGAAAGTGCGTATTTCCCTAGTACCGAGTGTCACCCTTTAAATCATACCTGACCTGGTCATTCTTGTGTGTATCACCCATACCCTTTGCTCATCACCCCAACTTTTGTGCCTGTGGTTCCAAGGCTTGTAACTCCCACTCCCGCTGTGCATATGACCCTTGCCACTTTTAGTGTGCCTACCCCCTTCCCCAGTGTTGTTGTTCCTGTTGGAGCAACCCATATGTTTTCTCCTCTTGGGCGAGTGTCATCATCGATCGGGTACAAGGAAGGCTTCCAGGCACTTAACTAGATCCCGATTGGGACTGCCCACAACTTGTTCCTGAAAGGAGCCTGTACATATACAGCCTTTTTGAACCACCCAACCTGGTCCTTCCAGGAAGGAGGGTGGGGAAAGAACTGAGGAAGAGAGAGATGCTGATGCCAGTGTTCCCCCTCTCCTGCTGTTGAGAATGCTTATTGTGTATTGCTGAAACTGGCAGACACGCGGGACCAAACCTTGGGTAGTGAGTGTCCTTCGAGACTCTTACTTACTACCCTTTCAGGGCTGTTGGCCTCCTTATTTCACTTACCAATAGAGTTCTCGTCTGATCTTCCAACGTTGCCAAAAGCGGACAGGGGTAGAATTGGTGTTTGAAAAGAATGTGCTTCAAGACTAGCCTCCTGGCTTCTGCAGTCTGCTCTTCTTGGTGGTAAAGTCAACTGGGAGCTGGAGGCTGGTTATCAGTGTTTCTCCACTGATCAAGTTTGTGTTAAATTAAGTTCCGTAGGGAGACTACATTCTGTGCTCGAGTTCAATCAGAGCAATAATGACACAAAATTCATACAGTACAAGACATAATAAAGCAAGCTTAAACAGGTTTATATTATCTCTGGGGGGGAGAGCGAGAGTTAAAAAAAAAAGCAATACTGATACAGTGTATGAGTATGTATGAAAACGTGGGGTATATTGCTCCCCACCCTAAAAAGACATACATATGAAGTAGGGCACCCTGCTTTTCAGAGGCACTCTATACTGTTTGCTGGTCATCTTGCGGGAGATAGGTTTTAGGCAATCAATGGAGACCTAGTCTTCTTTTACATTTATTAGAATTATTATTATTTAATTATCATTAATAAGGTAGCCGAGGCCTTCGAAGAGGGCCTGTAAGTCGTCGGTCTCATCGGTGGAGGATCCTTCCTGCTCTTCTAAGGATGAGGTGCTGAGGAACCTCAGGAGGCGAAAAGGCAAGTCCCTCCGGAAGTTATCGCGTTCCCGCTCCCCCTCGGGGTCGCGCCACGAAAGTCGGCGCCCAAGATCCCCCAAGAACAACGAATGGGTGGTGGTTCACCGAAACAGACTTCTGGAACTAGCTGTGGCACCGGGCCCCTCAGGTTGGCGTCTGAGAACGGCCTCCCCGGATAGATACTCCTCCGGCAGCAGCGGCACCCGGCAGAGGGATTCTTCATGGCAGGTAACAGTTGACAGGCATAAGACCGCGAAGGTTCTGACTCCATCCGCCCAGCGGAGAGAGTCGCCCCTTCGGTCTGGCAGCCGAGTCCTGACCTCCAAGGGCCACCTAGCTCGGCACGAACGCAGCCCTCGGCCTTCCTCAACCAGCAGGCCCGTAGATTCGAGGACCTCCAGGAGAGACGTTAGGCCCAGGATGGAGGTCCCCGTTCCATGGAGATGCCCGTCCTACGTCGGGAGCCCCCGCGGGAGCGTCGGTCCAGGACTCCCCCACGTGCGAGGTCCTCCGTCGGGGTACCCTCGTTACTTGCACCAGCACCCCCGTCGGAGGAGCTCGACGACGATTGAGAGGGGTCAGCAGCGGAGGTATCGGTCTATCGGAGGGTGATAGGCCTCATCAGAAGTCACCACAGGCTGGACATACCGTAACCCTTCTCCAAAGATGCTTGGCGTTCCAGCCTAAATAGAATAGTGGACGCCCCAGTCTAACAGCGCCCCTCCTTGTGTCAGAACAAATGACAAATTTGGAAGTAATTTGTATTTTCCTAATGTACAAACCTTTATCTATTCAATCAAACTATCCCTCCATAACCTGTCCCCCCAGAAGTCCTGCCTGCAATCAAAAGTGAGATATTACTGCTGTGAGTGAGTGAGTGAGTGAGTACCATGATACCCCCTCTACCCTCCTGCTAACTAGTGGTTGGGTGGTTGCCACCTCGCATTGAGGTCTTAATGGCTAGTCTTCTAGCTCCGCTGAAAGATATTCCCTATTGAATAGCCAAAGGTTTTTACGTTAGCAAAAATAAAAATTACTTCCAAATTTGTCATTGTCAATAATTACTCAAAATTTATGAATATCCCCCTTCCCCTTTCAGGGAATGTTTGTTTATTTGATAATCTTTTATGGTTGGTAGAAAACATTATGGAGTATCCAGGAAGATTGTTTATATGACTTATTTTATTTTATGGTTATTTACTGATGTGTTAATTGTTGAATTACCTTGTAAATACCATCACTTCTTCATTAAAACGAGTTGTATTGTAAATGATGTTGCGTAATTTGAAATTCCTGTACATTGAGCTAAGGATGTTCACAAGTTACAATGGTAGAGTAAATATAGTTGTATTACAAAGATGAAAAAATTTTTGCTTTCTTTTTACTCTGTTAAAAATTATAACATTTGGTACAATTATCAGAAGTAGAAAATATGAGAATTAATTGAAATAGGTTAAGTAAAAGTTTGCATATTTATCATATTGAGAGGTATTTGTATATGAAGAATGTGCTTCATACACTGCCAAATTATGCAAAGCTATTGCTTTCCTCTATTATTTTTCATAATTTAAAACAATTCACCACATGGGAAACAAGTGGAAATTATAAAAAAACTAGAATTATAGAAAAAAAAACTATTTTGGTTCAATAACGCCAGCATGTACAGTACAGTAATAATAGATATTGTATACTCCTCTAAATTAGGATGAGTAGAGTAAAAAATAGTTCTCATTAAAGGAAATAGGAATGTCCCACAAATTGCTTTTTTTTATTCTGCTACTGCATAAATTTATAAAACAGTAACAAATATTTTCTTTTTAATCACAATCCTGTACTGTATCCATATAATGTAACACCAATAATCAAAATAAGAAAAATAGATAAATAGAACAATGTAATATTTTCTCTATTGTTAGTGTACTCATTCATGTTACTAATATTTTCCCTTCATTTCATCACATCATTCTATGTAAATATGTTGACTTCTGTGCAGTTAATGAAATACTAACATAATCACTTGCTTTAAATTTCTCTCCAACATTTAAGATTGTTTGTAATGTGCTTTTACTTATACCTAAAGCTGTTTTAAAGTACACTTCAGTTAAACAAGTCTGTGATGCTTCAACACTTGAGGTTTGTTTTCTAGAAATTATTTTCTTGATAACTTAGCAGCATTGCTCTCAATACCACTAATAACTGATTACTTACCCAGTAAGTTTAACAAAATTAATCTAAAAAAAATAAGGACACTTCTAAGGAAATCCACAAATATAAATCACAATGTTTCAAACAACATAGTGGGTACAACATATAAATTTACAATACCATCACAATTTAGCTGATTGGCTACTAGTGCTCCATGCAGCCATATCTAAAACTTAGCTACCTTGTATTGTTTTGAATTTATCATTGAACAAAATCTTTACTTTTCAATGAAAGTATGCATTGTTTTTCTTGTATAACTGTACTTCAGTAAATAGTCAAGTTTCAGTAAAAAGATTTCCATGACTTAACATCCCTATGCTAATACGTGCTATCAAGAATAGCTGAAAACAATCTGTTTAAATAAGACATTTGTAACTATGCTCTTAATTATAAAAGCATTCAAGAAGTATTATATTCTGCTTCCAAATTTATTTTTGAAATAATCTGGTGCTAAAGTGCAGCTATAAAGTTCTAATGAAGTTCTATTTTGCTTTATTTTCAGATCTAGAGAACATGGTTTAGATAAAATGACTGCCAATGAATTTTTGACCTTGTCTCGGATTATAGAAGATTTTGTGGCAGATACAGAAAGTGTATGTGGCCGCAAAAGTACCTCATTTAGAATGGGTCTTCAAGGACAAGTATGTTCTCGGAATACTGTAGTTAAAGAAGTTTTGAAATAATTTTATCTAATTCAAATCTTTTAATATTAGTAACTTGGTCACTGTACCTGTATCTTGATTTATATGTGGGTGATAAATATTTAATTTCCATTAAACTACCTGAAATTCCATTGTTATTCCAAGAAAAAAAAAGCTTGTCTAGGGTAAGGAAAATATTTGCCATGCTTATGCAAGACCCTTTGTTCTCACCTGGAAGAAGCACCAGTTAAATTAAAAAGCAAGTACACAGTTTACTCTTCAGACCACCACTATTTGGAGTCAACATTCTTTTTTAAACTTTATGGTGTGCTTTGGTTTGTAATTGCTGTTAGACACTGCTAGATCCTGTTACTGTACTTTTCAAGAGCCATTGGTATATTGGAAAGAAATGAAACTGAAAATTTTCATTTTATAAGGATTAACCTCAACATAACAAACTTCTGGAGACGAACGGAATATGAAAGTCAGAGAAGTATAGAAATAAATTTTATTATTGAAATTCTGTTTCTCTCTGAACTCGCTGTTTTCACATTTTGGCATAAGATGGAGGGGTTTTGCAGGCTTATGGCATCTTCTAGCAAAACATTTGATTCAGTTATCAAACCGAACAGATCATCTTAGACAACCTCATGGCTTTTAATACACTGAAATCCCCCCATGCTACAGCTAACCGCAGGGAAACTCTCTGCTATATTCTCAAAGGTAAAGGGTTTTCAAAATATTCTAGACTACCCATAATAACTGTCAGGAGGTAACATACAAACTGGAATTGAAAAGATACTACACCCCTCAATGTGGCAATTTCTTACAAAATAGCAAATACATGGAATGGACTTCTTGCGGATGTAGTAAACATTAACACGGTAAACGAGTTCAAGAATAAGTTAGACAAGATTATGCAAACACTCTAATTGCTTAAACTAAATCGTTTTACCAAAGAGCAAATGGAGTCTCAGCAGATGGACTAAAAATAAAAAGTCTTTGAGACATCCAAAATCCTTGTAAGTACTAATAGATTGTATCAACATCAGTGGCAATTTATTATTTCTATAAAACTTACCAGTGGTTCAGCTGGCATCTTCCTAGAAGCTTGTTTGTATTATCATCTATTGTTAAGAAAAATTAAAGTTCCCTTCTCCTTCCTTCCAATTGCTTCATCCCCCAAGGATACAGTGGTACCTTGGTTTGCAAGTTTAACTTGTTCCAGGAGTGAGCTCTTAACTTAGAATGTTCATAAGCAAGTTTTCCCCATAAGGAATAAAGTAAATTCACTGTATGTGTTCCACAAGTCCATAAATACACATATACTGCGTACTGTATAGTATTCATTTTTAAAGTTTTTAATAGAATTCAGTGAACAAATTATAACCCTTAACATCAGAAATAAATGAAAATTAATACATACATACATATACCCAGGCACTTCCCCCAATTTTGGGGGGTAGCCGACACCAACAATGAAACAAAACAAAAAAGGGGACCTCTACTCTCTACGTTCCTTCAGCCTAACCAGGGACTCAACTGAGTTCAGCTGGTACTGCTAGGGTGCCACAGCCCAACCTCCCACATTTCCACCACAGATGAAGTAGGTTGGCCAGGGCACCAGCCACCCGTTGAGATACTACCGCTAGAGAGTTATGGGGTCTTTTGACTGGCCAGACAGTACTACATTGGATCCTCCTCTCTGGTTACGGTTCATTTTCCCTTTGCCTACATACACACTGAATAGTCTGGCATATTCTTTACATATTCTCCTCTATCCTCATACACCTGACAACACAGATTACCAAACAATTCTTCATCACCCAAGGGGTTACTGCACTGTACTTGTTCAGTGCCACTTTCCTCTTGGTAAGGGTAGAAGAGACTCTTTAGCTATGGTAAGCAGCTCTTCTAGGAGAAGGACACTCCAAAATCAAACCACTGTTCTCTAGTCTTGGGTAGTGCCATAGCCTCTGTACCATGGCCTTTCACTGTCTTGGGTTAGAGTTCTCTTGCTTGAGGGTACACTCGAGCACACTCTCCTATCTTATTTCTCTTCCTCTTGTTTTGTTAAAGTTTTTATAGTTTATATTGGAGATATTTATTGTTGTTACTCTTCTTAGAATATTTTATTTTCCTTTTTTCCTTTCCGCACTGAGCTATTTTCCCTGTTGGAGCCCCTGGGCTTATAGCATACTGCTTTTCCAACTAGGGTTGTAGCTTAGTAAGTAATAATAATAATAATAATAATCCCCTACTGCTGCTACCTCCGCGGTCATCTAAGGCACCGGAGGAAGCAGCAGGGCCTACTGGAACTGTGTCATAATCGCTCTCCATTCATTCCTATTTCTAGCACGCTCTCTTGCCTCTCTCACATCTATCCTCCTATCACCCAGAGCTTTCTTCACACCATCCATCCACCCAAACCTTGGCCTTCCTCTTGTACTTCTCCCATCAACTCTTGCATTCATCACCTTCTTTAGCAGACAACCATTTTCCATTCTCTCAACATGGCCAAACCACCTCAACACATTCATATCCACTCTAGCCGCCAACTCATTTCTTACACCCGTTCTCTCCCTCACCACTTCGTTCCTAACCCTATCTACTCGAGATACACCAGCCATACTCCTTAGACACTTCATCTCAAACACATTCAATTTCTGTCTCTCCGTCACTTTCATTCCCCACAACTCCGATCCATACATCACAGTTGGTACAATCACTTTCTCATATAGAACTCTCTTTACATTCATGCCCAACCCTCTATTTTTTTACTACTCCCTTAACTGCCCCCAACACTTTGCAACCTTCATTGACTCTCTGACGTACATCTGCTTCCACTCCACCATTTGCTGCAACAACAGACCCCAAGTACTTAAACTGATCCACCTCCTCAAGTAACTCTCCATTCAACATGACATTCAACCTTGCACCACCTTCCCTTCTCGTACATCTCATAACCTTACTCTTACCCACATTAACTCTCAACTTCCTTCTCTCACACACCCTTCCAAATTCTGTCATTAGTCGGTCAAGCTTCTCTTCTGTGTCTGCAACCAGTACAGTATCATCTGCAAACAACAACTGATTTACCTCCCATTCATGGTCATTCTCGCCTACCAGTTTTAATCCTCGTCCAAGCACTCGAGCATTCACCTCTCTCACCACTCCATCAACATAATTCACTATAATTAATTTTTAAATATTTAACTTAGCCGGTGAATATATAATAGCTGAGCCTCCGGCGGCTCGACAGAAAAACACAAAAACTCGCGAGCGATCGCTATGAAGGTTGCGGGTGTGCCCACTAGCGCCAAATATCGGCCAGATACCGCATATACATGTAAACAGACCCAATTCTTCTCTGTCGGTCTGAACGACAAAACGTACCATTACTCGCTGTTAACCTGGAGTTTTTCAACAGTCTTGGTGAAGTACTTCCTTTTGGTTTGAGCTTTCGCAGTGCAGGTGTTTTATCTTCAACTTAAATCTTGAACTCTTTTTTGGATAGATTTAATTGTTGATGACTTTGGATTGTTTTTTGGACTTTCTTTGACTTTTAAAAATGGCCGACCCTTCCCTTAGTACGGAAGTGTGTTTTAGGCTTTTAGCAATTATCTTATCACGTTATAAATTGTTGTTGTTAATTATAGATTTTCCTCTATATATTTTATATCTCAACCGCCTTTATTAGGCCTCTTCGATTAGCTTTCCATTTATAATAAACATCAAGATAAATTTTAATGATTTGTTTATATGCGACCTTACCTATTCCTCCCCTAATCCGAGAGTAGGCGGTCCTAACTTGGAAACCGAAGTTAAACAACGTTGAGCCCTTTCAATCGTAAATAACTTTTACAGAGCAAATGATTTAAAACTTAGACTTCGTACTGTTTCAAAGATGAACTAACGTTTGGTTTATTTATGCTACGCAGTTTGCGCTCTATCGTTACGATAGAGAGAGAGAGAATCACGGTTTCACTTTGCAGAAAGAGTAAATCGATTCTGACGTTTTGTTCATTCTTCTTTCAAACGTAAATGTTTTAAATACTAATTTAAAGGAACTTGTTAATTTTCAATTTCTTAGTCCTTTCAGTTTTTTCCTTTGGTCAAATAACCTGTTTATTGACGAAAGGTGAGTGGGCTTTTCTCTTCGGTGTGAAATCAAGAGAAAGAGAGAGAGAGAGAGAGAGACGGAGAGAGAGAGAGGAAGAGAGAACGTTCCGATCTTTATTCTCGTCCCAAGCGAGTAACGTTGTTCTCGAGTCAGTTTTTTACTCTCGTCCCAAGTCTCTGTACGGGGAGAAAGGATAAAACGTTTTTAGTTTTTATTGTCGTCCCAAGGCACTGTACGGTGAGAGATTGAAAACGTAGTTTTGAATGAACTAGTGTTTAGTCTCCTCCCCAGTCACTGATCTTTTTATCTTAATATATGTTTACTGTTTTTTGCTTGTATTAATGTGCTTACATTATACGACTTATTTCGCAATTATAACCTTTTGATGTAAGGTAGAATTGCGTGCTTCAGGTAGAAATCAGTTTTATTCATGCCTAATGTGAATTGTTGAAAAATTCGATTTCAGTGAAGTAAGTGCAAAACAGAAAATCGTAGTGATAAAGTGATAATTGCGCAAAGTGTTATCAGTGTTGCGACCGAGGGTTCGTCTGTTCGTGCCTGTCGTTCGCCTAGTCCGGGACCTCTTGCAAGCTCCCAAGCCCAGGGGAGAAGTAATGTCGTACGACTTATGGGTTCGAGAGGCCTTGATCAGCGAACAGACGTTCCTTCTATGGTTTCAGGCGTGTCTCATCAAGACCGCCCCTACCATAAGACGAGCGAGACGATTTTCTCCTCGTCATCCGAAGGCTTTTCGCGTAAGAAACCGTGGAG
This sequence comes from Palaemon carinicauda, assembly GCF_036898095.1. Lineage (NCBI taxonomy): Eukaryota > Metazoa > Arthropoda > Malacostraca > Decapoda > Palaemonidae > Palaemon > Palaemon carinicauda. Next base: position 48,772,852 of record NC_090751.1, read on the forward strand.
CAAGGTTTCGAGGCCCTTTAAGCGAAAGTCAGTCCCTTTAGGACAGGTCCAGCGTCCTGGTTATAGCCATTGGGACTGCTCTGACCCTATGCAGTCATCGGAAGACTGCTCGCCGCCTAAACAAAAGCGTAATACAGGCTCCGAGAGTCTTTTAGTAGGCAAGGTTTTGCAGTCACAGACGTTACCCTAGTCCCTTACCGCACCCATTCCCGTTGATCCTAAATGGGTTGTACTGCAAGACATGCAGAATAAGCTTGCCTCTCTTATGGAGGACTATTCTGCTGAGCAGGTTCACGATGATCCTCGCCGCTTAGCTGATCGAGATCCTGGCCGTCAGCCGCCCAAACGAGCCTTTGCTCGTCCTGTGACATTGACGTTACAAAGTCACGTCAATCATGTTTTGTAGAGCCTCACTCGATGCAGTCCCGTGTTGACTCTCAGCCGCTTGTGGACGTTCAGCCGCTGCCGCTTGCTCTTGTTGACGTTCAGGACGTTCGCCAACCAGCATAGTTGACTTGTTTTGATGTTGAGCGTCAAGCACCGCATTCAAGAGTTGTTTTGACTGCTCAGTCTAGGCATTCAAGGCAGTCTCGAGTTGACGTAGAGCGTCCTCCCGCACCTGTTGTTGTTGCTGGTCAGTCCTTTAAGCAGTTACATGACATAGCGTCCTTGACTGCTACTGTTGCTCCTTTGCGTGTGGACTCTGCTTGTCAAGCATTGCCACCACGGCAGGTCTCTCCCTTGCTTGAGACTCGGCAATTGTCGGACAAGGTTCCTTCAGATGAGGAAGTTGCTGATCCCCCTCCTACTGATATTCCCTTGAGTACTCTGTCAGACGGAGAGGAGCCTAAAGCTGCTCAGCCCTCTATGGACTTTAAATAAATCATGCTGATTTTTATGGATCTTTGTCCGGATCTTTTTGTAACTGCTGCTCCTCGTTCGCCTAAACGTCAGAGTTTACACTAGGCCTAGCTACTTCGAAGCCGTTGTTTTCTAAGCTAGTGCTCTCTCGCTCTTCTATGAGAGCTTTACGTTTGTTAGGCGATTGGTTAATCACCAGGAGGAGTTTGGGGGAGACAGCCTTTGCTTTCCCTACTTTTAAGCTGGCTTGTAGAGCGAGAGTCTGGTATGACACGGGAGAAGTTCTCGGCTTGGGAGTTCCTGCCTCTGCCCAGATAGACTTCTCAAACCTCATAGACTCTCCCTGGCGCCTGACCATGAGACGTTCCAAGATTTTATGGTCGGCTTCAGAGCTAGACCATCTCCTGTTAGGAGTTTTTTCGAGCGTTTGAAGTTTTGCTGTACAATTATGTCATGCATAAACAAGGCTATCAGGGATGGCTCCAATATTCTGACAGCCACGTTCTCTGCAGGAACAAGTCTATCAGGGATGGCTCCAATGATCTGGCAGCCACGTTCACTGCAGGAGTACGCAAGAGGCAAGTGCGCTCAAGGTGTTCATTGTCAAGACAAACTTCATGATGAAGTCTACAAGGCTGTCTTGACAGCATTAATGGAAGGCGACTGGATGGTCTCTCTCGACCTTCAGGATGGTCTCTCTCGACCTTCAGGATGCATACTTCCACATTCCTATACACCCGGATTCCCAACCGTTTCTGAGGTTTGTTTACAGGAATGTGGGGTTCCAGTTTCGAGCCCTGTGCTTTGGCCTCAGTCCTGCTCCTCTCGTGTTTACGAGGCTTATGAGGAATGTGGCAAAACTCCTCCATCTATCGGGAATCCGAGCCTCCCTGTACTTGGACGACTGGCTTCTCAGAGCATCGTCCAGTCTTCGCTGTCTGCAGGATCTACATTGGACGTTGAGTCTGGCCAGGGAGTTGGGACTTTTGGTCAACCTAGAAAAGTCCCAACTGATCCCATCCCAGATTATTCTATATTTGGGGATGGAGATTAGCAGTCCAGTTTTTTCGGGCTTTTCCGTCTGCCACCTGAATAGAACAAGCCCTGCTCAAAGTCCAACTAATGCTGAAAAGAGAACGTTTGTTCAGTCAGGAGTTGGAACAGTCTCGTAGGGACTCTCTCATCCCTGGAGCAGTTTGTCTCGCTAGGGAGACTACACCTTCGGCCTCTCCAGTTCCATCTAGCCTCTCTCTGGAACAAGGACAAGACGTAAGAGACGGTATCATTCCCAGTCTCCGAACCAGTAAAGGCATGCCTGAAATGGTGGGACAGCAATATCAGTCTGAGAGAGGGACTATCCCTAGCAGTCAAGAACCCAAACCACGTGTTGTTCTCAGACGTGTCGGATTTGGGTTGGGGTGCGACCCTGGACGGTCGGGAATGCTCGGGTCTGTGGACCTCAAGTCAGAAGAGCATGCAAATCAACGGCAAGGAGCTATTAGCAGTCCACTTGGCCTTGATGAAATTCGAAAGCTTTCTTCGAAACTAAGTGGTAGAGGTCAACTCAGCCAACACCACAGCTTTGGCGTACATCTCCAAGCAAGTAGGCACACACTCCCTCACGCTGTACGAGATCGCAAGGGACCTTCTCATATGGTCAAGAAATCGAGGCATCTCCCTGTTGACGAGATTCATCCAGGGGGACTTGAACGTCTTGGCAGACTGTCTCAGTCGGAGGGGTCAGGTGATACCCACGGAATGGACCCTCCACAAGGATGTGGGCAAGAGTCTTTGGGCTACTTGGGGTCAACCCACCATAGACCTCTTTGCCACCTCGTTGACCAAAAGGTTACCAATCTATTGCTCACCAGTCCTAGATACAGAAGCAATCCACATAGACGCGTTTCTACTGGATTGGTCTCATCTGGACTTATATGCATTCCCACCATTCAAGATAGTCAACAAGGTTCTGCAGAAGTTCGCCTCTCACGAAGGGACAAGGTTGACGTTGGTTGCTACCCTCTGGCCCGCGAGAGAGTGGTTCACCGGGGTACTTCAATGGCTGGTAGACATTCCAAGAAGTCTTCCTCTAAGGGTAGATCTCTTACGTCAGCCCCACGTAAAGATTGTTCATCAAAGCCTCCCCGCGCTTCGTCTGACTGCCTTCAGACTATCGAGAGACTCTCAAGAGCTCGAGGCTTTTCGAAGGAGGCAGCCAGTGCGATTGCGAGAGCTAGGAGAGCTTCTACCATCAGAGTATACCAGTCGAAGTGGGAAGTCTTTCGAGACTGGTGCAAGCCAGCATCTGTGTCCTCTTCCAGTACCTCTGTAGCCCAAATCGGAGATTTTCTTTTACATCTGAGAAATGTTCGCTCCCTCTCAGCTCCCACGATTAAGGGCTACAGGAGCATGTTGGCTTCGGTCTTTCGTCATAGAGGCTTAGATCTTTCCAACAATAAAGATCTCCAAGATCTCCTTAAGTCTTTCGAGACCTCTAAGGAACGTCGTTTGGCAACTCCTGGATGGAACTTAGACGTGGTCCTAAGGTTCCTCATGTCAGACAGGTTTGAGCCATTACATTCAGCCTCCCTGAAGGATCTCACCCTCAAGACGCTTTTCCTAGTGTGCTTGGCTTCGGCTAAAAGTGAAATTCATGCCTTCAGTAAGAACATCGGCTTTTCTACAGAAAAAGCCACATGTTCACTTCAACTTGGTTTCCTGGCCAAAAATGATCTGCCTTCTCGTCCTTGGCCTAAGTCTTTTGATATACCTTGCCTGTCAGAGATCGTAGGCAACGAACTTGAAAGAGTGCTGTGTCCAGTTAGAGCTCTTAAGTTCTACTTAGCTCTTACTAAGTCCTTACGAGGTGGATCTGAGGCATTATGGTGCTCAGTTAAGAAACCATCATTGCCTATGTCAAAGAATGCTTTGTCATATTTTATCAGATTTTTAATACGAGAGGCTCATTCTCACTTGAATGAAAAAGACCGATGCTTGCTTAAGGTTAAGACGCACGAAGTAAGAGCTATAGCAAATTCCGTGGCCTTTAAGCAAAATAAATCTCTGCAAAGTATTATGGACGCGACCGTTTGGAGAAGCAAGTCGGTATTCGTGTCATTTTACTTAAAAGATGTCCAGACTCTTTACAAGGACTGCTACACACTGGGTCCATTCGTTACAGCGAATGCAGTAGTGGGTAAGGGTTCTACCACTACATTCCCTTAATTCCAATATCCTTTTAATCTGCTCTTGAAATGTTTTTTAATTGGGTTGTACGGAAGGCTAAGAAGCCTTTCGCATCCTTTTTTGATTTGGCGGGTGGTCAAAAGTCATTTCTTGAGAGCGCCCAGATTAGGGGTTTGATGAGGTCCTGTTGTATGGGTTGCAGCCCTTGATACTTCAGCTCCTGGGAGTCTTTCAGCATCCTAAGAGGATCGCTGGGCTTCGTGAGGAAGACAGACTAATATGGCAGAGTAATCGTCTAAGTCAACTTCCTTACCAGGTACCTATATATATTTGGGTTTTGTTATGATATAACTGTCAAAAACTCTAAGCATATACGCTGTAAACTTAATTAACTCTGGTCTCTACCCACCACCATGGGTGTGAATCAGCTATTATATATTCACCGGCTAAGTTAAATATTTAAAAATGATATTTCAATTATAAAATAAATTTTTGAATATACTTACCCGGTGAATATATAAATTAAAGGCCCCCCCTTCCTCCCCGATAGAGACCCAGCGGGATGAGAAGAATTGGGTCTGTTTACATGTATATGCGGTATCTGGCCGATAGTTGGCGCTAGTGGGCACACCTGCAACCTTCATAGCGATCGCTCGCGAGTTTTTGTGTTTTTCTGTCGAGCCGCCGGAGGCTCAGCTATTATATATTCACCGGGTAAGTATATTAAAAAATTTATTTTATAATTAAAATATCATGATTCACTATAAAAAAATATTTTTAAAATAACCTTGCACTTTACCTTTGACGTTTGTGGGAAGACATCGTGAGTTCTCTCTCTTGAACAATGTTCATTACTGTATCTCTTAACGGAATCACTTCATTTGCTCTATATGGACACTTGGTCATCCTCTTTTTTTACACTCTTACATTCAATTATGATAAGGAACCTAGTCAGAGACAACTGCCTTTTTTTCCCTTTAAAATGGCATAAGAATGGGGTAAAATTCACATGAACACTGTATGTGTGATATATGGGCATCACATGACTGATTTCGTGCTAGTCTCGTTAGTACAGTACTGTACTTGTCTACAAAAAAATGCTAAGAGGGAAATTTTTGCTCACAAACTGATACAATGTTTGTAAACCTATTTGAATTTTATGCTTGTAGACTGATATAATGCTTGTATTCCGAGTTATCCATAAACTAAGGTACAGTACTGTACTACTGTATTGTATCGTACGTTATATGTCGACCAACGATGCATGGGTACTGTACTCTTTTAATATATTCATATTGCTCATATTATTAACGTGTATCTGTTTTCCAACCAATTTCCCATTTTTTTCTAGTGATAGTTAGCTCTAGTGTATTCAAGCCTGTCTTCAACTACTGTAGTTTTGAGATGTATTTGTGTTCTAAATTTTAGAAAGGTTGTTGTTAGAGGAAAGAGATCCCAATTCTTTTTGCGTTTATGGAAAATGAGGACAATTTGTGTTGAAATGGAGATTTTCAGAATGTTCTAATTTATTAGCTTATCATATGGAAGAATGTCAGGATTATGTCTAAAGAGGTCCAGGATAGGACTAAATGTAAAAGAGATGATTCCGAAATAGTGGAGATGATTCCAAAATAGTGGAGATTCCAGAGAAGGCTAGGCCAGTGGTTTTAGGTATCAATGTGGAAGTTAGTGTTCAGGCTAATAGTGAAGTTTTATTGGTTCGTAGTGAGGTTGATGATCTTTAATCTTAACTTTCAGTACTTATAAAAAATTTTGTTTAGTTTATGCAGTCTGAGAAGGCTAATGCTCCTTTTAACAGTGGTGTTGTTCTTAGCCTTATCTTTACAGATTCAGAGTGTAAGCTAGCTTCTCATAATGTTTGGTCTAGTGGTTCTTGTGTACCATCTGGTAATGGTTTTGATGGTATGCAGCGCATTACAGGTACTTTCCCATTCATGATGGATTAGGGGGTTACAATCTTGTTGGTAAGCAAATTCCTCAAACAATCAACCCTTATAGTTGACATCTTAAACATAAATTTTCCTAATTGCATAATGTTGGCAGAATTGCAAGTTGACCAGGTCTAAAAATCCTTGACTAAATTAAAGTATATCATCTGCATTTGTATGGTTCATTGAGAAAAGATTTTTTGAC
>NC_090751.1:48784052-48901552 GCF_036898095.1 Palaemon carinicauda
ACGAAATATCTCTTCAAGAAATGTTTCAAAATCATTGAGAGCACAAACCTCACCCTCTGTCAGTTTTGGAAGGAGCATTTTGATATTGTCATATGCTGCAAAATGATCAATCAAGCTTGGTAGGAAGTTTCGAGGCTCATCTTGAACTCTACTTGGAAGAAGCTGTGGCCTGATGCCGTCTCCTCACGAGATTTCGAGGGCTTCCACACAGACCAAACTGAAGACTATTAAAAAAATGTTGACGATCCTGAACCTGATGCTCAATCTGAAGTTGCCAAGATCGTTACACTCTGGAAGTCCATGGGTCTGGAAGTTGATGAGGCCGACATTGTTGAGCTTATCCAGGAACTGTAAGAGGAACTTACGATGGATGACCTGAAGGAGTTGGAGGCCATGCGAGTGAACGTCGTTCAGGAAGAGTATAGTGGGGGGAGGAGGATGACCCACTGACAACGGCAGAAATTAAAGAAGAGTCTAGATGGCTACTTTGAAATGGTGGCTCTCGTAGAAAAGAGACACCCAGAAAAAATTCTTACAGGTCATGCGCTTGAGTACTGTAATGAAGTTTCCCTGAGTTATTTCAGGAAAATTTTAAGAAGCAGGCCGAAACAAGCTTCTTTGGATGATTATTTTGGTAAGAGGCCATTGGTAGAAGCAGACGAAGCGCCAGCTAAAAAACAAAAGAAAAGTGGCAGTGATGAAGAAAATATATAGTGTAATTAAATTTAGAAAATAGAAAATATAGGGTAGAAAAAATAGAAAAAGGAAAAAAAAGAAATTTTATTTTAAGTTTATCGTAAAGTTGTGTTAATATTTCCTGCCATTTGTAGATGGGTTTCCTAAAATTAAGTGTTAATGTTTTCTGTCATTTATAAATCTGTTTTGTAAGGTTAAGTGTTCACATTTTATGCCACTTGTACGTAAATGTTTTCTGCCTCCTACATTGCCTCACTCCAAAGGTAAGGTTCCACATTTTAGTTACTTTATTTTTACTGTTTGCTGTAATTGAACACTTCTTTTTCAGAATATTAATGTTGATTTATTATTAAATGATCTAAATACAGTACTTTTCATATATTTAGCACTGTTTAGTGGCGAATATCATTTTTAAAATCATTTAATGGGGTGTTTTTCAAGGATCTGGAACAAATTAGGCTATTTACATGGAAAAGGCGACTCGCTACACGAAAAAATCACTTTACAGAACCAATTAATTTTGTGTTGTGAGGTATCACTGTATATATATATACACACACACACACACATATATATATATATATAATATATATATATATATGTATATAATATATATATATATATATATATATATATATATATATATATATATATATATATATATATATATATATATATATATATATATTTATATATATATATATATATATATACATATAGATATATATATATATATATATATATATATATATATATATATATATATATATATATATATATATATATATATATATATATATATATATATATATATATATATATATATATATATATATATATATATATATATACAGTATATCTATATCTATCTATATATATATATATATATATATATATATATATATATATATATATATATATATATATATATATATATGTATATATATATGTGTGTGTGTGTAGTCTGTATATATATATATATATATATATATATATATATATATATATATATATATATATATATATATATATATATATATATATATATATATATATACTGTATATATGTAGTCTGTATATATATATATATATATATATATATATATATATATATATATATATATATATATATGCATATATATATATATATATATATATATATATATATATATATATATATACTGTATATATGTGTATATATATATATATATATATATATATATATATATATATATATATATATATATATATATATATATATACTGTATATATGAGTATATATATATATATATATATAATATATATATATATATATATATATATATATATATAATATATATATATATATATATATATATATATATATATATATATATATATAATTTGTAATTCTTCAGTGGCCACATTCCTCTTGGTAAGGGTAGAAGAAACAATTTAGCTATGGTTAGCAGCTCTTCTAGGAGAAGGGCACTCCAAAATCAAGCCATTGTTCTCTTGTCTTGGGATGTGCCATAGCCTTTGTACCATGGTCCTCCACTGTCTTGGGTTATAGTTCTTATGTTTGATGGTACACTTGGCCACAGTATTTTATCTTATTTCTCTTCCTCTTGTTTTAAAGTTTTTACAGTTCATATAGGAGATATTTATTTTAATGTAGTTATTGTTCTTAAAATATTTTATTTTTCCTTGTTTCTTTTCTTCACTTGGCTGTTTTCCCTGTTAGAGCCCCTGGTTATAGCATCCTGCCTTTTCAACTAGGGTTGTAGCTTAGCAATTAATATTACTGTAATAATAATAATAGATTTCCAAAAAAAGGAGACCTGACTGATTGTAATAATTACTGAGGCATAACACTTGTATCAGTTATGAAAATATGCAGCATGCTTATTCTAAAGATACCTATACACCTTTAAAGGCTTTTATATATTTTGTTAGAGAATTAGTCAGAGTTTGTCTGTTTGATGACTGCGGAGGTAGCAGCAGTAGGGGATTCAGCGTTATGAAGTTTCATCTGTGGTGGATAACGGGGGAGGGTGGGTTGTGGCACCCTAGCAATACCAGCCGAACTCGGACGAGTCCCTTGTCAGGCTGGGAGGAACGTAGAGAGAAAAGGTCCCCTTTTCATTGGTTTGATGTCGGCTACCCTCCCCAAAATTGGGGGAAGTGCCTTGGTATATGTATGTTGTTTGAGTCTAGCTTAGCTTTACTTTATATGATAGTTTATTGTTTAACCCTTTGAAATTTTGGGATTTCAAAATTTGTCTTTTAAAATATACTCTTGGGCTGCTTCTGGTCTAGCAATGTTTTTCCTGTAATGCTTTCTTCACATTTGTTTGTTATGGTATAAAGCTGATTAGATTAGGATGTACAGTAATGTATTATAGCATGCTAAAAATAAAAAATAAGATAGTCAAAATGACACCTATAGGTTATCCAAAATGTTTCTACATATGACATTTTGGAAATCTGATTGTTCATTGGTTATTATTTTCTTTATTACAGATACCTTAGTCAGTCCCCCAGCTATTGTGGGAGAGGGAAAAATGGAAGAAGATTCCAGTCCAGCTAGAAGAATTTCATCAATTTCAACCTCAACCACAACTTCTACTTCCACTGCCACCAGTACCACTGCTACCATCAGCAATGGCATTGCTGAGCATACCAGTAATGGTGTGAATGTTGGTAGTAGTGGTAGTGGTGTAAATAGCAGTAGTAGTAGCTGTGGTGGTGTGGTGGTTGGGGGAGAGGAATATGTAGTAGTAGGAGTATGTTTGGTGGTGGTACGTTTGATTGTTGAATATGCTGAATGTGCTGCTACTCTTAGGTTAGCTGCACAACAGTTACTTACTCGTCTAACAGATCTTCTTAGAAGATTTAATTCTGATACATGCAGGTGAGTTTTTTTTACTGAACTTTTGTTACAGGTTGGAGTATGAAAGATAACTACTGTTTAAAAGACTTAGCTTGTGTTTTTTTTTGTATGATAAATACTCATTAAAGTTGTTTAAAGTAACTTATTGTGTATATATCAGAGCTTTCTATTTTAGGTTGCTTATTGAAGCTGGTGCTGTTGCATTAGGACTGAAGACGATTACAACAAGAAATTTAGCCCTTGCATGGCGTTCACTGCAACTTTTGCTAACTCTTTTGCCAAGACTTAATGCGCACTTTTCATTATTATTGAGACCTGCCATAGTCATAAAAAATATAGAACAGGTAAGGTTATTAATTTGAGGTCAATTATTGTTATTGTTTCAAAAACAAATTATTAAAATCATGAAATGGATATGATGATAGAAATATGGTTATGTCTTGCAAAAATTTTGAAAACCCTTTACAAAGTGATTCACCAATTGTATTTATTTTAGTAGTTTTTTTATATATGTCAAATTATATTTTTTTCAGTGAATATTAGAAATTCTTTAGCCAAAAGGTTATTTATTCATACGCGGATAAAAACCCTCGTTAATTATGAGGGTTTACTCCCAAATTGTTTGGCTACAACCAAAAAGAAAGAATTCATGGGACTCTGGTAACATTCTGTGGTTATCAGCTGTTCACCTACGCTGTGGGCAAGCACTGCAACCTCATCGAGGCAGATCACTCTTCTCTTGTGTTACAGAACGGACATCCGCTACAATCGCTCTCCGTGCTGTGTTGTGCCTTTCCTTCTTTTTGTGCTTGTGTACTTGTGATTATGAATAGTGCTCAAGGTAGTATGCACACCTTGAAGGTCTCCCTTTTGGTGCCTTCATGAGTTGGGTAGAGGTAGATCCTCATCCTTTGTGTCTGAGTTGCCATGGAAAGCGATGCTCGTACTTTTCAACTTATGATTTTTGCAGAGATTGGTCGCCCTCTCAGTTGGAGAAGTATGGTGCTCGTCGCAAGAAGAAGACTAAGAGAAGAGAGATTGCTCTTCTTCCCGATCTTTCTCTCTTGAGAGCAATAAACGGAAGCCTTCTCTTACGACACACGATATTGATATTTCCCTCTCAGGTCCTTTTTTACCAAGGATGGCAGTTGTGTTGAGAGGGACATTGATTTTACACGTATCAATAGTACCCAACTATGCAAGTGGGAACAGGTCTCCTTCTCCCCCAACGAGTGTGCTGAATGGAGATCAGCAGATTTCCTTTTCAGATATGTAGTGCATGGACATTTCTCTACTTAATGGATTTCTCCTGGCAAAGTGTTAAGGTGTCTCTTCATATGCCACTGAAGACCACAAGAGAAGTGGCCGAGGATAATGGTGTTTCTCCTCAAAGAGAGGCATTTCTCTTGAAGGGCTCTTAATATTTTCCAGTTCGCTCATATAGAAAGTTGGACCTTCCTCTTACACCAAATGGCCCCATACACCTTTTTTTTTCCACAAAAGTGATCTGCAAATTCCTTAAGGAAACTTTCTTTTTCAAGTATTGTACTACGACTTCCTCCAATTCTGAATTACATGTTTGGCTGTGCAAAGAGTAATGTTACTTTTAAACAAACAGATCTAGAAACCAAAAGTGGTCAAGCTTTCTACGCGTACTCCAGGGGAATGCGCAGCCTTACCTGCAGTTGTCGGCTCTCCTGCACCACCTGAACGTGCTGTACAGAACCAAATGTTAATAGTGCTTCTGCTGCCCAATGGAACCAACTTGCAGTGACTAAACTTGTACCTAGACCTGTGTAAACAGCCGGGAAACAATAAACTTCTCATTTTCAGAGTTTTGAGTGGAAATAAGTTATGAAGGTCTGACTCCCCCCATATTATTCTGTCCCTAAGCATAAATGCTCATGAAGGGGCACACCCTACAGATCTTTTTCCTCATAGATCCAGTTCGGATAGAGAAATTAAACCATCAGTTTCTCAGATTCATTTTAACAGAGAGACTGTTTCTAGTAGAAATCATAGCTCTCCTCATTCCATTTTGGATTTTTAGCTCATTGCCCTTGCTTGAGGAAAGAAATAAAGACATCCTTAGCAAAGTGAAGAATTTCAGACCTTTTTTTGAGCTGTAACTTTGCCCGGTGGTTTCTCGATAGGAAGAGAGAACATCTACATCGACACTAGTTGTTATAGACATGCCCCCTGAGGTTATTCAGGATACCACTGGTGTATCCCCAATAAAGTTCCAGCTTCTAGTACAGAAGCTTTTCACTTTATGAAGATAATGAACATGCTCCACTCTAGACCACTATTCCTTTAATTGTAGAATTTTTTTGTATTCTTAAGAAAGGAGAAGTTCCTCCCAGTCACGAGTGAAAGGTATCGCTCACCCTTAAGCCAGGTTTTCAGATTGAAGGGAATCCATCTCTCTTCTTCATGGGAGCTGTCAGTTCTGATGAAAAGCTTTGAGCAGACCTGGTCTCCTCAGCAACTAAAACCCCAATCTTAGAGTATGATCAAGGTCCCTCAAGATGGCACCTTACGAACCTCTTTATCAGGCTTCTGATAGAGATTTTACCTTGAAGACAGTCAAGGCCTCTGTTTACGTGAGTTCTCCCTCCACTATTTAACTTCCAATCGACACAGAAAACCACAATACTTATTCGGTAAAAAATCAGATATTCTGGATAAAAATTCTCGCGGTGCAATGATTTCAAATAGCCCACACTCCTTTACGCTGGGCTTGCTTAGCGCCATTTACTTGCTCCCCACCCAGCTTGTCCCAGCTCTTGCTGCTCACTGTATACACATTTACTGTGTTAAAAAATTACAGCTATATTTGAAGTAAACCAGATTTTGATTAAACTGGTGTTTCACTCAACTGTATCCATCTTATGTGATATAACACTCCATTGGATGGAAGGACCTTTGTTCCCAAGTTTGTGGCAAAGACCCAAAGTCCTTCAGTTTGAGGCAACAGATTTGACTCCTTTTCCATATCATCTATCAAAGAGGTAAGTGATAACCCAGACAATCTGTTACTAAAGAGCAATTCAACATTACATGAAGATAACTGCTCCATTTTGTCATCAAAGACCTAGCATATTCTTGATTACAGGTCATAACAAGAAGAGAGTAACCAAAAACACTATCTCATTTTGGTTGAGGGAAGTTATCCTCAAAGGTTATTAATCCTTTGGAGAATTGCCCCCCTGGGGCCCCTTCTAGAGCTCATGATATATGTGGTGTTGCTGTAACCCTCACTATCTTACGGACTTTACCCATAGGCCACTAGACACTTTCTCTTTGGGTCCAATAGTAGCTGCTCAACAGATACCATAGTTCCAACCTCAAAACAAACTGTTTTCCTGAAAATTGCTCCCAAATATCACCCTGCATCGTAAAACTAAGATAAATTTGTATACTGTATAGGGGTTTGACAACCCTCAAACACCTCAGTAATAACATACAAACACTCACATGCACAAAATATAAAATATAAACGTGCAGTTATCATTCATAAATTTATTCTGAATGGACTTTTAATTAGAGAAGGCAACAATATATTTGTGTTTGTTTTTGGTGGTTAGCTGATTACTCGCCAATGCCATCTACATCCAAGCGTGCCAACTAATTTTCTCATATTTTGTAATAAAGCAATATATTGGTAATGACTTTATTGCATGTGTTCCGAAATACAGATAGTTATTACTGAACAGAACCTTTAAAAACATCTCACTGCAAGTTAGGTTGCAGTGTTACCAAGTTAACTTTGGGAATGTTACTGGAATCTTACTTTCTTACCAAAATTTGATCAGGAGCATTTGGTAGCACTGCTTTCATGTAAAAAGACATTTGAAAACATTATTATTATGATAGCAACTACAACTGGTTTATTGGATTTGATATTATTATGTAATTATATTAGGATAATAGGTGTACAGCTAATGTGCTAAAACATTTCATGATGCACCCCAAATATGAAAATTTATTGTGCCAGACAAAAAAATCACATTAGAATCGCCAACTAGGAATTGCTGCTACGATGGGTTATAAATTTCTCATTTCCAAAAATTACATAACTAAATACAGAGTGCATCTTACCACTTGTAGTGTAGTGTCTTATGACACGTGAAATATGGTAGTTTAGGACATGCCCTTACAGAACAAATAATATTTTGTCACATAATTGGTTTTTCTCATAAGTAGATGTGTAAATGGAATGAATGAGTTTCTTCATCCTTTACCTTTGCCATGATATGCCTTAACTAGGAATACCTGCTTGGAAGGGACCTTTGTATAAGTAAGAGTTTCCTTGTAACATTTAGTTGCAAGTTGACTTTAAGTTGCAATATAATTCCCTTTTTCTGACCAAATATAAATTTAGTCATTAACTTCTATTTTACCTTGAGGCAGATATCTAGACCCTGCTTCTCATATGAGCCAGTTTGATATCATTAGTATATAGCTGCGTTAGGGCTAATCAGATCCCCATTGGACTTTAGAGACTTCATCCCATCTAAAGAAGACTCCCCTTAAATTACGAGGGTTTGCATCTGTGTAGGAACAAATTACAAATTTTCAAAACCATTTGTATTTTTCCTAGCTATACAAACCTGAGTCATTTATTCTGATGTCCCACCTCATCCAACCTTTCAACTCTCTGGTGATCCGATGATGCAATGACGCATAAAAAACCGTAAATGACCCGGGGCACCAACCACCCGTTGAGATACTACCACTAGAGTGTTATGGGGTCCTTTAACTGGCCAGACAGTACTACATTGGATCCTTCTCTCCGGTTATGGTTCATTTTTCCCTTTGCCTACTCACACATGCCGAATAGTTTGGCATATTCTTACATATTTTCTTCTGTCCTCACACACCTGAAAACACTTGAGTTTACCAAACAATTCTTCTTCACCTGAGGGGTTACTGCACTGTAATTGTTTGGTGGCCACTTTCATCTTGGTAAGGGTAGAAAAGACTCTTTAGGGTAAGGGTAGAAGAGACTTTAGGGTAAGGGTAGAAGAGACTCTTTAGGTATGGTAAGCAGCTCTTCTAGAAGAAGGACATTCCAAAATCAAACCATTGTTCTCTAGTCTTAAGTAGTGCCATAGCCTCTGTATCATGGTCTTCAACTGTCTTGGGTTAGAGTTCTCTTGCTTGAGGGTACACTCAGGCACACTATTCTATCCTATTTATCTTCCTCTTGTTAAAGTTTTCATAGTTTATATAGGAGATATTTTTTTTAATGTTACTGATCTTTAAGTATTTTATTTTTCCTTATTTCCTTTCCTTAATGGGCTATTTTCCCTTTTGGAGCCCCTGGGCTTATAGCATTCTGCTTTTCCAATTAGGGTTGTAGCTTAGCAATTAATAATAATGATAGTAATAATAATTGCTGCATCGCACGTAGCTTATTTTCAGGGGAAATTCGGTGTAAATACGCGCGTCACTCAAGGAAAATGAAACTCGCACCACAATTGGAGAGATAGTTGAGAAACATGTTAAGCTCTTAAAGACCGCTAACTAGTATAAAAACAAAGTCACAGCTATTTTCATAGCTTTTCCACTAGGATTTATGTTAATTATGTGAACATCTAATATAAATGTAAATATTTTAATGTTTTTATATACTATAATTCTTATTTTTTGTAAAGAATATGTTTTATGGGCTTTTAATACTATTTCAGTGATATTATGACTTCAATACTTGTGGCGGACAGACAGAAAGTCAAACAAAATGACTTCTGTATTTTTATTTTTCCATATATTTATGACAACCGGCATAAATTTAAAATACTTAACTCGAAACGATGTAAACCATGGTATACCTGTACATATATTGCTGTTGCATTAACATGTTAATATCCCTTATAACAGTAGAAATAACAGTAATAATTATTTTAATAAAATAGTAATGAAAACCAAACAAATATACACCAACATTATTGTTAACATGTGCAAACTATTTAGCATAAACCCTATTCCATAGAAATTTTAATAATAAATACTATTAAAAGAGGCTCTTACATAAAGTGTGGTTAAGTAGTATCTGATAATGTAAAAGGTATGATTCTAACCATCTAAGAGTCATTGCGGGTTCTTTCAGTCTTTAAACAAAAAGGATTTAACAACAGGACTGGAAAGAGAAATGAATATTATTATTATTATTATTATTATTATTGTTATTATTACTATTACTAGCCAAGCTACAACCCTAGTTGGAAAAGCAAGATGCTATAAGCCCAAGGGCTCCAACAGGGAAAAATATCCCAGTGAGGAAAGGAAATAAGGAAATAAATAAATGATGAGAGTAAATTAACAATATATTCTAAAAACAGTAACAGCGTCAAAACAGATATGTCCTATATAAACTATTAACAATGTCAAAAACAGATATGTCATATATAAACAATAAAGACTCATGTCAGCCTGGTGAACATAAAAACATTAGCTCCAACTTTGAACTTTTAAAGTTCTACTGATTCAACTACCCGATTAGGAAGATCATTCCACAACTTGGTAACAGCTGGAATAAAACTTCTAGAATACTGTGTAGTATTGAGCCTCATGATGGAGAAGGCCTGACCATTAGAATTAACTGCCTGCCTAGTATTACGAACATGATAGAATTGTCCAGGGAGATCTGAATGTAAAGGATGGTCAGAGTTATGAAAAATCTTATGCAACATGCATAATAAACTAATAGAATGAAACAAAAAATGAACATTTATTTTCAAACTTATTTACAAAGAAAGTGAAATGTTGCTTCTCTTTACTTGCAACAACAAACCAAGTTGATTCAAAATATTGATAGATAGAGGGAATAAGCTGGAAAGTAGACCAATAAAGTACTTGAAGGGTAATTTTGTGAATAATTTTCAGCTGCTGAGAGGATGTTGGAACGATGAGGAATGATGATGGTAAACCATTCATAAACCAAGAAAATTAATGGATTAGTGGAGATGGTAGTACAAAAGACTGGGTACTTGTGAAATATACCAGTCTATATCCACTCAAAAAGCCCACTTCTAATGTATTGTCAATGCAGATTTGTATGACAAAATTGGTGATGCTTAAGCGTCTTATCCTTAAAGAGGTGGACCAAAAATGAAGCCATGAAGTCTGGGGTTATCTGGCAATGTGACATATTCCTCAGAAATGCCATCCATGCTTTCCACACAGATTAGTAATGCCTAATAGATGAAGACCTTTTATAGCTAATCAAATATGTCATGTTATGAGTTGAGAATCCCCACTATTTTACAGTAGAGGAAATCCAAGCATGAAGGTTCTGAATCAGAAAGGAGGAATTGAAAATAATCCGACTCCCTACTTTTCGATACAGGTGTGCAGACCAAAACAAGTTTAACTTCTGTCTCAAATGCAGTAGCAGTAGATACCATGGGCTGTTTGGCAAAAGTGGAGCTACTAGCACAACTGTCCCTGAAAAATTCTAAAGGGAGCCTGCAAAATCAAACTCTGAGGAAACAGATAAATCGATGACCATTTGTTCTAATCTAGATTCAAGGCATCTTGCTACTGCCTGAGAATCCACATTAGGAGCTACATATATTGGAAGCTTGTGGTTCTCTTTAGTTGCAAACAGGTCTGTATGGAGATTTGGAACCAACTTTAGGATTTCTTGGAAAGAGCTCTAATCTAAGGTCCATTCTGTGTTTAGAATAGGGCATCTGCTACTATATGGAAAGAACACAAAAGATGAAATAGAGAGAAAAGTTACTCTCCTAAAGAACTCCATAATGGGATTAGTCACTGTATTGAGAATTCTCAAGTATAATCCTCCCCTCCTGAGGTAACAAACTGCTGCCTGGTTGTGTATGGAAATCATAGAGTTCCTTCATGGACTGAGTCTCTTCAACATCAGGAAAACTGCCAAGAGCTCCAACACATTTACCGGTATGTGAAATGCTGTGAATTGATGGGACCAGTTCCCAAAACTATAGTCTCTTCTGAATGACCTCCCCAACCTGACCCAGATGCATTTGTATGAAGGATTATGGAAATTGGAGGAAGGGCCGGTGGGATTGACGTGGAAAGTTTTTTTGTTGTGGCAATTGGGCAAATGAGTTGTCTCAACATCCTTTTTGAGCTGCTCTTCTCCACACCCAATTAAGGTTCTTTATCCTGATCTTTGACACTTAGTTGACTTAAGGCTCAAGACCTTCGGGAAGAGAAGCGCCTTGAATAGAAAAAATTGACCTTCCTAAGAAATCTTTGCTGAGATACTTTTGGTAGGCTTGAGAGGCTTTCGACATATTCCAATGAAGACCAAGACACTGAAATATCTTTTTTGCAACTCATCTTTATTTTGTAAAGATGGTCAGAAAAACTAGATCCTGAAGAACTCGTAAGACTTGATTTGTGTACACGAGACAATTCATTCATCTCTGCCCAGATCAGCCAGTCATCTAAATAGGCAACAATCTGAAATTCTACTGCTGCAGGAGTTTGATCACTGACTGCTAGTTTTGCTAACATTCTTGGGGGTAATATTGAGGCTGAAAGCCATTACTTTGAATCTGTAAAAAACACTCCTGAGCCAGCACTCTAGTTAAGTTTAGAAGTGAGCCACAATAGGGAGGTGCCAGTAAGCGTCTTTCAGAGATATAGTACCAGTCCAAGCCCCTAAGTGTAGTAATAGGCGAACATGCATATGGTCGTTATCTTTAATGCGTTGCAGTTTATTGAGACGAGCTAGGTCGAGAATATCTCTTCTATCAAGTGAGTCTTTCTTCAGTGTTCTGAATAGTCTGCCCTTTTATTTTAAGAACCTGCATTTTATAGCCTTCTTTCTTTGACATTTTCTTTACAAAGGATTCGTTCCAGTGTTCTGGTCCAATAAAAATGGTGGTGAGGTGGACAACATTCAAGTCGTTCTGGGCCCTGTTGGGAGGGAGCCACAACCCTGTGTTTTGGTCCCCCAGGGCTGATGCATGGGGCCAGAGACGTGACCCTGTATCAAGGTTCCCCACCTTGGACCCTAAGGTTGGGGGCTCAGATTCTCAGTTACTTTGGTAGTCAAGCGGGACAAGCGTTATGGCCCCCTGGCTGATGCACGGAGCCAGGTCCATGACACAGGTCCATGGCCCCTAGCCTGCCTTCCACTACACACACGCACACCTGGCTCGGGTTTTTGGCTACCCTGACGGCTGGATTGACTGGTGTTGGCCTTGTCTTTCGGGCTCCAAAGCAGATATACAGGGCTAGAGTTAGGGTTGTAACACCATGTCATGATTCCATGATTCGGTCTCCCCGCAGTTGGTTCTTGCGTTCCTGGCTATCTCTCCCCCACCAGCCGATGCACGAGGCCCTAGTAGTAACCTTGTGAGATTGACTGGTGTCGGGTCCGTGTTTAGGCCCCTCAGGGACAATGCAAGGGGATAAGGCCATGATCCCATGTCACAAGCCTCTACCAAAGCCCTCTGATATCATAGCTTTGCTCCCCTGGCAGCCACAGTAACCAGATAGAACTTGGGTATTGTTCTGGGTTTGGCCCCTCATGCCAATGCACAGGGATAGAGTCGTGACCTTGCATGATATTCCCCCACTGCAGCCCCCTAGTAAGTGTATTGGGTTCCCCAGCTGTCCCTGTAGTCAGGAGGAGGGTATAGTCCCATACACTTTTTGCCCCCTGGTTGATGAAGGAGCTTCGGCATTCACCATCTCCCATTCTGGCTGGTAGTAGGCTATTGCTAGAGTTGGGTGCTTTGAATGGTTATGGGTAATTTTTTCTCTGCCTACACAAAGACTAAGCAGTCTGGTCCATTCTTTACACTTTCTCATCTTTCCTCATACACCTGACAACTCTTAGATAACTGAAAAATTATTCTTTACTCAAGGGGTTAACTACTGTACTGTAATTGTTCAGTGGCTACTTTTCACTTGTAAGGCTAGAAAAGACTCTTTAGCTATGGTAAGCAGTTCTTCTATGAGAAGGACATTAAAAAATAAAAGTGTTCTGTAGTCTTGGGTAGTGCCATAACCTCTGAACCATGGTATTCCACTGTCTTTGGTTAGAGTTCTCTTGCTTGAGGGTACATTCAGGCACATTATTCTATCTGTTTCCTTATTTCCTTTCCTCACTTGGCTCTTTTTTTCTGTTGAAGCTCTCGGGTTTATAGCATCCTACTAGCTTAGCTAGTAATAATAATTAGACTCCTGCTACTCCCTCAACCTGTGATACATTGGTAGAGCAATTTGAGAGGATGACACCTTTTGAAGATTTCATTGCACATTTATATGCAGGGAAAGACAGAGTGGTGGTCAAATGGATCTTCTCCCCTTACCTCCAGGTACTGGGCCATTGTCTGTCCCTCTTCCCCATACAGCAGAAGGAAGAGAAGGATTGCTACTTCCATGTTTAGCATCAGGAGTCCTATCCACAGTTGTCAGCCTTCTCGGGCCATCTTCAGCTCCCGATTACGTGATCAGTATTCTGGGTGGGGGATGAATCGCCAGAGCAATCTGCTGTACCCTCTTTCCCGGCTAGGTAAGAGGATACTTGGAATTTGACTGCCCCTAAAACACAAGACCTTGGATTGGTGTTAACGGAAGCAAACAATCTTAAGTCAGAGTGCTTTTGACAAACATCCATGCACACTTTCATGGGTGCAATGGTCGGTGGGAGGCTACCTGAGATCCACCCTCGGGAGGGGCCTTGGTCATTTAGTGGCACTTCAGTACCCCTCAAGGCCATGGACATCCCTGATTACCCATTATCAGACAAGTTATCTCAGAGGTAGCTCTGTCACTTTGGAATTCTTTGGTGCAAGGTTCGGCAAGTAAGGCCTCCAGGCCTTTCCTAGACCCTAACAGGACTGCCTGCAACTTCCCGGAAGGAACTAATTCATGCATCTTTTTCGAGCTAACCAACCTGTTCCATCTAGGCAGTGGGGTGACAGAAGAAGGGAAAAAGAAGATTACTATGTTTCCAGCATTCACCTTGCCCCTTTTCTTGCATCCAAGAGTAGTGGATTGCTATTTGTGCCTTAGGTAAACCAGCAGAAGCATATGGCTAAGCCTTATGTAGTGGGAGCCCTTCAGATTGGTTATTTACTACCCACTTCAGCCTCCTCAACCTCCCCTCTTAGTCCTGAGCCAAAAGGTCATGAGTGATGAGATTTTGACAGGCAAAGAGGCAGGGTCTTTGCATTTGATCCCGCCTGTCGCTTAACTACTCATTAAAATGATTCAACGGCTGTCTAACTTGCACTGAAAACGTATTCCCTACCTAAAGGACCCAGGATTATATTACTAGGAAAATTACGATTATTTTAGAAATGTGTCATATTTTAAATAGTAAAATTACTTTGAGTTTACTAAAACATTTAAAAAAATATGCTGTATAAGATATTCTATACAGTATTTAGCATAATCTTTTGGTGTTTTAACTGATGACTTGTATAAATTTGAACAGTATGAAGTCTGTTATCATTAAATCAATAATAAGTTGAAGCTCATACTAAGACCTTGTTATTATTGTCCTTCGAATAGGATAAGTATTCCTAGAAGGATGCAGACTTTAAATCCAATTCTGTGGTTGGAGTTAATCTCGCTTCCTATGTGCTTATTTGAATTATTTTATTAATGGTTGTGAATAATGTGGATGAGCTACTCTCCTCACACAAGATTGTGAGCATGAATATTTTCAGTTATTTTGCAAGAATAACTACTACTTGTAAACTATGGTGGCAAGAAGCAAAAGATAACAAAAATGTAGTCATGTGAGAGCATCTTCCAGAGGCTGCCCAAGAATTTGACAAATGTTGCATATATAGGTGTAGTTATGGAGAATCACAGCTCTGCAGGCTGACTTTAGGACGACAGTTAGCCGCTACTGTCCTGGGTACCTAATATGCAATGTTGCTGGAAGAAGTCATGTTTGTTCTGTATAAAAGATGTTTGTTCCGTAACTGAATTACAAACCACGCTATTTACATGGGGTAATTACTTCGGCGCAGCTGATGACGAGCCATAAAGTTTTAACAAGGGTTTCCTACCCCTCCGCTAGTTAGCGGGGGGTAGGGAGGGGTAGCTAGCTACCCCTCCCCCTCACACACCGGAGAATACTCCACTTTACTTTTGGCTCGGATAGCGATCAGATGTCTCCGCCCTTATCCTCACTTGACGGCCATTATTGTTTTGTCTTTTAACTTACCTTTTCTTATACTTAATATGTTTAAACATTATTGATGTTTATGTATATTTTCGTGTATAGGAAATAGTAAGTTTCCTTTGCTTTCGGTGTTGTGCGGTGTGTGTTGTGTTCGTCTATGAGAGTGATCGCCGGCTTTCAGGCCACTACGATCTTTTCTTGATCACGGCCTTTCACTCCTAGGCCACCATGGTTGCCTTCGTGGAGACTGGCCCTTCTCTTGAGGTCGTTCACTTCTTACTCTGTACTACGCCTACGCTAGCCTCTCAGGACCGAGTCACTATTTCGTTTTATGTCTCAATTATTTTTTATGAATATAATTGTGTTTTAACTTTTCTGCTTAGGGCTCACGTCCCTTTGGGGTCGGTGATCCTTGGAACATTCAAAGTCAGTTGCATATTATAATGTTATAATTCTGTTTTGTTAACCTTCGTCCCCCCCCCCTCACCTGGGCATGCCGGGTGGGGGAGGGGGGGCGCATACCTTCTTTCGTTCTTATGTTCTTTCCCTCGGGGTTTCTCTTCGGAGTTTCACCCGGGTGAATTTTCTGTTAAATAATTATTCTGTTTTATTTTCCAGTTTGCGATGCTGTTTCTTCGTGCCTGTTGTGTGCCTTTGAAGCAGAGCTGTCCTGTTTTTTACTGGGGAGTCGGCTTCGCCGCTGTCTCTCAAGGCGTTCCCTTCTCTTAGAAGTTCCCCCATGACTACTGCCAGCTCTTCATTGCATCCTAGAATGATAGGAGGTACGCCTCCAGGGTAGTTTGTTAACTTCCCTTTTACTTTCCCTGGGGCTGAGCGGCTGCCCTTGTGACTTGCTCAAGGGGCTGAGCGGTTGCAAGGCTAGACCATGGTACTAGCGACTATGCTCTCGGGGCTGAGCGGTCACTTCTGTAGCTATGCTCAAGGGGCTGAGCAGCGGCAGGATCAGTCTGGCCCTCTCTCGTTCGCGAGGGAAGCCGCACTAAGGGCTCCTCCTCGGAGGATTGCTCCTTTTGCCTCTTCTACGAAGTGTCCCCTCCCGTTCGCGTGAGAGGACACTCACAGAGACTCCTCTTCGGAGGATTGTTCCTGTTTACATCTGCTGATCTCACGGCCTTTCGGGGCTCTATCACCAGTCTCTTCTACGAAGTGCTCACCTCTCTCGTTCGCGAGAGAGGCCACTCATAGAGACTCCTCTTCGGAGGATTGTTCCTGTTGACAACAGCTTGCTGTTCAGTCACTAGCACTTCGGTGTTTAGTGACAGGGAAACTTCGGTTTCTCTTTTTCCCTGACCCTTTGGGGTCTCGGAGCTTTAGTTACGCAGTTCCCTCGGGCTCTCGTAACTTTAGTCAAATCTACACTTCGGTGATTAGTGACGGAGAAACTTTGGTTTCTCGTTGCATTGACCCTTCGGGGTCTTGCAACTAATCCCCTCAGGGCCTCGCTACTGTTGCCTGCTGTATCTGTTCCTGACTGCAGACGCGCCTTGGGCGCCCACGCCCCCGGTATCTAACGGGCTCCTCCCTTCGGGGCAGGAGAGACTTTCTCACACCTAGAGTAAGTCCCTTTAGTGCCAGGTATCACCTGCGCACCAACGTTCCCTTACGCGCTAGCGCTCGACTGCTGTTCCTGAGTCTCCCTTCAGAGACACCCTGTTCCAGTATTCAGTTAGGCTGCTACCAACGTTCCCTGCGCATTTACGCACATCGTTGGGGTTCCTGAGATAGCGCACTGGCGCTCACCAGCGTTTCAGCCTACGGTGTCTCTAAGTCTCTTCTACGAAGGACACCTCTGTCGTTCGCGGAAAAGGTACCTCACAGAGACCACTTCTCGGAGTATTTAGCAGTCCCTCAGTTGATCGTCGGCACTGAAGTAGACCTCCTGGTCCTCTTCAGGGGATGCCCTCCCTTTAAGGGACACATCCCAGTTCCTGATCTATGAGTTAGCTGACGATCTCCTGTTACACAGAGGCCTACGTTCTTCACTCGCGCATAAGCGCTGGAGACCACCCGCGTGATACGCACTAACGCGTAAGCGTTGATGATTGCCCGCGCGCGGGATGGTTTTCCGCACGCGATCTCGCGATCGTCTAGGATCGTTGGCCGACGATCTTCTGTTACGCGCCAGCGCGTAAATGCTGTAGATCGCCTGCGCACGGGATGGTTTTCCTGCGTGCAATCCCGCGATCGTCGAGGATCGTTAGCTGTCGATCTTCTGATACGGGCTAACGCATAAGCATTAATGATCACCCGCGCGCGGGATGGTTTCCCTCGCGCGATCTCGCGATCGTCTAGGATCGTTAGCCGGCGATCTTCTGTTAGCGCCAACTCGTAAATGATGTAGATCGCCCGCGCGCGATCTCCAAGGCCCTTCCGCTCGTGGTTTTTCCGCTCGCGATCGTCGAAGATCGTTAACCCGGCAACGATCGTTAGCCAGCGCTAGTGCGCGTAAGCGCCTAGGGTCGGTCTGTGCGCGGGATGGATTCCCGCGCATGGCAATGAGGCCATCCGCGTGCGGTTCTCCGCACGCGATCGTCGACGGCCGTTAGCCGCTGATCTTCGGATTCGGCGCTAGGCGCGCGAGCGCGCGAGAGCCGACGATCTTCACAGTTCGCGTAAGCGCCGGAGATCGTTCCGTTCGCGGCATTGTTTCCCGCGCGCGACCATTGAGGCTCACGCATCCATCGCACGGATCGTCCGCGCGCGGTTTCCCGCCCGCGATCATCGTAGATCGTCTGCGCACGGGCACAGAGGTTTTTCCGCTCGTGATCGCCAACTATCTTCTCTCGCGCGCAAGCGCCGACAATCTTCGCACACGCGTTAGCATCGAAGATTGTCCGTGCTCGCGCGAATCGCCGATGATCGTCTTTCATAGTTGGAGATTATATGCACGCGGGCACCATGGTTTCCCGCTCACTGTCCTACGGCTTCTCTCGCGCTAGCGCCAACGATCTTCGTACTCGTGTAAGCGCCGAAGATCGTCAGCGTTATTCTTCCGTGCGTGGGATGGTTTCCCACACGCAATCACCGACGGCGTTAGCACCGGGCGATCTTTTTTCGCCGAGATCGTTCGCGAGTGGGATGGTTTCCCTCGCTATTGCCCACGATCTTTCACGCGCAAGCGCCAGCGATCCGCATATGCGTGGAAGCGCGGGGAACGTTCACGCGGACACCGATACGCTCACGTGGGTACGCTGGCATGCGGGCGCGATTATACTGCTATGCATGCTTTATTCAAGCGCTACCCAGATCTGTGCTTTTCGCGCGATTGACAGCGTGATCGGCGCACCGTTCTCCGACGCGACCGTATCCTGTTCACATCAGGGCTTATGGCGGTCAGGCCACCTCCGCGTTTCCCTCCCCCGCAGCGCAGAGCAGCGCCCTCTCCGGAGGAGGGGAGGATTTCCGGATAGGTCAAAGGTCTCTTCTCCCTTCTTTGCAGGTTCTCTACGGGCGAACCCTCATGTGTCATCTCCCCCAGAGGATCAAACGATCCTCTTCCCTACAGAGGGACTCCCTGTCAGCGCGAGGGTTGATCGTCATCCCTAGTGGGATGCTGTCATCAGAACGTTCAAGCAGGCAATGAGCCTGTGCCTTCTGACTGAGGTCACTAATCAGTAGCAGCTTCCTTTCCCCCCTGAAGGGGGTAAGAGGAGTCTCTGGCATGGTGTCTCCCCAAGGACTATCCTGTCCCTTTGCGAGTCCTTACGCAGGTGATGAGCCCTCCTCGAACTTCATCTCCCCTCCCCTGCGGATGAGCACTACCCATCCCCAGGAGGGTCGGAAGACCCGGTCCTTTCCCCCTTCACTCCGTTGGGAGAATCCCCGCCTCTTCCTGAGGGTCCTATGGTGCGGAGGGGGCGAAGCCTACATCCTTCATCGCTGGGGTCTTGTTTCCCTCCTAGGAGGGATCCTAAGGCCCTGTTTTCCGCAAGGATCCGACAGGATCCAGTTGGACCCTTATTATTATTATTACTACGAGTCTCCCCAGCAAGAGCCTCCGGGGATGGGAGTTCTGGCTGCCAGTCCATCAGGGGGAGGAACTCCAGGGGTCGGGACTTGCGTTCTGGCAGGTTCTGGCCCTCAGGAGAGACCTCAGGGGCATCCCAGATTCAGAGATTCCTCTTTGATAAGGGAAGAATACGGTCCTGGACCGAGTTCTACTCACCCAAGGACTCCCTTATGCCAGTGCAGCTTGCCCTGGTCTCGGGGAATGGAGAGTGCCAGAGACTAGGCCGAGGGCCAGCTCTCCGAGCTTGTCTCCTTCAACAGTCTCTGATGGTTTCGAGCCCCTCCCTCCTCCCTGGGGAGGACACATGATTATGCTTTACAAAACTTATGTACATAGTACACTCGAGTACTGCAATGTGATATGGTACCCACACTACCAAAAGGATATTGCACAAATAGAGAGTGTACAAAGGTCCTATACTGCTAGAATAAAAGAAGTTAAGGACCTTGACTACTGGGAAAGACTTCAAATTTTAAAACTATTAAGTCTAGAAAGGAGAAGAGAACGCTACATGATAATACAAGCATGGAAGCAAATAGAAGGAATTACTGAAAACATCATGGAGCTAAAAATATCAGAAAGAGCAAGCCGAGGTAGATTATTAGTGCCAAAAAATATACCAGGAAAACTAAGGAAGGCGCACAGGACATTAATCCACTACGCACCAGCATCGATAATGCAGCGATTATTTAATGTGCTGCCAGCTCATCTAAGAAACATATCAGGAGTGAGCGTAGATGTGTTTAAGAATAACCTCGATAAATACCTAAGATGTATCCCAGACCATCCAAGACTGGAAGATGCAAAATACATCGGAAGATGCATTAGCAACTCTCGGGTGGATATATGAGGTGCCTCACACTGAGGGACCTGGGGGAACCCAAACAAAAAATAAGGCAATAAGGTAAGGGATTGGTGAGGGGACGGGCCCTCCGGGTGGAAGTCCAGTCCATGTCGGAGATACGCTCCCTCCGTGAGGTGGCCAACGGGTTCCGAGGCCTCCTTAATCGTCTCCTTCCCTTCTCGACTCTGTACAGGGTTGTCAAACAGTCTCCGTTCGGCATAGCGACAGCAGACGCGGTCAGCTTTGCGGTGAGACCACGAGACTTCATATGTACACTGGTCCGGTAGGAGTCGTACTTCCGGTCCCGGTTCACCCATCTTCAAGGAAGTACTTTGAAGTCTGCCTGGAAGGCGGATATACCAGTTCAAGGGCTGTGCTTTGGCCTCTCCACGGCACCTCAACAGTTCTCCGATACTTCCTCTCGGATCTCTTCACGGGCTCTTGGCATCGCCATCCGGCCACTCTGTTTCCTGGGTGACTGGCCGATCCTGGCAGACTCGAAGGCTCCCTTCTTCGTCATCGGGACAAGCTCCTCAAACTTTACCAAGTTCTAAAGATCATGGTGGTCCTCGAGGAGTCCTCCCCGCAGCCCTCTCAGAGTCTGGTATACCGAGCCTGGTCTTAGGCTCCTATCTCCCATAGCCTTCCCTTCGGACAACAGGGTACCAAGGCAGAGGAAGGTCGCGAGACCTTTCCTCACACGAGAAGACCCCCAACCCAAGGTTGTTACGTCTCTCCTCCTGGGCCCGTCTGATTTCCACAGTCGCCCCAGGATGAGTTCTCTCCAGTGGCGACTCGGGGCGCGGGGGAGTCGGGGGCACGTCTCCCCAGACGCCGAGACCCCTAGGGGTCAACCAGTACAGACGAACCCATAGGGGTGGGAAGCAGACGAGGGCCTACAATAGGGAGTGGTCCTTCTCGTCCTTCCCCCAAGCTTGAGGCTGTCTTCGGACGCGTAAAAGGAAAGTGGGGGGGGGGCACGTTCTGATCCACGGGTCCTCAGGCCGGTGGTCAGAACCAGGAGGAACCTCCTCTAGTCCTACTAGAGACGGAAACTGTGTTTCTGGCACTTCAGTAGCTCCACCTAGCCTGGCGGACTATTCTGTGGTTATGAGGATCAACAACACCACAGTGATGGGTTTCTGGCCCAGACAAGGAGGTACTTTTCAGTACAACCTTCCCATCCTGCGGTAGAGATACTGGGATGGTCCGAGTCCCCCTCGGTCTCCTTAGCAGCTCGCTTGATTCCAGGCAAAGGAATGAGCTCGCCGACAGTCTGAGCAGTGTGTCATGGACACCACATTCCGAGTGGTCTTTGGATCCTCAAGTAGCCTACAAGTCCTGACTCGGTGGGGCTTCCTCTGTGGACCGGTTCGCTACAGCACTGAGCTGCAAGCTCCTGCTGTTCTGCTCCCCGGTCACAGTTCCCAAAGCCCTCTGGTAGGATGCCTTCCAGCAACGGTGGGACACCATCGATGTGTTGCCTCTGTAGCTTGCTCCACTTCCCGCCGGGAGTCTATCCAGCTTCTCCTCAAAGAGAGAGGATTTTCGTAACAAGTGGCGAAAAGGAGACCTGGACACCTGCGCAAGTCTTCCGCAGTAGTCTCCCAGGCGAGAGAGCGAGTTTCTGTGGCTGGTGTCGGGGAGAGGGCATCCCTCCACACGATGCCGCTTCCAGCAATAGCGGAGCCCCTAGTGGGATTGAGGGATTAATGTGCCTTTCAATTTCGACTGTGAAAGGCTATCCCTCAGCCTTAAGTCTTGCCTCCTGGCTCTAGGGACAAACATTTCTCCCCTGCTGGAACTCTTCCTTCGCATGCGAAGCCTTGTCCTCTCCTGCCCCCAGTCGAAGGTGAGACCTCCTCCTTGGGACGTGGTTCGAGTCCTCGAGTCTCTAAAGAGACCCCCTGACGAACCACTACGTAAGTCCCCAGACCACCACCTTTCTGGGTAGACAGTGTTCCTGCTAGCCTATCTTCAGCCAAGCGAGTCACATGGTCTCTCTTGCGACTTCGCCCATTCAGGGTGTTAGAGGGAGGCAACATTCAGGTTCGTCCCTGAGGTTTGTTGCCGAGCCTCAGAATCCGGGAGTGCCGGACCCGCTATTCGACTCCTTCCAGGGTTCTAGTCTCTGTCCTGTAGCAGATGACTCAGACCATCTCCTACCTTACCGGTAGGGGGTCCGAGCAGGCGTCTTCAGAGAACAGCTGCAGTTCGTCTCCAGGCTCAAGTCTCGTTCGTGGATCCTGGGTAACGAGGAGAGGGGTCTCCAGGAGTACCTTCTTGGCCTGGATTCGCAGGGTGCTCCACCCTGCCTTGAATCCTGACCTTTCTCCGTCGCATCGCCCGAGAGCCCACGATGTCAGGGGCTTAGATACGTCCCTGCCCTTCATGGAGCATCTTTCAGTGACGCAGGTCCTACAAGCGGGGATGTTGAAGCATCAGACCTTCTTCTCAGCCCCTTACCTGCAAGGCATGACCCACAGGAGGCTTGATACGTTTCTATCGGCCCTGTGGTGGCTTCACAACAGCTGGTCTAAACTTCAGGCTCCTTGATGGACAAGTAGCAGAAGGTTGAGGGCATTGTTACCTGGTGTTAGTCTGCATGAATGAAAAGATCTGTCTGGCCCTTATTCTTTTCTTCATCCTCTCCTCCCACAGAGAAAGAAGCATCCTGGGTTCTCTGCACAGCTGACCTCAAACCACTGCAGGTAGACCATGCTTCCTTGTGTTCCTAGTATTAGGTGTAATACTGTCATGTCCCCATACCCTGACGAGGTGGTATTGGGAGAGTCCTAACCTGGATTTCCTTCTGAGGGACTCCAGGGCAACTGCCTGGGACAAGTCACTTTTCACCTTCGCACACACCTTACGTTGGTTGCGGCAGTTTCACAACTGCCAGCGAGGAGCAGGGATTCCCTATTGTCCGAGTACTTGATCGCTCGAATATGGAATCCCCGGGCAAGCCAAAGCCAGTATGGCCGGGACTTACCACCCTTCCTAAGGGTTAAGTCACCCCATGTAAATAGCGTGGTTTGTATTTCAGTTACGGAACAAATGACAAATTTGTAGGTGATTTGTATTTTTCCTAATTATACAAACCTTAGCTATTTACAGTTATGTGCCCGCCAGCCCTGTCCCCCAAGATAAGTCCTACCTCTAAGTAAAGTGGAGTATTCTCCAGTGTGTGTGAGGGGGAGGGGTAGCTAGCTACCCCTCCCTACCCCCCGCTAACTAGCGGAGGGGTAGGAAACCCTCGTTAAAACTTTATGGCTCGTCATCGGCTGCGCCAAAGTAATTACCCCATGTAAATAGCTAAGGTTTGTATAGTTAGGAAAATACAAATTACCTACGAATTTGTCATAATCCTGAGACCCTGATCTCCAGTATGAGTGGACTAGAACTATGGCCTAATTAAAGTATCTATTGTTTTGATTCAAGAGTTATCCATCATTTCTTAGGAAGATATTTATAATTATCAAAAGTTCAAGTGTACTTTTTCATAGAAATGTCTGGTTACTTTATTATACACTTGTATTTGAGTCAATATGTTTTGGTAAAGAGACTAGCATGCTCCTTAACCACTCACTCATCCAATTTCTCTCTTAATTGCACACCAATGCTACATTCTTCAGTAGCATCATTATTTTCATGAATATCCAAGCGTCTATGTATCATTCCTTCGACCCCTAGCAACACCAAATTTTTAATTTATTTTATTTAGATTTTAGATTAATATTCAATTCTGCATCCTTTCTTCTATATTACTATTAAACATCTTAACTTTGGTTTCATAGTGTAATTGAGGAGTTCGCACCCAGTTGCATCTCATCACTGAATGCCTCCAGCACCAGTGCTATTCCATATGTCCCAAATTCCATTAACCAAATTAAATAGGGAAGGGTCTACCTTGTCACATAAGTACATTGTTTGTTTCACATGAAAAATTAAAGATGCATATCTTTCAGTCTCCATTTGACACCTACAGGAAGGACTATAATGATAGTATCAACTTTATTGAAATATGGTTTCAAGTGAAATAGGTTCAAGAGACACCTATATCATCCCTCCTAAGTAACTATCTGGCATAAGTGGAATAGATGGTTGTCTGTTGTCAGGACTTAAACATAAACACCCTCTTCCCAACCTCTTCAGTGGATATTCTTAAAAGTTTCCTATAATATAAACAGACAAGGCATATACTGTATTCTTAATTCCTACAATATGGACTCCATTTCATTTATTCAGTTGGAGTTTAACACTCCAGCATGCTGTATTGAGGTACAATGAGTAGATAAGATACAGTAAAGGTTTTTGTTAATGGAATAAGAACTTGTAAATATTTCAATTGATTTAGTAGTTTTGTATTCTATCTTTTTCCCCTGTTTAACATTTGCATTTACATATTGGCGCTTCATAATTTCAGGTGACTCGAGAATACAAAGAACATGGGAAAGCTATAGAGGATAAAATTGTTGGAGTGATGAGTGATACTTTGGAGCGACAATTAGCGACATGGGAAGCTCGTTCCCCAGTGCCTTCGCCAGCCTTTAATGGAATCTTGAAGGCGGCCTCCAAGTTGCATGAAGCCGTGTCAGGTGTTTTGCCTCCAAAACAGGTATTTTTCTTTTGATCTAAATTTTACTCCTCTACTCTTAATATTCAATTAAATAGTTAACTAGCTAGTTTGCTTTTATGTTTTATTTTATGTTATAAAAGCATTATTTCACTGAAGATTACCAAAGTTCATTTGCTATCCCCCAACAGAAGGCGACAGCCTCGACCCCAAAATAAGAATTTTAAGATTTTTACAACTCTCCCAATCTATATGAAGGCTACCCTGTGCTTTGCTTCCCAACCATGCTTTGCCTCAGTTTTAATAGGTAGGTGCCCTATGTGCGTAGGGGTATCCCTTGTCCGAATTCTCTTTTTCTACTGGTTATGCCTTTTTGTGTTGTATGAAGTGGTTTGGGATATAATTTTTCTTCAGCTCTGAAGTATGTGCCCCAAGTTTGCTAGACCATGGGTTTGGTAATTATAACATTGGGAAACTTTATCCCTGGTTTAATATTTTTCTCCCTATGGAGTGTTTTTTCCATTTTGAATATGGAGAAACAATGTATCGGTATGCTGTTCTGCCTTGGAGTTGCTGACCAAAAGTCCAGGACCCTCATGAGCTGGAGTAATGTTGACCCCATTCTTTGTGTCCTTCTCGCAAGGGCATGATTGCTCTCTCTCTCTCTCTCTCTCTCTCTCTCTCTCTCTCTCTCTCTCTCTCTCTCTCTCTCTCTCTCTCTCTCTCTCTCATTATAAGAACTCGCCTGATCTGAGGGTTGTAGAAGGGAAGTTGTGTTGGGAAAAGAAGACACGAACGTTTGGGTTTAAGCCATCCAAAAACGAAGGGTGTGCAGGGCAGTTGTCCAGAGTCAAGATGGCTTTAAATTCACGGTCATCTTGAAGGCACTTCCGATGGGTGTCAGGAACAAAGCAGTTGAGCCAATCTTCAGAAATCGTCGAATTTATCCATGCCTTTTTGAAGGACCTCCAGTACACGGGTGCATTTTTCATATCGTGAAGATGGTTGTAGCATCGAACGTATTTGGCTGTGTGCACGACAAGGGGCTTCATCTTGTTTGTGCCGATGCTATTGACACAAAACAGCACAGTGAATCGAGATTTGTCCGTTTTCCTCCCTCGTGCTTGCTTAACATATTTGGCTAAAAATGTTTTTGGCATCCTTTTGTACTGGAGGCCAGCCTCATCCATATTGTAGATGGCATCCGGGTGGTATCCTCCATCTTCTATTATTCCCTTCAGGATGGTAGAGAATTCCTTGGCTGCAACTTCATTTGCAGAGCTCCTCTCACCTGTCATGTTAAGATTACGTATACCCTTCCTCTCTAAAAACCTGTAAAGCCAGCCGGTTGACGCCTTAAAGCCAAATGGTAACACGTTGTGTTTGTTGCATATCAGACTGTAGAAACTCTTCGCTTGGTCAATGATAGTTTTCTTGTCGAGGTTGACACCTTTGCTCTCCTTCCTGTTTATCCATAGAACAAGAAACCGCTCCATCTTGATAAGCTTGCTACTCATGGATGAATAACTCTTTGAGTCTAAGCTGGATGATCCATAGGAGTCGCACATTTTCAAAATTTGCTCCTTGTTCTTCAAAATGCATCTCACTGAAGACTCATTCATATTCATCTGACGGCCAATGGCACAGTTGTTCTTTCCTTCTGCCTTCAACTTAACGACAAGCTTTTTCGTCTCGAGGGGATAAGTCTTCCTTTTTGGCTTCAGGGACAGTGCAGACATGATGTGAATTATCGGAATGTGCGTAGCAGATCTTGATAATGCGATAACTAGCTAGCGACTGAGAACGAGAACAAAGCTGGATTGACGATGCTGATTAAGAGGATATCGAATACCGATTTTTCCCTAATTAATTTTTTCCTACGTTCTGTCTAAGCCAATGTACAGTAGAGTACATTCTTATGTAAAGGGCGAACCCCAACATTTCTTAATGCTACTACACTTTAATGATAAATATTTTACCAAATATTTATAATCTTTATTTATAATAACATCTTTAGTAAATGCTCTTAGGTATCACTTACAGGAGTAAATGCGTTTATGATTGGCGATGAAACTTAAACAAAACGTTTTCGTTTTAAGGCGGCGTTTTTTATTTTTAGGAAGAACATGATACAAAATTGCTCTTATTTCATTTATTTTGAATTTCTAAGGATAAGTTAAACAACATTAATTATAACATTATTATTACTTAACCAATACTCGGTAAGATATCTTTCCTCACGAAAGTTAACCTATAGACAAATGTTAGCCACGAAAGTTAACCTATAGACAGATGTTAAAATTGGTTAGCGAGTTCATTATGATCGGCGATGGAATGTACTAAACAAAGTAATGGCTTTGGTTCTAGTGGCATGTTTAGCCGTAGCATGATATAAAATAGTCTTTATTTAATTTCATTTTGGATTTCTGAATACTATACAAAAGCATTTCAAACAATTTAGACAAACTGAGCACAACACACTATTCCTGGATGGCAGCGGTAGTAGTACATACGAAAGCAACTAAGATGATCCCGTGACGATGATGTTCTGATGATTTTTTTGGAAACTTTTCAATATTTCAAATGGCACTGTTGATTTTGATGGTTTTTAATTTAAAGTTTATTGAATAAGGATTTTCCACCATAACTACAACATACGTATAAAAATTAATTAGTACAAATATGGAATATTCTAGGTGTTGGGCAGTTAGGCTAACCTACCGACAAGTTCACACAACAGAGGGGCGAACCCTAACTTTTTTCATCCTAGACTAGTCTTAAAATGTTTGAACAGGAAATCTTTCTCACATTTTCCCCCACTTCTCAGACATCGGGGAACTATCTCCCCCAAAACAATTAAGAAAATGATAGATTTGGTACGCTTTGCGATCCATGACTCGCAGATTTAGAACGGCTCCTCACAGATACAGAAAATTTTATTTTTAAAAACTATCGACCGCATAATTGGGGAATCATATAATTCGAACAAGCATAATTCGGGATCGCACTGTATCCTCAAAGAGGTGGAACAAAGAGGAAGCCATAAGTCCAGGGTTATCTGACAAGGTAACATATTCCTCTGAAAGACTATCCATGCTGATTGGTAATTTCTAGGGGATGAAGACATCTAGCTCATCAAATATCTCATGTTGAGAGATGAGAATTCCTAACGTATATTCCGAAAATAAACCCCAAACTTGAAGGTTCTTGGTCAGAAAGGAGGAAGCAAAGGTAATCTAACTCCCTACTTTCTGATACAGCTGTGCAAACCAAAGCCTGTGTAACCTCTGTCTCAAACACTGAAGCAGTGTCTATCACAGGCTGTTTGGCCAAAGTGGAGCTACTAGCACAGCTGTCCCTGAAAAGTCCTGAAGGATATTCGAATCTCTCGAGATCAAAATTGTCAAAGGAAACAGGTGAACTGATGACCATTTGTTCTAATCCAGATTCAAGGTATCACTTTCTACAGCCTGAGGATCCATATTAGGGTCTCAAAATAATGGAAGCATTTTACTTTCTTCTGTCGCAAGCAGATTGGTTTGGAGATTTGGGAGTAGCTAGAATCATTCCAAAATCCCTTGAAAAGAGCTCTGATCCTAGATTGATTTATATGCCGGACTCTATGTTGAGAGATCCAGAGAGATGGAATAGGGAAAGGAACAAATTCCTCTGCTGAATGAACCTCATAATAGGGTTAGTCACTGTATTGAGAATGCTTGAGCAGGATCCCCACCTCGTGAGGTAAAAAAGATCTGCCCAGTTGTCTGGAAAAATCTTGATATTTGAGTTACTTCTTGAACCGAGTCCCTTCATCTTCAGGAAGACCGCCATCAGATCCAACATATTTATGTAAAATGCTAGGAACTATGGGGATCATTTCCTGAACACATACAAGTCTCCTCTAAATGACTTTCCCAACTGAACCAGAATGCATCTGTTTAAACGATCATGTTAATCGAGCGAGGGACCAATGGGATTGACATGAAAAGTGCATGTGATGTGCTCAATGGCCCGAGAAATATTTTGCAATGCCTGGGCAACTGAGTCAGAATTACTTGACAACCTTTCTGAGCTGCTTCATACCCAACTGAGGTTTGTTCCGTAACCGAAATACAAATCACGCTATTTACATAGGGTTTACTTTCGGCGTAGCTGAAAAGACGAGCCATTAGAATTTAACGAGGGTGTATTACTCCCGCGCTGGTTAGCGGGGGGGGGGGGGGGGTGCTGGTTAGGGGAGTGGCAGCTAGCTACCCCTCCCCCCTCACACACCGGTGAACTGCTTCACTTCACTTTTGGCTCGGACAATGAACAGATGTCTCTGTCCCGTCCTCGCATGGCAGCCATTAATGCTTTGTCTTACTAATTACTTACTTTTCTTATACTTAATATATATGTAAACATTCTTATGTTTATGTATATATTTGAGTATAGAAATACAGTAAGTTTCCTTTTCAGTGTTTGTGCTGTGTGTGTGTGTGTAGGAACTCCACTCATTGACGACAACTTCTCCGTGTGGTCTCAGGCCACTACGGTGACTTTTCATAGGTCGCGATCTCTCCCTTGGTCCTTCGGTCTCCCTTCGGCGGGCGCTGTGGGGAATCGTCATCGCTGGACTCTACTTACTAATATGTTCTCCGCTGTTCCTCCTTCCCTACGGGGAACTTGGTCTATCAGCGTGGGGAACTTGGGAGTTTTGTTTGACCACGGTCTCTCTCTATCTCCTTGAATTCGTTCACCCTTTTATTATTATTACGTATTATGGTAGCTTCTTTCCCGTTGCGGGTTGAATTGGTTCCGTTTATTTTGTCTCAATTATTTTTTTATTTAAATCTAATTGCATTTGTTAACTTTTCAGCTTCGGTGTAGAACGCTTCCCTTCGGGGTTCATTCGTTCTTACGATTAGTAACGTTCTTAGTTGAATTACATATTTATAATTGTTTTAATTCTGTTTTGTTACAGTTCTCCGCTTTCCCTCCCCCTTCCCGTGAGTGGCAGTGGGGAAGGAGGGCGCATTCCTGTGTGTAATTCTTATTATTCTTTTCCCGCGGGGATTCCTCTTCGGAATTCCCCCTGGGGAATTAATGTTAACTAATTGTTTTTTGTTCCGTAACTGAATACAAACCACGCTATTTACATGAGGTAAATACTTCGGCGCAGCCGATGACGAGCCATAAAGTTTTAACGAGGGTTTCCTACCCCACCGCTAGTTAGCCGGGGGGTAGGGAGGGGAAGCTAGCTACCCCTCTCCCCTCACACACACCGGTTATTAGCTCACTTTACGTTTGGCTCGGAGAGACGACAGACCTGTCAGCGCTCTCCTCTTTGTTGACTGCCATAATTTTGTTTGCTTTTTCTTTGCAGTGTGTGTATGAAGTTGGCCTCTATTTCTCCTTATGCGTACGTGCCTTGGACTTCCCGGCCGCCCTTGTGGGACCTTTATGTCGGCCGTGGAAACGGATCCTCACTCCTTATGCCCTCAGTGTAGGGGCCAACGGTGTGATAGTTCTAATTTGTGCATTGAGTGTAAGGAGTGGTCTACCTCCCAGTGGGAGAGGTTTGCCTGGCGACGTAAGAAGAAGGCTAAAAGGGATCTTTCTCCTACCGAGGCTTCTCGGAAGAGAGAAAATCCCAAGTGGTCTTCTTCCGCCGCCCATTCCTCCTCCGAAGCTCCCGCTCGGGCGGCCTCTTCCGAGAGGCCGGCGAGTGGTAGCGTAGACCGTAATGTTGTTGATGTCATTAACCGATTCCGTGGTGAGGGAGAGGTCGTCACCTCCCATAGCCAGGCGGCTGCCCCTTCCCCCTCGGAGGAGGTAGTTGTTTCTAACAATGATCTTTTTCAGCTTTGGGCTTCCTTGGGGCTGCAGGGTTTGCCCTCCAAGGAAGCCCTGTTTGACATGATCAAACGGGATGCGGCAGCCGAACAATCGTCAACTTCAGCGGAGATAGATCCTCTGTCTGTGGTTGACGTTGTTGTGTCGGAAACATCCCGTGGGTCTGGCCAAACACCCGTTCCTGTGGCTGCGGTAGCGCAAGGCTCTGTCTCTCCCTCCGAACATACTTCAAAGGAGGAGCTTAGTCCCACGGTCTCTCCTTCCGTTGAGACTCCCTCTCAGGGGAGTTCTCTGGTAGAGACACATCTTTGGAGGCCCATTGATGGTCAGCCTGCTGATCCCACAGCCCCTCGTGGGCATATAAGGCGGAAGGCTTGCCCTCCCCTTTGCCGTAGAGGTCTTCCTTCCCCCTTTAAAGGGGTTAAGAGGCGCCTCTTCGGCTCGTCGTCACCACAGTCCTCTGCGGAGGAGACGACTCGCCGCTCTCCTGACCTGCCTGCTACCAACCTTTACTTCTCCGGGGATCGTTCGCGATCCCCTTCGGAAGATGGTCGTCCTTCGGGACAAGGTGAGCTGTCGCCAGACCTTCAACATCTAAAGCTGCTGACGCGCTTTACGCGCCACCTGAGACTGCCACTGCGCAATCTCCAGGCCCTTCGGGGTCTCAGGGACTTGAGCGCGAAACTGCGCCTCTCGCCCCTAAGCGTAATGCTCCGCCTGCGCTCCCTCCTGCTGCTGTTGTTCCTGATGTTCCTGACAAAGCGCCTCGGTGCTCACCGTTAGGCGTTCATGCCGCTGTTCCTGTTGTACGCCAGGGTTCCCCTGCGCGCCCACGCCCATCGGCGCCCCGTCGCCCTCCAGCAGTTCCTGAAGTAGCGTGCAAGCACCCAACTGCGCAGACGCGCCCTGCTCCTGATATAGTGCCGCCGCGCTCACCTGCGCACTCGCGGCCAGTTCCTGATATGGTGCCTACGCGTCCACCGGAGCCCCAGCGGCCTCCTGCGCCCACGCGCCCTCCAGCACCTCGCCGACCCCCTCTTCCTGTTTCATCGCGCGCGATCCAGAAGGTTCCTGAGTTGGCGCACAGGCACCCTCAGGTTCCTGTGGACTCGTCGCGCCCTGCGTGCGAGAGACGCGATACGCGTCCACGCGCGATTCCAGCTCCAGCGCTCACGCGCACTCCAACACACCCACGTGTCGCTTTGAACCCATTGCGCCCACCTAGGGAGGTTCGTGATACGAGGGAGGCTCGCGATACGAGAAAGGTTCGCGATGCGAGAGAGGTTCGGGATGCGCGCCCGCTCGCAGTTCCTGTTCCAGCACCAACGAGACCACGCGTCGCGACGACTCAGCTCGTCGCCCCAGAGGTTGGCAAGCTAGCGCACGGGCGCTCACGGCCATCTCTGGAACCGCGCGTATCTACTGCAGATACGAACGCGCTCGTCGCGCCAAAATCGCGCCCTGTTCCTGCTACACGCCCCGTGCCTGTCTTTAAGACAGCGATGGTTGCGCAGCCAACTCCAGAGCGCCCTCACGGGGCTCGCACCACGCGACCTCCAAAGCAGCGAACCCCGGTGCGACCTGTTCCTGATGAACGCTATGCACGCCCACGATCGCCAGTGCAACCAGCGCTTCCACAAGCGGGTAGACCGGTCCTGCCAGACCGTCACCAAACCACTCGCTCCCAGGTCGCTTGCGACCCTGCTCCAGCGCTATCGCGCCCTCGGCTGGTTCTCCCGGACACGCGCTCGGGCGCTCCTGTTATCTCACGCCCTCCGGGGCCGCACCAGGTCGCTGCGCGCCCGCGCGTTCGGCCTGCTCCTGTTCCAGCTCCTGATCACCGCACGCCTACACCATCGCCTACGTGCTCTCGCAACAAATGTTGCCGCTCAAGCTGCCATGCGCCACCGCGCCATCGCTCCTGACCATCCCCCCGCGCCATCGCTCCTGACCATCTCCCCCGCGCCATCACTCCTGACCATCCCCCCCGCGCCATCGCTCCTGACACACGAGCCCCCGCGCCATCGCCAAGAGGCGGTTTCTTCCTTGTCGCGTTCCCCTCCCCGCATGCCCAGACCAGCACGCTCGCCAGAGGGGGAACGCTCCTCGGACAGGTCTAGGGATTCTTCTCTTACAGCCCTGCAGGCAAACCCTCGTTTGTTGACTCCTCTTAGGGATCCCTCGGTCCCCTTCCCTTCAGAGGGAGTGTCAGACTGCGCTACTGTCAGTCGACAGCCCTGGTTCGACACCCTACTCAGAGCTCTCGTGTGGGCGATTAAGCCGGCCCTCTCTAATTCGGGTCGCGAACTAGCGGCAGCTTCCTCCCCCTGAAGAGGAAGAGAGGAGTCTCTCCCGTGGATCCTCCTCCGAGGCCTGTGCTGTCCCCGCGCAGATCCTTACGCAAGGCTCCTACTCCCCCTCAGACCTTCTCGCCCTCCCCTGCGGAGGAGGATTACCCCCCCCTCAGGAGAGTCGGTCGAGCAGGAATACTCCCCCATCGCAGCGATGGAGGACGCTCCTCCTCTTCCCGAGAGGTCTCCTCGTCCCGAGGTGGAGAAGGACCTGCCTCCTTCGCTTCTAGAGTCCTGTATCCCGCCCAGGAGGAAACCTAAGGACTCTAAGACGATTCCCAAATTGTCAGCTAGGATCAGACAGGAACAGCCCAGAGCCGTCGAGGATGTCCACGTCCCCCCCCTGGAAGAGCCTCTGGGGTCCGGAGACTTCGCTGCAAGTCCGACAAGAGGCGAGAACCAGGAGTCAGAACACGCGTTCTGGCAAGTCCTGACTCTCATGAGGAACCTTAATGGGATTCCAGACCCTGAGGTCCCACCTCGTGAAGGTAAGGACACGGTCCTGGATCGCGTCTACGGCACTCAGAAATCCTCTAGGGCCAGTGCAGCATTGCCCTGGTCTCAAGGGATGAAGAGTGCCAGAGACAAGATCGAGGGCCAGCTCGCTTGACCACGCGCCAACGCGCCTTCGCCCGCCTACGAGCCATTGCTCGCCAGGTCGCGCCATCGCTCGTTTACGCGCCATCGGTCTCCCAGCCGCCTGCGCTCGCCCTTACGCCCGCGCACACGCGAACCTGTGTTCGCCCGCGCGCGAACCAGCGATTTTCCATCGCTCAAGCGCCAGCGCTATTCCCGCCAGCGAGCCATCGCTCGCCGAACGCGCCATCGCTATTCCCGCCAGCGAGCCATCGCTCGCCGAACGCGCCATCGCTCGCTAACGCGCCATCGCTCGCCAACGCGCCATCACTCGCCAACGCGCCATCGCTCGCCAACGCGCCATCGCTCGCCTACACACCATCGGTCTCCCAACCTCCAGCGCTCGTCCTTTCAACCGCGCTCGCCCTCACCTGCGCGCCCACGCGCCTGCACGCCCACGTTCACCCACGCGCGAACCAACGATTTGCCATCGCGCGAGCGCCAAGGTGATTTCGACCGCTATTCCCGTAGGGAGGGAAGCGTGTTATCGTAACACGGGCAACCTGGCAAGTCATCTGGGGCGCGTACTTCCAGTTCACGATCTTCTAGGGCTGGAAGCTCCGTAAATGCAGAGCATGGCACATAAAAGAGGAGGAAGGATATTCAGAGAGGTCTGAGCAACATCCTTCTTCCTTTCGGGCAGTTCCCATCATCTCTATTCCTCAGGATCATTTGATTCCCTTTCCCCTAGCGGGAGTCGCTGACACTGCGTCTATCAGCCGTCAGCAGAGGAGGTACTTCGAGATCATGGGGGAACCTGGTTTCAGCCCTTCCTCTTCACCATTCCGTGGAAGGGCCTCCCCAGTGTTGATTTTCTTTGGTAGAAATATAAAACTCCAGAAACTGCGTGCTGTGCTTTATTCCTAATCCTTCAGAATCTCTATATACACTGACCAACTTATTTACAGTTTTATAGTTATAGTAAACAACAGATAAATATCATATGAGTAATGTTACAATGGATTGGATATTTACAGTAAAGTAGTTAAGTTGTTTTCAGGTAACAGTATGTACACAAACAACTAAACAAGTAGTTAACATAAACATCCCCCTTTCTTTGGGTTTTGACAAAAATAAGAAAGTAAACAAATTGATATAACATAAAATAAGGAACAAGTAGGATACATTGTAAACAATCAAATATAAAACAATAAATCATTCTCCCTTCATCTTTTCCTGCAGACGAGCTGATCTTCTTGGCAATTTAGGCATGTCGCAAATAGGATGATAGTTTGTTTGTTCATCATTAATATTGGTTTCCCTCAATTTACTAGTTTCTTCCATTTCTGGTATTGCCGATGAATCCTGTGTAGTCGGAGGGATATGAATTCTATTTCTTCTATAAATTCCTCCTTCCTTTCCCTCAATTACATAGGATCGGTTTCCTTGTGCATGGCTAATGAGCCCCTTTTCCCAACCTTTCTTGTCTGGATTTTGATAATATACAGGTTGCCCCTCGTTTAATGGTGTCATATCTCTTGCAGTTTTATCATAATATTTCTTTATGGATTCTCTCCGTGTTTCCCTTTTTTGAGAAACTGGATTGTCATTGTTCATAATTTCAGGAATTATCGACAGTAATTTACGTCCAAACATCATCTGAGCTGGACTTAAGTTAGAGTCTTGACGTGGTGTATTTCTCAGCTCTAGTAACGCCAAATATTGATCTTTTCCATCTGCATGCGTCTTCATCATATTTTTTACAATTTTAACTGCCGCTTCAGCCTTCCCATTTCCTTGAGGATGTCCAGGAGATGACATCCTGTGCTCTATACCCCACTCTTTAACAAAAACTTTAAACTGAAACGAGGTGAATTGTGGTCCTCCATCGAACACTAATTGGGTAGGAATACCGTATCTAGCAAACATCTCCTTGATTATCGCTATAACATGATTTGAAGTTGTTGGCGTTAGAAACTCTACTTCAGTGAATGAGGAATAATAATCAACAATGACTAAATAGTTTCTTCCAACAATCTCAAACAAATCTAATCCGATTTTATTCCAGGGTCTGCCTCCGTCATTAACATCCATCAACGATTCCTTCTGGTTTCGAGGTTTATACTGCTGGCAAATGTCACATGAATTGGCCATTTGCTTTATTTCTTTCGACATCCCTGGCCAAAATATTGCATCTCTTGCTCGTCGCATCATGCTATCGTAACCAAGATGAGCTACATGAAGCTTCGTTTTAATTGAATCTGGTAGTTTACGAGGAATCAGCATAACAGTTCCCTTTAAAATGATGCCGTCTTGGTAACTCATGGAATCTATAAAATCGAAGTAAGGTTTTAATACTTCGGGAATTATGTCTTTGCGATCAGGCCATCCTTCCTTGATTACAGACAATAATTCTTGCAGCTCTTCGTCGTTTGTGGTGGCGTCTCTTACTTCCTTTAAAATTGAATCGCAGTAATTTTTCAGTGAATCTATCATCGTTACCAATGTGTGTCCATTTTCCTCTTTTGGGCTGGCCCTGCTAAGGGTATCGGCTAACAATAGGCTTTTTCCGCTTTTGTACTGATATTCGACATCGTACCGGTTCAACCTCATCATTAAAACTTGTAAACGCATTGGAGCTTGACTTAATGGCTTTTCGAGGATACAAGAAAGAGGCTTATGGTCATTATGAACAATAACACGTCGCCCAAAAGTATACTGGTCAAATTGCTCTAAACCAAAAACCACAGCAAGAGCTTCCTTTTCAATCTGAGCCCAGTTACGTTCGCTTCTAGCTAAGGTCCTTGATGCGTATTCTATCGGACGTCCTTCCTGCATAATGACTGCACCAATACCATCCTTGCTACTGTCAACCTGTAATACAAGCTCCTTACTTTGATCAAAATAAGCTAAAACTGGTGTACAGGTGACCTTTTCTTTGATCACTGAGAAAGCGCGAGTGCACTTATCATTCCATTCAAACTTTGAGTTCTTTCTTGTCAGCTCTCGGATAGGTTCTAAATCATCAGCCAGATTGGGTTAAAACCTTGATAGATATTGTACCATTCCACAAAACCTCCGAATTCCTGAAATATCGGTAGGGGTAGGCATTTCTTTAATGGCCTTTACCTTATTTTCATCAACCGTCTCACCAGCTGATGTTAAACGATGTCCCATGAATGCGATTTCCTTTTTTCTATAAACCGATTTCTCTTCATTTAGTTTGATCTTTTTTTCTTGACAACGTTTCTGTAGTGACTGAAGATTTTGTTCGTGATCACACATTGCGTCGTGTTCCTCATTTCCAAAACCAACGACCACAATATCATCAGCTACACAGTATACACCCCGAAGCCCCTCCAATGCCTCATTCAATTTTCGCTGAAATATTTCACTGCTCACCTTCAGCCCGAAAGGTAAACGAGCCCATAGATATCTACCAAAGGGGGTAATCATTGTTGTCAACTTGCTGGATTCTTCATCTAGCCGTATATGCCAAAAAGCCTCTTGAACATCCAGTTTGCTAAATATCTTGGCATGTTATAGACTTGGCAGTATATCCTCCAAAATTGGTAATGTGTAATATTCCCTTTTAAGAGCTTTGTTGAGTGGCTGAGGATCTATACATATTCTTAACTTTCCATTTGTTTTTTGAACTACTGCCATTTGACTAACCCAGTCAGTTGGTTCAATCTCCAGAATCAAAACTCCTCTTTTCACAAGAGAGTGTAACTCTTTTTGAACCTTTGATTTCAATGCAATCGGTAAACGTCGGCACGGTAATATTCTTGCTGGTAATGCAGAATCTACATTAAGTTTAACCTCTCCAAG
This sequence comes from Palaemon carinicauda, assembly GCF_036898095.1. Lineage (NCBI taxonomy): Eukaryota > Metazoa > Arthropoda > Malacostraca > Decapoda > Palaemonidae > Palaemon > Palaemon carinicauda. Next base: position 48,821,806 of record NC_090751.1, read on the forward strand.
GTCACCAAGGTTGCTCATCTCATGGTCAATGTCAATTTTTAATACAAATGCTTTACCATTGACAAACACGAATCCCATCTCTTGACATGTCTTTGACCCAAGTAAACACATTAGGTCATTTGAAACCACAATGAAGGTTACACTTCTAATTTCATCATTTTTGGGGTTCTTCACATTCAATGTCGTCTCGCCAATGGGCGAAAGCTTGGATTTATTCCACATGGCGAGTTTCACAGACGTTGGTCGCACTTGATCCTTTTTGACATACCTTTGACATATTGCATTCACGTCAGCACCCGTATCCAAATGAAATCTAACCTCGGTATCGTTTACAATTAGTAATGCAGTTAATCTATTAGAATTTTTCATTTCAACCGGTGCCATCCACATGTAATGATCGTAGCCTTCATCTGCTTCTTCGTTCTTCTCTTTAACAATTTTAACTTTTCTTACACACAGCCTTGAAATGGTTTCTTCCTTTACATGCTTCACAGACTTTTCCCCATGCTGGGCATTTTAATTTTTCAAATTCATGCTTATACCCACAAAATCGACACTTCACGGCATACCTGTCCATATTTTTTGAGTCCGAAAAATCCTTATTAAAGGAACTATCAGTAGCTTTGGTTCTCCAATTGTTCACCTTATTAACACTCTAAGAGCCAACTTCGCACATCTCTTTAGCACAATTAACGGTTGCTTCATAAACCAAACATATCTCGACAGCTTTTTCTAAATTTAAGTTTCTTTCTTGAAGTAGCAGCTCCTGTAGTTTCCCTGTCACTGAAAACACAATTTTATCCCTTATCATTCTCTCTTTTTCTTGAAAATTACATTTATCGGCCTGAACCTTGAGTTCTATCAAAAATGAATTAAATGGCTGTTTGTATGAAATTTTCCAAAACCTGAAGGACTGTAACACTTCACTGGTACGAGGACAACAATACTCTTCTAATTTCCTAATTACATCATCAGGATTATCTTTCTGCTCCTCTATTTCAAAATTAAACTGGTCAGATATTTCGACCATTTGTGGTCCTGCGCAATGGAGTATAATTGCAACCTTTGTTTTCTTGGGTTTAGAACTAGCTTCGCTTGCTGTCATGTAGATGTCCACTTGTCTCCTCCATTTTTTGAAAGTATCAGCAAGATTATCATCCAAAGGGTCTAATGGTGGAGGCAAACGAAACACAGATTCAGCCATTTTCTTCAGGAAAACACGATTTGTATCAGTAGGCTTCTCTTTTTTTTTTTTCTTTTGGATTCTTTAAATAACCGCTGCCACCATGTTGATTTTCTTTGGTAGAAATATAAAACTCCAGAAACTGCGTGCTGTGCTTTATTCCTAATCCTTCAGAATCTCTATATACACTGACCAACTTATTTACAGTTTTATAGTTATAGTAAACAACAGATAAATATCATATGAGTAATGTTACAATGGATTGGATATTTACAGTAAAGTAGTTAAGTTGTTTTCAGGTAACAGTATGTACACAAACAACTAAACAAGTAGTTAACATAAACACCCAGGGAGTTCTTCTCTCGAGAAGTTCTCCACCTGGCTATTGACTTTCTCGTCTTCTGAGATCTTAAAACCAGAAGAGAGCCGCAAAGTGTGCCATGCGGGCCACTTCGTGCCTGGTTGTCTGGCTTGGATCTCTGGGCATCCTGCTGCGATCCAAGATTTTGTCCAGGGAGAGCTCCAGGAAGGTCATGGAAACTTTCCTCCTCTCGGGCATGAGCATCTTGTTTCCCGGCTCACCAAGTTTCAAACTTGTGGGCAAACTCGATGTTGAAGCATTGAGATGCAGTGACCGAGATGTTCCTCTTGGAAGTCCCAAATTGATGTCGGCAAGCTCAGACACTCTTCCACTCTTGGAAAGACCTTGTTTTGAGCCCAAGGACAGGTAACGGACAACTCAGAGATGGAGAAAGCGAATCACGGGTCGCTCCTCCATAGGCGCTTGCATCCAGACCCTACAACCTCCAGCGCCTCAACAGCAACAGCCTCGTCAGCCTAGGACATCGGAACCAGCCCCGGCAGCTAAGACAAGATGTCTAAACACCAGCCCCCTCCTGTCAGAGGCAAGAAGGGCGGGAAGTCCTTCTGGGGAAGCAATAATCCTGAGAGAGCGGCCGAGGCCGCAAACGCTAGGATTGGCAACCCCCCTGCAGGGTCCCCGGTGGGGGGATGCCCAAGGTTGCGTGCTCAAGTGGCAGCAGCCCGGGGCCGATTCCTGCACGATCTCCGTGATCTGCCAAGGAATCGCGTCCCGTTCTTTATATCTCTACCTCCGCTAACAGCAAATCCAGTGTCGCCGAGCTCCTATGCCATGGGATCGGCAAAGGGGCTAGCCCTTCGGGCAGGAATCGAGACCATGCTCTAGAGGAGGCTCTCCAAAAGGTCATCGACGGCTCCCCCCCACGGCTTCTTTAGTCAACTCTTTCTTGTAAGAAAGCGTCCGAAGTCTGGAGACCTGTCTCGACCTCTCTACCCTGATCAAGTTTGTCAAACAAACTTTGTTCAGCATGGAACAGCAGAGCCAATCAGGCTTGTAGTGTGACCACAACTCTTCATGTGCACACTGGAGCTGAAGGACGGGTACTTCCAGATCCCGATCCATCCGTCTTCCAGGAAGTACTTGTAATTCAGCCCAGACAACAGTTATACCAGTTCAAGGTTCGGTGTTTTTCGACCTCCCCGCAACACCTCAGGTGTCCTCCAGAATGTTCACCCTGTTATCTTCATGGCCACACAGGAGCGGCTTCCGTCTCCTTCGCTTTCTGGAGGACTGGCTATCCCAGGCAGTCTCGGAATCGACCCTTTCTCAACACCGAGACAAGATTCTGGGACTTTGCCAAGATCTAGGGATCATGGTAATTCTTGGGAAGTCTTCTCTGCTCCCATCTCAACAACTGGGATATCTAGGCATGATATTGGACTCCAATCTCCAAGCCTTCCCATCAGATGGCAGGATAGCAAGGCTGAGGAGAATCGCAGAACCTTTCCTCAGATGAGGAGAGCTTCCAGCCCAATCTTGGTTACGCCTCCCAGGTCACCTTTCCTCCTGCCAATCTAGTTCCAACGTCCGCCTCTGGATGAAATCCCTGCGTCAGCGGCCCAAGTCCCGGTGGAATCAAGACAACGATTCCCCAGACATTCGGGTCCCTGTGGGACCTGCGGAACGAATGGACCTGCAGTGATAGCTGACCTATGGAACCTTTGCAGGGGAATGGATCTTCTCGCCCTTCCCCCTCATTTGTTGCTGTTTTCGGACTCGTCAAAACAAGGGGGGGGGGGTCCACGTTCTGAAGCAGGCTTATGGTCAGAACCAGAAGGGTACCTCCACATCAATCTGCTAGGAATGAAGGCCGTAGTCTGGCTCCTCATCACTTCCAACAGACCCTGGCGAGTCACTCCGTGGACGACAACTTCACGGTAGTGACTTTCGTTTCAGCAAGCAGGGAGGTACCTCTTCATATCAACTTTCTCATCTAACAGTGGAGATACTGAGAAGAACCGAAGTCCACTCATCCCCTATCGGCTCGTTTCATTCCGGCCAAGGAATGTGCTCTCCGACAGTTTGAGCAGGACTTCACAGATAGAGAGTACCGAGTGGTCTTCGGCCCCCCTTGGTAGCCAACAGGTCCTGGCCTTGTGGACTTGTTTGCGACAACCTTGAATTTCAAGCTGCCGCTGTGCTACTCCCAGTCCCAGACCCCAAGGCATTCTAGCAAGATGCCTTTCTACACGGTGGGACAACATCGACGTCTACATCTTCCCACCATTCTGTCTGTTGAGAAGAGGGCTCAACAAGACCAGGTTATCGGTCAACCTGTCGATGACTCTGATATCTCCTCTGCGGCATCATGCAGAGTGGTTCCCGGAACTTCTACATCTCCTGACAGAACTCCTGAGAGAGCTTCCCCCACGACACGAGCTACTCAAACAACCACACTATGACATCTACCACAACCCGTAGCATCGCTTCGGCTTCACGCTTAGAGACCATCAAGCATCCCCTCACAAAGAGAGGCGTTCCGCAACAAGTTGGGGAGTGGATGTCTCGACACCTGAGAAAGTCTTCCGCAGGGGTCTGCCAGGCTAAGTGTAGAATCTACTGTGGTTGGTGTGGTGGGAGAGGTACCTCTCCCCTTGATGCCACTATTCCAGCAATAGCGGAGTTATTGTCTATCAGCGGGAGGAGATGCTCCTGTCACTCTCGGCAGTGGAAACCTATCGCTCAGCCCTTATCTTGGCCTTCAGGCTGAAAGGAATAGATATTTCCCCCTCGCTGGATCTTTCTTCGCTCATACGTAACTACGAACTTACCTGCCCCAGTCGGAAATGAGACCTTCTCCTGGAACATGGTTCGGGCTCTTAGGGGTCTTAAGAGATCTCCTTGCGAACTATTACACCAGGCTTCTGATCGTCACCGGTCTTGGAAGACGGTGCTCCTGCTTGCTCTGGTCTCAGCCAAGCGTGTCAGTGAACGTCATGGTCTCTCGTACGGCGTCGCCCACTCAAGAGGACAGGTGGAGGCAACGTTCAGGTTCGTCCCCGAGTTGGTTACTAGACTCAAAATCTGGGAGTCCCGGACCTTCGGTCGACTCCTTTAGGATTTCTAGTCTCCGTTCTATAACAGATGACCCAGACCTTCTCCTACTAGGCCCAGTAAGGAGTTGGAAGGGTTATCTTAAAGAACAGCTGCAATTCGTCCTCGCGTGCAAGCCCTGTTTGGGAGCACAGGGAGGACAGAGAGGAGGGTCTTCAAGAATGCCTTTTTAGCCTGGACGCAAAAGATCATCCATCACGTCCTGAATCCAGATCCTCCTTTGTCACGTCGCCTTAGGGCATACGATGTCAGAGACATCGCAACGTCCCTGGCCTTCAAGAGAAACTACTCTGATGCAGGTTCTACAAACTTGAGTCTGGAAGCGTCTAACGACCTTCACAGCCCATTACCTGTAGGACGTGACCCACTGGAGCCTCGATACGTCTATCGGCCCTGTGGTGTCTACACAACAGCTGGTCTAACCTCAGGCTCCTTATTGGACAGGTAGCAGAAGGTTGAGGGCATTGTTATCCGGGTTTAGTCTGCATGAATGAAAGAAGTATGGCTGGCCCTTACTTCTTTCTTCATCCTCCCCTCTCTTGGGGAAAGCAGCATCCTGGGTTCTCTGCATAGCTGACCTCGAACCTCTGCAGGTAAACCATGCTTCCTTGTGTGTGCTCAAGTGGCAGCAGCCCGGGGCCGATTCCTGCACGATCTCCGTGATCTGCCAAGGAATCGCGTCCCGTTCTTTATATCTCTACCTCCGCTGACAGCAAATCCAGTGTCGCCGAGCTCCTATGCCATGGGATCGGCAAAGGGGCTAGCCCTTCGGGCAGGAATCGAGACCATGCTCTAGCTCTAGGATTGAGTTAATACTGTCGCATCCCCCATACCCTGACGAGGTGGTATTGGGAACGTCCTAGCCTAGAATTCCAGCTAAAGGATTTCAGGTCGACTTTCTAGGACAAGTCACTCTTCTTCCCTCCACACACAGCTTATGTAGGCCGCACGTTTCTTGCGTAGCAAGAACTTGCGAGGTGCAGGGACTTTTTCTCGAGTGCTGCTCACTCGGATTCTAAGTCCCCGGGTAAGCCAAAGCCAGTAAGGCTGGGGACTTTCCACCCTTCCTAAGGGTAAGTCACCCTATGTAAATAGTGTGGTTTGTATTTCGGTTACAGAACAAATGACAAATTCGGAGATAATTTTTATTTTTCCTAACCATACAAACCTTAGCTATTTACACATATTTGCCCGCCAGCCCTGTCCCCCAAGGCAAGTCTTACCTCTAAGTGAAGTGAAGCAGTTCACCGGTGTGTGAGAGGGGAGGGGTAGCTAGCTACCACTCCCCCCCCCCCTGCTAACTAGCGCGGGAGTAATACAGTACACCCTAGTCAAATTCTAATGGCTCATCCTTTCAGCTACGCTGAAAGTAAACCCTATGTAAATAGCTAAGGTTTGTATGGTTAGGAAAAATACAAATTATCTCCGAATTTGTCATCTTTCAACCTTGGTTAAGCACTGGATCAACAATTGAGTTGAAGGGAAGAAGGCCCAAGACCTTCTTCAGTTGCTGTTTGGAGGAGACCTTGCTTAGAAAATTTTGCTGAGATTGCTTTGGCGGGTTTAGGGTGGCTTTAACATATTCCATTGAAGACCTAGACAGGTAATTACTGAAATGATTATAGTTTGAAAATTACTTTTTAATTCTATGTACAGTTTTCATCAAGATGTGAAGTAGGAAGCTAATGACTGCAAATAGCAGGGGGGAGATTCAGGGGGCATGCTCACAAGGAAATTTTTTTCATCCTGTAGTTTCACCATTTGATGTAATAAAAATATGACAAATTTGGATGTAATTTTTCCTAATGATACAAACTTGGAGCTATTTTAGCGAGAGATAACTATCCCAACCACTAGATAGCAGGAGGGGTTGGCTACCCTGCTCATTCACACACCTGGGCTGAGCACCCACTTTGCTTGCAGGCAAGACTTCTCAGGGGACTGGTGCTGGCTGGCCAATTTGTATAGATAGTGCCAGGTTTGTATCGTTAGGAAAAATACAAATTCCAAATTTGTCATTTGTTCCATCACTCTATACAAACCTTTGCTATCTATAGGGATGACTTGCCTCTTAGGAGGGTGGAAGTCTGTACCAACTGGCTTTTGGCATTGACCCAGGGTTTTCTCCGTACGCTATTCAATTGTAATGGGTAGGAACCCTTGCACCTTGCTAAAAGATTGTGCTACGCATGATTAGCGGCCTCCACATGCTTCATGTTCATGATACTAGCAATGTGTCTGGTCTTGGTAAGAGTTCTCTGAGTTATATGAATCTTTGAAATTACCATGGACATTACCCAATCCCCCCTTGCTATAGGTATTGGGGTCACGTGTAACCTAGTATTTTTACACTAGGTTACACAAGCGAAATAGTTTTTACCTGCAGAAAGGTGAGGCTAGCTGTCCTGAGGACCCTGGTACTGATTCCCCAAGAGAGGGAAAGATGAAGGAAGAAAGGAAGCCAGTCATTCTTACTCATTTACCCCAGATTAATCTGGGGTAACCTTAGCCCTCAGCTGCTTGTCCATCATGGAGCTTGAGGTTTTTAAACTCCTTGTTGTGCAGCTACCACAGGAAGAATGGAAAACGTTTCCATGTTCTTGTGGATTTCGTATTGCAGGTAGTGGGCAGCGAAGATCATTTGACACTCGCACACCCGCTTGCAGTACCTGCGTCACAGAGTAGTTTTTCTTAGACGCTGCCAGGGACGTTGCATTGCCCCCCGACGTCATGAGCTCTGGGTCGTGGTGGTGGAAGAAGGTCGGGATTCAATGCCAGGTTGATGATCTTGTGAATCCAAGTCGAGATGGTGTTTTTCGTGACCCTCCTCTTGACCTTTCCTGTGTTGACACATGGGAGCCAGCTGCTGCTGTTCTCTTGAAGTAACACCTCCTTACTGGACAAAGTAAAAGTTGGTCTGAGTCATCGATTACGGAACGAAAACTCCCAATCCGGAAAAATCTGAATCTAGGATCTACTACCGATTCTTAGCCATAAACTCAGGGACAAAGTTGAGAATTACCTCTCTCCATTCCCTTGAATAGGCGATGTCATAGGAAAGACCATGCAGTTCACTAATGGCTAAAGCCAGAGCAAGTAGGAACACTGTCTTCAGAGTGAGGTGGCAATCTGTTGCATGGTGTAATAGTTCATCGGTGGCACCCTTCAGAGGCTGAAGGATGCAAACCACGTTCCAAGGAGGTGGTCAAACTTCTGACCGGGGGCAGGTAACCTCATAACTTTGTATGAGGAGAGAAAGTTCCTAGGAGGAAATATTTACTCCCTTCAGTTTAAAGGTAAGACCCAAAGCTGAGCAGTAGTCTTTCACTGCCGAAACCGAGAGTAGCATTTTTTCCTGAAGGTATACAAGAAACTCTGCTGTTTTTGGAATAGTGGCATTGAGAGGAGAGATACCCTTCCTCCAAAGATCGTTGGAGGTGTGCAGCCAACCTTCTCGCAACTTGCTGTGAAAATCCTGAGTGAGGAGGTGCGTGATAGTCTCCAGGGCCCTATGGACAAAGGAGTCTAGATTAGACATTCTTCATCTCTCCGCCACCCGCTTGACGTCTTTAGGCTCGAATAAAGAGCTCCCCTTTAAAGTGGAGTTTCTTATCCTCGTAATCTCAGCTTGTGGAACCTGCTGATTAAACCTCTATTACTGAGTCCTGTTGCCTGAAGATGGTGTTGGCCCATAGGTTAACCACCAGGTGGGAGAGGAACTAAATTGTTCTGGTACCGGACAATAGAAAGGTCTCCATCGACTTCCTGGTGGACTCCCGTGGACCCGTTCTCAGTCGGGATCAGGTGGCCCACAGACCCCAACCATATATCCAACCATGAAGTAGCCTGCATGGCATACTTTGCGACCTTCTCCTGGTTGATAATCTCTGAAGCTGAGAACGAGACAGAGTCCAGACAGTCTCTCGAAGGGGACTCCTCTGGTCAGTGCCTCTACGGAGTGATCTAGAGGCAAAGTTGGGAGAGGCTTGTTGGCAACCTCGTAATACCTCCTTTGCTGCACGAAAGGCGGCAAAATGAGTTTTGAGGAAGAGCCTGATCGGAGGGAGCTGGAAGACCCGGTGACCTGGGTGATTGCCTTCCTCCCGGCACTCTTCAATCCCTTGGACCAAGGCAAAGCTGCACTGACCCTTGGGGGTCTCTGAGTGCCATAGACATGATCCAAGACAGTGTCTTTGCCATCTTGAGGGGCTGATCAGACAAGTCGTTTATGGCTCTTATGCAGGCCAAGACCAGCCAGAAGGCATGTTCCGACTCCTGCTCCGCTTCCGTCAATTTTGAGCTTGTAGCTCTAGGCAGATGGTCGTCCTCAAATTCAAAGTAGTCTTCCTCCTCTGAGCTCTCGCCTGAGGTGGGTCGAAGTCGTCGGGACAAGCCGTCAAAGATGCGTCTTTAGCTGACTCATTGGGTAAGGGAGGAGAAGCTCCTCTTGACCTCTCTTGCTGAGGTCCGGAAGCTGTTGCCCGGGACTTCGGGGTGGTCTTCAAGTCTTTCGGCTCCTCATGAGGGGGGAGGTATTCCTCCAGAAGAGATGGCCTAGGAGCTGACTCTTTCCTAGGAGGATGTCGTTCCTCTCTGGAAGGAGTAATGTCTGTATGATTGGTCTTAGGTGGTGGACGGAACTCTGGAGGTACCACCTCGATGGGGGATCTTGAGAGTGATAGCCATCGACTGCGTACGGGGTAGAACTCCTATAGCAACTTGTTGCACTTCCTTGACCGCCAGGCGGGATCCTTCCCGCTTGCTGAGCTGGCCTTAGAATCCTTCTGAAGGCTAGCAGGCTTAGGTCTGGGAAATGGCAAAGAATGGTTATATCTCCTATCTGGTACATCCAGCACCGGTCTGACTGCTGGGGCCTTTGTCGGGCGTTGATCCCTCAAAGTTAAAGTTGTTATTACTATTATTGAGGAAGGAATGAAACCGGTCGTCTTCCATGCAGGGGTTACTAGGATGTTGGCACCTGGCTAACATACCTGGTTGCTGTAGACTCCTCCTAAGGGAGTGGAGACTATGACACTCATGCAGTGAATGATCTGGAACACTCTTGGAGGAAAAGAGTGTCTTATACTCGCCTCACCTTGGTGGCTGGCGCTTGCATGTTGGCAGGCCCACAGGTGAAGCAGTTGGTCTAAGCGACCTTTGCATAGGGGAATGATGAGGTGCTGACGAGTGGTGAGTTGACCAGTGCCGAATTGGCGAATGCCAAGGAGGTGATGACCTGCGAGTTCAGGGAGAAGCACTCTGGCCTGGTGGGTGACGAACACAATTCTTATGATAGTGAGACTGACGATGGTCATCTCGCGAGGGGAGAAGGTCACGCGGTGACGAATGACGATCACGAACACCCAGGCGATGGGTAATCAGCCAAAGACAAGTGACAAGCAGCTAGTGAGTGATAGTCAGCTGACGATTCACAAGCCGCTGGCTAGTAACGAACAGCTGGCAAATGACGAAAGCCCGAAAGCCCAGCATGAAGTTCTATGACAAGGCTGAAGAGACTATTCCTTACCACTGAGGGGGCGAGAATGTCCAGATTGGCGAGAATGTCCAGATTGGCGAGAAGTGATAAGCTCAGAAGCCTAACGAACCCCAGAGGGGAACGTCTGCGAGGTTCCTCCGGAGAGGGAACCTGTTCTCACTGAGTCGGGAAAAGATCATTGGTCTCTCAAAGGTCTCATTTCTGTCTCTCTATGTGGATTCTCACTTGCGAGCGAGAGAGGTGACCACTTGCAGGAGAGACTCACCTCAAACTTTGCTCCAGCCCTGATGGAAGAATCAGGTCAGCAAGGGGGAGCATTGTCTTCGGCATCAGTAGGAAAAGGCAATAGGGAAGACCCTTTAGTAGAGAGAGCGGCAGAAACTCCGGGATCATCAGGGACTGCGCTCATCGGCGACGGAACCACCTCCGAGGAAGTTGGCGTTTGCTTTCTCGCGGCACCCAGATGAAGGAGCTCAATCAACACGAGACCCAGCGATGGACAAACCTGCAAAAACTCAAAAAAAGAGAAGGCACTCTCTTGGAGGAGGGGTAGAACTGCTTCTCAGGGGAAGCAGTACTGTCCCTCAATCCCTGAGGTTGACCTGAAGTTAAATAGTCTGTGCTACTACTCGGCCGTTTCCAAGGGGAGACTGATCAAGCAGGATCTTCCGGAAGAGATCAGGCGGTCAAGGAAGAAGCCCAAGGTTTCCTTGACTTCGAGGAAGACCCCCGAAGGCGAAGAATCTAATCTCTCTTGGACTTCTTGCACCTACGTCCAAACTTTCCCCACTGGGAGGCAGACCACTCCCGACACTCAGGACTAGTGTTGTCCTGATCACCCCGCCGCCCTTCATAGGACCGACGCAGGTGGTGAGGGTCTGTCTCCACAGAGGACATCATGAGTGGCCCTCAAGTCCAGGACAGGTATGCATGATGATGGTAAGGAAGAAAAAATCAAACATTCTGGAAAAGAAAATTATTTATTGTAAAGCCAATGGCAAGTCAAAAAGACAATGGAGGGAGAGAGCGGCAACGTTCATTCTCTACCGAGCCAAAAGTAAAGTGGATGCTCAAGTCCAGGTGTGTGAGTCAGCAGGGTAGCTAGCTACCCCCCACCCCTCCTGCTAACTAGGGATTGGGGTGGTTATCCCTCGCTAAAAGTCTTACGGCTTGTCTTCCGACTATGCTAAAAGGAGTATTCCAATAGAATAGCGAGGGTTTGTATAGGGTGAGGGAAGAATGTAATTTTAATCGGAGTATGTATAATTTTATACAAATATATCACACAAAAAAATGGGGATAATCAAGCGAAAAACTTTTCTCATTTCACCATCTCAGGATCCAGCTGTGGTTTTGAGATTGTTTTACCCATTGTTTATGAATTTTCTCTGAAATAAGACAGGTGCTGCCAGGTTGGTTTTAGGTGTTTCAAGTACTATTACATTTCAATCCATGTTTTATATGTTGTATGGTTAGGTGTTCCGTTAAAAATAAGTGTAGTTGTTATATTTATATTAGAAAATTTTCCAGGTATATCAGTTATTTGACAGAGTTACTTCACAGCTAAAGGATAAGCTCCAAATACATCTAGTGAGGTTGAATGTTTCATCAGTTGGACCTCAGAGCTGGTAAGTAAAACAAGTACAGTAATGAAGAAATTAGATTTTATTTATCATAATTTTTCCTTATTTTATTTCTGTTGTATAATCTTGCAAGAAGTGAAAAGCTTTTTTCTGGGTCGATCTGTGGCGCCGGGTGAAAAGAGTCCTTCTTATATATCTTTTCTGATAAAACCTTCCAATTATACCAGAGAAAGAAAAAAGCATGGAATGCTGAGGTTACTACCCTCGCGCGAGCACCTTTTGGGTGTCGTGTATAAAGCAAAGGCGCGTGAAAACCACTATTCACAGGTTGTCTTCCATTTAGTTAATTCCTTCGTCAAAGGGATGGGCCGATACAAAGGTCCTAGCCAACCACCATCGCCACGACGCGAGCGCCATCTGAACAACATCCTTCTTTTTGGAATACAAAGTGTTGAATTGTTTTGTTGTGCTCTCGGTCTTTTTTATCTATCGTGGATTTATTTTGTCATGTCCGAAGCTCCATCTTCACACATTCCAATGTTAAGTACCATAGTTTGTTTTGACAGTTTTTTATTGTACCGGGCTTTTGTTTTATATCCAGTATAGTCTGTTTTATTATTCCCGTCTGGCCTTTCATGGCGGCCATTGTTTGTTCACTTGTTTGGGAATTCATCTTTGTCTGCCCGTTTAGTACTCTGTCACTTAGGTTCTTGGTTAAGTCCCTGGCCTTATGCCTTTAGAACCGTTATTATTTTTATTTTTATTTTTTTGTGTATTTATGCTCATGGTACTTTTTGCTAGTAAGTCCAGCCTACGAACGAGATAGCGATTTAGCTTTGTTTTTGTTTAGTACCCGCCCCTCCGAGGCGTTCGTCACTCGACTGTGCTATTTATTTTAAGTTTTAGCAGATTATTATTATTATTATTATTATTATTAAATACTAAGCTACAACCCTAGTTGGAAAAGCAGGATGCTATAAGCCTAGGGGCTCCAACAGGGAAAATAGCCCAGTGAGGAAAGGAAACAGAAAAAAATAAAATATTTCAAGAAGAGTAACACTAAAATAAATAACTCCTATATAAACTATATAAACTGTAACAAAACAAAAGGAAGAGAAACGAGATAGAATAGTGTGCCCGAGTGTACCCTCAGGCAAGAGAACTCTAACCCAAGACAGTGAAAGACCATGGTACAGAGGCTATGGCACTACCCAAGACTAAGAGAACAATGGTTTGATTTTGGAGTGTCCTTCTCCTAGGAGAGCTGCTTACCTAAGCTAAAGAGCCTCTTCTACCCTTAGCAAGAAGAAAGTGGCCACTGAACAATTGCAGTGCAGTAACCCCTTGGGTGAAGAACAATTGTTTGGTAATCTCAGTGTTGTCAGGTGTATGAGGATAGAGGAAAATATGTAAAGAATAGGCCAGTCTATTCGGTTTATTTGTAGGCAAAGATAAGATGAACCGTAACCAGAGAGAAGGATCCAATGTAGTACTGTCTGGCCAGTCAAAGGACCCCATAACTCTCTAGTGGTAGTATCTCAACGGGTGGCTAGTGCCCTGGCCAACCTACTACCTACAAATGCTATTCTTCGATCGTAGTGTTATATGGATGTACATTTTTATTTTATACGTTTATAATAGTGTTGTGTGATTTTTAGTCCTGTTTTTGTGTCCAAGAGAGCGAGAGATTGGGGTCCCCGTTTTCTGTTCGCAGTCACGAGTTACCCCTTTCTCTCGTTTTCTTTCTTAGCTCTGGTGGTTGAGCGGATTTCCCGTTTTCCGTTTTGTGCGTTCAACGGGTTCTCCCTCCCTCACCTCTCCCCCTCGGGGTGGATGATAACTTACGAGTTATTTATTTTTCGTGACTTTTCAATTGTTAGCGTTATTTTGGTCCGTGTTTCGTCCTCTCCCCGTTACGGCTCGGGAGTAGTTTATGAACGTTTTCCACTCCGCCTTGAGTTCTACTCCGGCTTGAGGGATTCTCAATGACTTTCGTTCTATTGTTATATTTATATATTGTTTACTGCATGGGACGGGCTTCATATTGTTTAGATACGACCCTCCGGTGGCCCTTACTGCGGTCTCAGGCCACGGAAATATCCACAATAGCCATTGTTATTACAATTGTGTTTTTATTCACAATAATTATTCAGGACCTTTCTTCTCCCTCCGGCCTCACCGGAGTTTGTAAATACGCTTTGCTATGATCTAAGCCTTAGCCTTTAGCTGCGGCTTGGCTTTTATATCTTCACAATTGAATTATTAGCCACAATTGAATTATTAGCCACAATTGAATTATTCAGGGTATCTCATTATCCTCCGGCGTCACCGGAGGTCGCCCATACACTTCACACTTATATTTGCCTTGCCTTTGGCTAAGACGGCATTATTCAGGACATCTCATTACGCTCCGGCTTCACCGGAGGTCGCCCATACACTTAACACTTATATTTGCCTTGCCTTTAGCTAAGGCTGGTGTTTATATTTATTTTAAGGGCATGTCACTGCTTCCCCGACCCTCGCAGGTCGGCAGATTGCTTTAAGTTATTTATCCTTATGTCATTAACAGACATTAGGTAAATTACAAATATACAAACATTTGGATATTATAGTGCCAACAATGATTTTGGGCGAATAGCGATTTAAACGTTTGCGATTTAGTCTGTTAGTTTGTACTCGCCCCAGGAAGGCTCGATTTAGACTATATCCTTATTTATTGGTTACGTTGTCGTTATTCTTCGTTCTTGGTTATTACAATGACTAAAAATGAAAAAGATAAAGGAAAGAAATAAAAATAAAATAAAAGCAATCAGTTTTTTACTTTCCTTATATTATTGTGTGATGTTAGCTTTTATTATGTAACCTTGAGAGTGAGAGCATAGGGTGATCGTTTATTAGCTCGAGTAAGGGAGGTGATTTTCCCGTTCTCCGTTTTTATACGTTCACGAGTTATTCAGGCCTCCTATTATTATCAGAGTTGATGATAGTACATTTAATGTTATACACGTTTTATTGATGTGGTTACTGTTAATATAGCTAACACTATTAGTAGGAACGTTGGTATGAGTCATTAATTGGGTTCGATTTATACCGACACCCTTAGCTACGCCTTGAGTTATGCTTAGCTCCGCCTTGAGTTATACGCCGCTATAATGGATACTCATTGGGTGAGAACTAGTCAGATATTTGGAGTGCAACGGTGAAATCCGGCACTCAGACTCCGGCTGAGGCCTTTTGCACACGAACCTTTGTCATGTTTGATCTCAATTACACCTTTCCGGCCCCTTTTTTCATCGAATCTCCGGCTTCGCTGGAGATAACTCAAACATTCATTGAGGTTAATGTTATCGTACCGGTGACGGTCACGATCTCACGGGGACTGGCCTTTGCTACCGGATCTCCCATACAAACAGAGATCAAGCAGACGTCCAGAACCGGAGTTAACAATGTGATACCGATGAGGATTTCACAGTTTCATTATTACGGTCCCTTTTTCATCGAATCTCCGGCTTCACTGGAGATAACACAGACATTCAGTTTTAGAGAATGTTATCGTACCGATGAGGATCACGTTTTCACGATGCCGGACCTTTGTCACTGGTTCTCCGGTACAAACAGAGATCAATCAGACGATCAGAATCAAGGTATGAACCCTTTTTCATGAATAATCACAATATCGTCATTACGATCCTTTTCATCGAATCTCCGGCTTAACCGGATATCGTACAGGCGATCAGCATTGAGGTTAATATTAGATTTCCTCTGGTTCACGTTGTCACTATGACGGACCTTTGTTTGTACCGGGGATGGTTACCGGAGCTCCGGTACAGTCGGAGATCACTCAGACCACGGGTGGCCAATCTTTTGTTTTACCTGTAAAGGGAAGGATTTAACAAAAAAAAAAAAAAAAAAAAAACTATTTATGAACATAACTATGCCTATATTTATGCATGTATTTAATTCTAACTATGTATAAATATGGATAAATATCCATACAACATCGTGTTCAAATAGAATTAAATTAATTATGCCTATATTTATGCATATTCACTCCTATGTCTAAATATGGCTAAATATCCATACAACATAGTGTTCAAATAGAAATACAGTAGGGTCCCGAATTACACGTGTTCTAATTACGCGATTCCTCAATTACGCGATCGATAGTTTTTAAAAATTAATTTTCCTGTATTTGCGAGGAGCATTCTAAATCCGCGAGTCAAGCACCGCGAAGCGTAGGAAATCTATTGTTTTCTTAATTGTATTGGGGGGGGGGTTTGATGGTTCCCCGATGTCTGAGAAGGGGGGGGGGAGAATGTGAGAGAAAGATTTCTGTTCAAACATTTTAAGACTAGTTTTGGATGAAAAATGTTAAGGTTTGCCCATCTGTTGTGTGAACTTGTCGCTAGGCCTAGCCTAACTGTCCAACACCTATATGTATAATATTCCATATTTGTACTAATTAATTTTTATACTTACGTTGTGATTATGGTGAAAAATCCTTATTCATTAAACTTTAAATTAAAAACCATCAAAATAAAGACTATTTTATATCATGCTACTGCCAAACATGTCACCACAACCAAACCCATTACTTTGTTTAGTACGTTCCATCGCCGATCATAACGTACTCGCTAACCAATTTTAACATCTGTCTATAGGTTAACTTTTGCGGCAAAAGATATCTTACCAGGTACTATGTAATAATAATGTTATAATTAATGTTTTATTTATCCTTAGAAAATCAAAATATATGAAATATGAGCAATTTTGTTTCGTGTTGTTTTTTTTCCCTAAAAAAACGCCTTCTTAAAAGGAAAACGTTTTTTTTTTTACGTTTCATCGTCGATCATAAACGCATTTACTCCTGAAAGTGATATTGAAGAGCTTTTACTAAAGATGTTATTATAAATAAAGATTATAAATAGGTGGTAAAATATCTATAATTAAAGTGTAGCAGCATCAAGAAATGTTGGGGTTCGCCCTTTACATAAGAATGTACTGTACATTGGATTAGACAGAACGTAGAAAAAATCAATTAGGGAAAAATCGGTATTCGATATCCTCTTCATCAGCATCGTCATTCGTCAATCGGGCTTTTTATTTTTTTTATTCTCAGTCGCTAACTAGTTATCGCACTGCCAAGATCTGCACACATTCCGATAATTCACATTTGAAGGTTTTCTGGGAGAGGATGGATAGAGAAAATACCGAACTATATCAAATGTTTTTTTAACCTGTTAAGCGTCACCCACGTGATAAACCGTTCACCACGATCTACTCGGTACCGCCTTCAACTGTATATTCCGTTCATGACTTTAATTGCCTTTTACAAGCCGTCAGTCTCGTGATGTTACTTTACTCGTATAGTAAGTATAGGATCACCACTTGGCAACACTCTCAGCATATGGGGACTGTGAATAGAAACTTATATGATGTCTGGCAACTATTTTTCTGAAGGTAGCTCGATATTACAAAACTGTGGTTTCCTATCAGTGCGCTCGGGCGTTCATGCATAAGTGGTTATTTGTTGTTCCTTTTGTAATGAAAGGTCTAAAGAGGAAGGTTATTTCTTTAGATGAAATAAATGATATTCTTGTTGTGGAATTTGATAATGATAACCTGTTTGATAATGAGAGCACTAGTTCTGAATCCTCCAGTGATGAGTATATTGAAGAAACAAAGTTTTCTTTCGATGTCGAAAGCGAAAATGACTTCTCATTACCGAATGACTGGACAACGAAATTTCACAAAACTATAAAGGGAAAGGAAACGCCGAGAGAGAGAGAGAGAGAGAGAGAGAGAGAGAGAGAGAGAGAGAGAGAGAGAGAGAGAGAGAGAGAGAGAGAGAGAGAGAGAGAGAGAGAGAGAGAATAAAGTGGATAAATAATGTACAAATGTATGACGAACATATTTGAAAACTACAGGAAACGATATGGAGAGAGAGAGAGAGAGAGAGAGAGAGAGAGAGAGAGAGAGAGAGAGAGAGAGAGAGAGAGAGAGAGAGAGAGAGAGAGAGACCTATCCCTTTCCTTTTGTTGCTTATCCAGGCGTAAGATTTACGATTAAAGATAAAAAGAACCCATTAGAATATTTAGTATTATGTAGCCATTTGAAATTAAATAATAGTAGTATTAATTGTTTTTTTTACTCAACCATTTAATTAATATCCCTACTTTTAACTATAATTACGAATTATAAGCATAAAGAAATTATATTAACTTTGAAAAATTATCATTAGTGAAATGACCGCTCAGGGCAAAAAAAGCGTGATTATCGTACAGCAGCCTATTGCACACTTGCGCCTAGTGGCCGTGTTTACGTGTGGGAGTGTCATCATGGATATACAGTACTATACTGTAATTTTTAACTATTGCTAGATACGTACTGTATCAAACCTTGAAAACTCTTTTTTGTTTTTTGTATCTATAGGAAATAATTCTACGTCATTCGGAAAATACTGAAAACAGTAAGCTATGCATAGTACAGTAGTAAATACTACAGTCATAGAAAATTATCAAAACTTTAACAACTTTTTATTGTTTTATTTATCCATAAAAGAAATTTTGTACAGTATTTTATAAAAAAAAAATCTATAAGAAGGATTTCTTACAGTATTGTTAAGATAAAAGCTACAGTATATATATATATATATATATATATATATATATATATATATATATATATATATATATATATATATATATATATATATGTTTTATATATATATATAATATATACATACATACATACACACATACATACACACACACAGTGTATATACAGTATATATATAGCTAGAAAGCTAGAAATGGAGTGAAAAAAAAATTGACGGGTAGGTTGCTGTTTGCCGCCATGATGTGTTTCGAAATATACGAATTTCCAATTACACGAGGCCTTTCATCGACCAAATTCTCGCATAATTCGGGACCCTACTGTACATTAATTATGCCTATATTTATGCATAGTCAATTCTAACTACAGTAGGGTCCCGAATTACACGTGTTCTAATTACGCGATTCCTCAATTACGCGATCGATAGTTTTTAAAAATTAATTTTCCTGTATCTGCGAGGAGCATTCTAAATCCGCGAGTCAAGCACTGCGAAGCGTAGGAAATCTATTATTTTCTTAATTGTATTGGGGGGGGGGGGTGATGGTTCCCCGATGTCTGAGAAGGGGGTGGGGAGAATGTGAGAGAAAGATTTCTGTTCAAACATTTTAAGACTAGTTTTGGATGAAAAATGTTAAGGTTTGCCCATCTGTTGTGTGAACTTGTCGCTAGGCCTAGCCTAACTGTCCAACACCTATATGTATAATATTCCATATTTGTACTAATTAATTTTTATACTTGCGTTGTGATTATGGTGAAAAATCCTTATTCATTAAACTTTAAATTAAAAACCATCAAAATAAAGACTATTTTATATCATGCTACTGCCAAACATGTCACCACAACCAAACCCATTACTTTGTTTAGTACGTTCCATCGCCGATCATAACGAACTCGCTAACCAATTTTAACATCTGTCTATAGGTTAACTTTTGCGGCAAAAGATATCTTACCAGGTACTATGTAATAATAATGTTATAATTAATGTTGTTTTATTTATCCTTATAAAATCAAAATATATGAAATATGAGCAATTTTGTTTCGTGTTGTTTTTTTTTTCCTAAAAAAACGCCTTCTTAAAAGGAAAACGTTTTTTTTTACGTTTCATCGTCGATCATAAACGCATTTACTCCTGAAAGTGATATTGAAGAGCTTTTACTAAAGATGTTATTATAAATAAAGATTATAAATAGGTGGTAAAATATCTATAATTAAAGTGTAGCAGCATCAAGAAATGTTGGGGTTCGCCCTTTACATAAGAATGTACTGTACATTGGATTAGACAGAACGTAGAAAAAATCAATTAGGGAAAAATCGGTATTCGATATCCTCTTCACCAGCATCGTCAATCGGGCTTTTTATTTTTTTTATTCTCAGTCGCTAACTAGTTATCGCACTGCCAAGATCTGCACACATTCCGATAATTCACATTTGAAGGTTTTCTGGGAGAGGAAGGATAGAGAAAATACCGAACTATATAAAATGTTTTTTTAACCTGTTAAGCGTCACCCACGTGATAATCCGTTCACCACGATCTACTCGGTACCCGCCTTCAACTGTATATTCCGTTCATGACTTTAATTGCCTTTTACAAGCCGTCAGTCTCGTGATGTTACTTTACTCGTATAGTAAGTATAGGATCACCACTTGGCAACACTCTCAGCATATGGGGACTGTGAATAGAAACTTATATGATGTCTGGCAATTATTTTTCTGAAGGTAGCTCGATATTACAAAACTGTGGTTTCCTATCAGTGCGCTCGGGCGTTCATGCATAAGTGGTTATTTGTTGTTCCTTTTGTAATGAAAGGTCTAAAGAGGAAGGTTATTTCTTTAGATGAAATAAATGATATTCTTGTTGTGGAATTTGATAATGATAACCTGTTTGATAATGAGAGCACTAGTTCTGAATCCTCCAGTGATGAGTATATTGAAGAAACAAAGTTTTCTTTCGATGCCAAAAGCGAAAATGACTTCTCATTACCGAATGACTGGACAACGAAATTTCACAAAACTATAAAGGGAAAGGAAACGCCGAGAGAGAGAGAGAGAGAGAGAGAGAGAGAGAGAGAGAGAGAGAGAGAGAGAGAGAGAGAATAAAGTGGATAAATAATGTACAAATGTATGACGAACATATTTGAAAACTATACAGGAAACGATATGAAGAGAGAGAGAGAGAGAGAGAGAGAGAGAGAGAGAGAGAGAGAGAGAGAGAGAGAGAGAGAGAGACCTATCCCTTTCCTTTTGTTGCTTATCCAGGCGTAAGATTTACGATTGAAGATAAAAAGAACCCACTAGAATATTCAGTATTATGTAGCCATTTGAAATTAAATAATAGTAGTATTAATTGTTTTTTTTACTCAACCATTTAATTAATATCCCTACTTTTAACTATAATTACGAATTATAAGCATAAAGAAATTATATTAACTTTGAAAAATTATCATTAGTGAAATGACCGCTCAGGGCAAAAAAAGCGTGATTATCGTACAGCAGCCTAGTGCACACTTGCGCCTACTGGCCGTGTTTACGTGTGGGAGTGTCATCATGGATATACAGTACTATACTGTAATTTTTAACTATTGCTAGATACGTACTGTATCAAACCTTGAAAACCCTTTTTTGTTTTTTGTATCTATAGGAAATAATTCTACATCATTCAGAAAATACTGAAAACAGTAAGCTATGCATAGTACAGTAGTAAATACTAGTCATAGAAAATTATCAAAACTTTAACAACTTTTTATTGTTTTATTTATCCATAAAAGAAATTTTGTACAGTATTTTATAAAAAAAAATCTATAAGAAAGATTTCTTACAGTATTGTTAAGATAAAAGCTACAGTGTATATATATATATATATATATATATATATATATATATATATATATATATATATATATATATATATATATATATATATATATATAATATATACATACATACATACACACATACATACACACACAGTGTATATACAGTATATATATAGCTAGAAAGCTAGAAATGGAGTGAAAAAAAAATTGACGGGTAGGTTGCTGTTTGCCGCCATGATGTGTTTCGAAATATACGAATTTCCAATTACACGAGGCCTTTCATCGACCAAATTCTCGCATAATTCGGGACCCTACTGTATGTCTAGATATGGATAAATATCCATACAACATAGTATTCATATAGAAATAAATTTCCACCCAGTGGCGAATGCGCCAACAGTGTCACATTTCATGAATACAAGTGTCGCACTATACCCCAGAAGATAATACATTAAATGACTGGTCTTTAAAATTGCTTTTTAAGAGTTATACAGCTGATCCCAGCCTGTGAATAGGATCGCTAACCAAAGTTCAAGGAACATCCAGACTTATGTCCCCTTTGTGTTACAGAAGGTTCGCCTGCATGGTTCCCATCAGGATGATGATGATTCTCTCTGGCCTGCAAGAGAGGCTCTCCGCCCTTGGGTATCGAGGTTGGGAAGGAATGCTCCATCTAGAGGTCCCTATCTCCTCGGAGTGTCCTCTCTAAGGTTGGACAACGACCCCATGGACGGGCAGGTAGGTGGGGATGAGTTTTGAGCCTTCAGCTTTGCAATTACCTACGTCACCGACCTAGGACCATTAAAGGATCCTGATGTTCATGTTACCCTGCATAAACTGTGACGGCTAAAAGCAACACATTCTAGGGAAAACCAAGGGGCTATGACGCAGCTCTAAGGTATGGTGGTGAGTCAGTGCCGTTCAGGAACTCGGATATAGGTGGTACCATAAATCTGGAGGGCATAGACGTCCTCCCTCTGGGGGACCTAGATTTTACTCCCAGGTACTAGAATTCCCATTCAACGGATTCATTCGATTGAAAGAGATTGCCTTGGTTAGCTTAGACAAGGTACCGAAGGTAACGGTATTATTTCCTAAAGGGCAGGCCCGATCTGTCTGGACCAGGATGTTGTCATCCTGGGGGGTACGATAATTCCAGGCTCTGCCCTTCCAGTTCGACCTACACGTTTGTTGGTCTGATCGGGTCAGTTGTGGGAAGTACGTTCTGTCTGAGACCTCTATCAGACAGGAATCGATAGTCGGTTTCCCACTCGTCATCACAGCCTTCCTCTGGTTCGACGCTTTTGTATCTGACTCCCCATCATCAGGTGGTCTACCTCACTGATTCCCCAGGTACACAGCCCAACTCCGTTGGGATGTTTTGCCTGCATACAGCCCTAGATCCGAACCCTCAGGCTCCTTTCATGGACACCAGAGAGGAAGCTACAGGAGTAGAAGACAGTCCCGCCATCAAGGCGGACCTAGGAAAAAGGGGGCTCGGAGAAGGGAAGGACCTAGATTCACTCCCTCACAACGCGGTGGTCCCGGTAGAGGGAAGACTTTACCACTTTCGTGACCATTGGACTCGGTCTGTGGGATCATAGCATAGTCTCTAACGGTTTGAGATGAAAATGGCCTCAAGGTCCTCCTCCTCCGCCAGTGACCTTCTCCCAGAAATCCACTCCCGTCCTGAAAGAGTACACCACAGGGTTACTCAAGAAAAAGCAATCAAAAGACTATCTCTCAGGTACGGACCTTACTTCCCCGTGGGACCGTCACCACCTCTGTCGATCTTACCGACCGCTATTAGCTTGCGCCTATAGCTCGAAACTTCTCTTCTTATCTGGGTTTCCACCTAAGCAGGAAAGCCTTTGTGTTCAAGACATGCCCTTCGGCCTCAACATTGATCCCAGGATATTCACAAAACTGGGAGAGGCAGTGTTAGAACAACTCAGGAACCAAGAGATACAGATCATTGCTTATCTGGCCGGTTGACTCATTTGGGCCCGGCCGGCCATAGAAGGCAACAGAGCTACGAAGGAATTACTTCGATTGCTCGACAACCTGTGATGTTGGGTCAATCTCCATAAGTCTCGCCTGCGACCATCAGGCCACTTAGAATGGTTAGCCATTCAGTGGGACCTTTCGAAGCACACGTTGTCTCTCCCTTCCAAAAGTAAGAGGAATAGGTTCCAAGATCAAGAATTTCTCAAGCACAAACAGGTGCCCAAAGAGCCTAGAAAGTATCCTCGCCCTCTTTCAATTCACTTCAGTAACAGATCTCCTAATAAAAGCCAAACTCAAGACATCAATCGATTTTGGAGAAAGAGAGCTACAGTACCTATAAGAAGACAAGGTCTCGAAGATCCCCTCTGTCTGGAAAATGAGACTACGCCCATGGTCTGAACCGAAGAACCTCTCCAAAGCGGTTCCTCTACAATTCCCACCTCCACAAGTGACATTCCATTCAGCCGTGTCTCTAAGTGGATGGGGGGATTTCTCCGAACATCAGATGTTTCAGGTTCTTGGTCACTAGCCGTGAAACAGTCCCATATCAATGTTCTCGAAGCCATGGCAGTGTTCTTGACCCTGAAGAGAGAGACTCCTCCGAGGTCGACCCACATCATAGTAGTGTCAGACAGCACAGACGAGGTACACTACGGAAACAGGGGAGGATCCAAGTCACCCAACCTGAATCAGATCCTGGTCACTTTCTTCGCCTGGGCAACAGAAAAGAACTGGTTCCTGTCAGCACCTCACCTAGCGGGAGGCCAGGATGTGAGAATGGGCTCACTATCCAGGACGAGTCCCCTGGAGTCAGAATTTCATTCCGGTGGATACTCAGGCTCGTTCCAGGCATCCAGGTAGATCTATTCACATCTCAAATCAATCACAAACTTCCTTGTTATGTGACCCCAATCCTGGACCCTCGGGCTCATGCCATGGACGCATTACCCCGGGATTGGAACCATTAGAGGAAGATTTCCCTATCTCTCCCAGTGAATCTTCTAAAAACTTTTACACCGACTGCGCTCCATCCGGGGCGCAGTGGCTTTAGTACCACCTCACTGCCCAAGAACAGTTGGTTTCCTCTCCTCCTCGAGTGGAAACTCCGTCCCATCCGGATCCCGTTCCTCAAACTGACCCGAGTATTCCAAACTCACTGTGTCAGATTACTCAAGGGTGGCCAAAACCCTAACTTTGTGGACTACAGGAAGTTGGCAGCTCGTAGAGACGCGAACATTGAACCGGAAAACGATTTCTTCATCGAATCAGACAAAAGGGACTCGACAATTCGCCAATATGATTCGGCCGTTAACCCCCAAAATAGGTGGTCCCCTTGGAAAGTTATTCCTCTTCTCCAAGATACTTCTCTATGTCCGGTCACCACTCTCAGGGCCTTTTTAGCCACGACTGCTACCCGATCGTCTGGCCCCTTGTTTATCAGAGAACAAGGAGGTACCATTCCCATACGTGGTATTAGGCTATAGATCCTATACTTCATTTAACAAGCCAATCCGGGATCATTGCCCCCAGAAGATGGACTTTGATGACCTTATAAAGTTCACGGGTTGGGAATCTCCTATGGTCTTCAAACGCCACTATCTAATGAACTTACAGGCTCTTAAATACCCAACAGTTGCAGCTGGGAGCCTTATTTCTCCCCAGTGATCTTTTGTTCTTCCTTTCATCCATCTCTTTTCTTCTCCCTCCTACCCGCCACTCGCACCACGACGCCGCTTCCTTGGTGGTTCGCTAGCCCTAAGTTTATTACATATTAGGTTATGTTGGTAACTATTATTGATTACCGTTGTTATAGGGTTGGGATATTCTTAGCCATGTCAGTTTTGTAGCATGTTTCCTCTGATACTCGGAGGCTTCCCTGTTATCATGTTTGTTTACCTTAATTACTTATGATTTTCTTTACATAGTGTTGTTTCTCTCCCCTCATTAAATTAGTTGTTATTGTTGGGCTTGGAAGGCATTCTCTGGTACATTTTCACCCGGCGCCACAGATCGACCCAGAAAAGGGATTTTGACGAAGGAAAAATCTATTTCTGGGGAGAGACCTGTGGCGCCCGGTGAAACCCTTCCCCTTTATTTTACACGATCCCACCCTTTCCTTTCCAAGCCGTCATGACCATTACAGAAGGATGTTGTTCAGATGGCGCTCGCGTCGTGGCGATGGTGGTTGGCTAGGACCTTTGTATCGGCCCATCCCTTTGACGAAGGAATTAACTAAATGGAAGACAACCTGTGAATAGTGTTTTTCACGCGCCTTTGCTTTATACACGACACCCAAAAGGTGCTCGCGCGAGGGTAGTAACCTCAGCATTCCATGCTTTTTTCTTTCTCTGGTATAATTGGAAGGTTTTATCAGAAAAGATATATAAGAAGGACTCTTTTCACCGGGCGCCACAGGTCTCTCCCCAGAAATAGATTTTTCCTTCGTCAAAATCCCTTTATTTTGTCTTTGCTGTAGGAATGAAATTATCAGTTATTATTCTCTATCATGAATGGCATACTTCACTGAATCAAATTATGATGCATTTTCTAGCACACTTGTACTGTAGTATTATTCAAAGTGTTAGAATTATGTTCTGAATTAATTAATGTTGGATTGTGGGATGCTACAATAAAATAGAGATTCTGTATCAACAACTAAAATTAAGCACATTTAATTAAACTGTCCAGTTTTCAGTCAACATTAAATATCAGTCTTTGAAACTAATCCATAAAGCAAATTTTATTAGGATTTCCATCAAGAGCCAACCCTTCAAGCCAGCCCTATAGGTAGAATTGTGTTATTTTGATAGCTTAGTTAAACTATTTATTGACTTTTAAAATTTTGAAATAACAACAGCAAAACATATGCTTTTGCATTTAGTACCATTGTACCATTTATTCTGATTATATGGAAATGATATTTTCTACAAAAACATTTGCTGTCACAGCACCTTCACTTTTAGCATTTTTATTTTTATCTATTTTTTGTTCTAATGACCATACCTCTAGCTATTATTCAGAAACAAACACTTTTGGTAAGCCTTGTGAAAGTATAGTAATATGATTTATTTTTTATAAAATTAATATATGAAAATAGTAATAATAGTAAGGGTAATAGAAATAAATACTTAATCTCTTGCAATAGAAATTAATTCCTACCTAGATTGATATTGAACCCAGGAATTTTCAAGTGAAGGCTATATAAGGAGACCAGGATAATGGTAATAATATTAGCAATGATAATGTACTCACATTCAAGAACAAGCTTGCCTATGGGGATAACCTTACTAAAGTACTGTAGCAATGTCTACACAGTGGTTTGCTTATGCAGTACAGTAGTGTATATTGCCTTTTTATTATTGATAGCTGTTAATTAATTGATGAATAAAAATTATTTGAGAAGAAAAAGTTTGGTATTGTTTTTTATTTTGACAGGAAATAGTTGTGTTCTGTTGGACGTGTTAATTATGTTACTACTCGCATACAAACTCTCATCTTTTAAAAGGAGTATGCCTTCAACAAAACTGGACATGGCTGTTATTATTATTATTATTATTATTATTATTATTATTATTATTATTATTATTATTATTACAAGCTAAGCTACAACCCCAGTTGGAAAAGCAAGATTCTATAGGTCCAGGGGCTTGTATAAGAAAAAATAGCCCAGTGAGGAAATATAACAATGAAATAAATAAACTAGAAGAGAAGTACAGTAATAAACAATCAAAATGAAATACCTGTATTTTGCGAATATAATAACATTAAATGAGATCCTTCAAATATAAGCTATAAAAACTAAAAAAACAAGAAGTAAAATAAGATAGAACAGCAAGAGAACTCTATTTCAAGCCAGTGGAAGGCCATGGTACTACCTAAGACTAGAGAACAATGGTTTGATATTGGGGTGCCTTTCTCCTAGAAGACCTACTTACCATGGCTAAAGAGTTTCTTCTACCCTTAACAAGTGGAAAGTAGTCACTGAACAATGCAGTGCAATAGTTAACCCTTGAGCAAAGAAGAATTGTTTGGTAATCTCAGTGTTGTCAGTTGTATGAGAACAGATGAGAATGTGGAAGGAATAGGTCGGACTATTCTGATTAGGTTTAGGCAAAGAAAAAATGAGCCGTAAACAGAGATGGATTCAATGTAGTACTGTCTGGCCAGAAAAAAGGACCAAATCACTCTAGCGGCTGTATCGCAACGGGTGACTGGTGCCTTCGCCAACCTACTACCTACAAAACTTTACCGTGGTCCCAGTAGTTACCGCTGGGTAATTGGAAAGCCCTGCCCAACTGACAGGCCTCTGAGCCTTCAGATGGTACAGACGTACTTACGGTGTTCTCAACGGGCTATTATAGTCTTTTGATTTTT
This sequence comes from Palaemon carinicauda, assembly GCF_036898095.1. Lineage (NCBI taxonomy): Eukaryota > Metazoa > Arthropoda > Malacostraca > Decapoda > Palaemonidae > Palaemon > Palaemon carinicauda. Next base: position 48,849,314 of record NC_090751.1, read on the forward strand.
CCTTTAGATAATTGTGTAACCAGATCATTTTCAGCAAGGGATATTTAGAAGGAAAAATAGATTTTTAGTGGTTTCTTGATAACCTTAGCTGTGTAACCATTTTCTGTATAAGCCTGCTGACATCCACATTCTTGCTCCTATTAGACAGCATAACTATTTTCTGTTTATTCCCTTGCTTGTGTGACCTGGTGATGACGACTATGACACTGTATTCCTAAGGAGTTGGGAATCTTTAGACATCAAATATGCACTGTTGGAAGAAAATTCTACGGCTGTTGAGTGTGAAGCAAAAAGACACCACCCTTCTTCTTTCTTCAGTGTCTTCCTGTTTCCGGAAAGGTACTAAGGATGTATCACCTGGTTGTGCTGTTTCTTTATCAAGTTCCTGTAACCTCTTCTACGTTGGATCATCATCATGGTCATGAATGAAACATTGAATGAGAAATTCAAGTTCTCCCTCCACTTCTGCCTTCGTCATCATACTGCTGATCAGAATAGAAGAATTCTGCCTTTGTTTTTCCTTTTATGGACGAAGAAGTGCAAACACCAATTGATAGGAATTGTGTATGCAACTCCTACTATTTCTCCCTCTGTTGGAGAAACATTGCTGCTCCAAGAATCCCCTTGACTCAGTGCTGAGGGCTACCGAGTGTGCACTCTTACAGGAGCATACCCTTGACTGTTCATGCATGCATGCCTACAAAAGCTCTCCAGTACATGCACTCTCACCTGTTCACATGACATTGATCTGAGAATCCACATTTGCTTTCTAGTTAGACTAGAGACTAAGGAGTTCTACATTTGCCAAAACACACTAAACATACCCGAAAACTTCACTTGATCACCTTGTGTGGAATCCACACAGATACAGAGCACCGCGACGGATGGTCTGGATCCTTGAAAGACACCAAAGTGCCTACTAATGACCAAGGTTCTACCAGAAGGGGGAACCAAAGTCGGCTCCCTAGACCCTTGCGCTCATGAATGAGTCCAAATACATTCACAAATGATCGTTTTGACTTCAGATTGTTTGCCTCTATCTGTACTGGTCAGAGGTCTGGTTTCTTGAATCAAACAAATCCCCAGTCCCTTCATACCCAGCAGAGTAAAGCATATGGCAGGTTGCTCTGGCGATTCATCCCAAACCCCATATGCTTATACCCCAAGGGCAAAACCAGCAACGTGATCAGCGTCTGAAGAAAGCCTGGCAAGGCCATCAACTAGATGGGAAGAAACTCAGGCACTGAATATGACAGAGATGGAAGTAGTAGTTCATACTCTTCCCTCTGCTGATCAGGGTAAGGAAACAGCCAGGGCTCTGTACGGGGAAAAAGGCCCCTTCACCCCCAACACTTGGTCTCGCAGTTTCCTCTCAATTCACTTTATCAAAGTGTTGCAACTTGAAGGAGAGCAGAAGTCCATCGTCAAGGTAGGAAGGGTGAGGGAGGGCACCGAAGTTCAACCAGGTAACAGAAAGTGTATGGGACTGTACACTCCTGTCATACTGGGTTACTGAGAATGCCTGGCACCAAGACAATGGAAGGCCATGGGACAGAGAAGCTATGGCACTAGCCAAGACTAGAGAACGATGGTTTGATTTTGGAGTGCCCCTGTCCCACAAAAGCTGCATACCATAGGTAAAGAGTCTCTTCTACCCTTACCAAGAATGATGTAGCCACTGAACAATTACAGAGCAGTAGTTAACCCCTTGAGTAAAGAAGAATTGTTTGGTAATCTCAGTGTTGTCAGGTGCATGAGGACAGAGAGAATGTTGCGCTCATGAATGAGTGCAAATACATTTTATAAAGTAAGTAAATAACATATAAAATGGCTGAGGGAAAGAAACCTCATGAAAGGGAACACATATTATACAAGTAAAAATATTTACTTCAAAATGATAAAAAGGTAACTAGAAAAAAATGGTCTTATAATATGGAGTAGTAATTGAACAAAAATACCATGAAAAATTAAATAAGACACACAAAGGCATAAAAATATACCATAGTTCTAACTTTAGTAAAATTGGCATGGACACAAATCTAATTAATGAAAAACTGCACAAGTCCCTCTTCTCACTAAAACAATGTATTTATCCGCTGCCAACTGGAGTGTTAGTTTGATGAGTTGAGATCTACTGAAGTTTTTTGTAATGTTAATGGCTAATGGCATGAAATGTATTTTTAAGTTACAAAATCAAATTTGTCACATTTTGGATGATCATTACACCAGAACACTTAGGAGTTTCCAGATAGTTTTTTTTCTGGAGATACACAAAAGTCAGGGAGTCCAGTCTTTGTTTCCTCTGATTTTTAAACGAACTCGCTGACTGCTGGATGCAGGTTGCCATTTACTCTGTATGACCTTAATGTTTTCATTTATGAAATGGGTAAGCTTGGCAAAGGAACTGACTTTATCAAAATAGAAACTAGGTTGAGATCAAGTTGCATCTTTCATTATACAGTGGAATCTCTACACACGAACGTATTTACATCCAAATTTTCCAACATCCGAAGTAAAATTCGAGCAATTTTTCGATTCTACACCCGAATTTTATTTCGACACACGAAGTAAGCAATTTTCGTCGTACTGGTTGTATCCCAATTTTTCGACACGCGAAGTACAATTCCAACACGTAACTACTCTACACCCGAATTTTTTTTCGACACCCGAAGTAAACAATACCTGTGCATGTAGATGGTACTCATAGCGCAGGATGTATTTTTTATTTCCGCTGATAGAAGGCAGCATTTGTACCTCGGAGGGACCCTCAATTAGCGTGGCTTGGGACATTCCTCTGTTCTCGTCGGCTTCGTGTGGTTGTGCCCTGTGCGTTCTGCTATTAACTGTGTTTTAATCGTGATTTTTTACGTTCATCCTTTTACGACATTTAACGTAAATCATGGGTCCTTAAAGGCTTAGTTTCGCAAGTGGTAGTGGTAGTGGTGAGAAAAGGAATAAGGAAATGCTTTCTTTAGAAGTAAAGCAAGGAATTATTGAAAAGCATGAGCGTGGCGTTTGTGTGAGTGAACTTGCAAAAGAACATCATGACGAACTTACTACAGAGGAGCTCAAGGAACCATGCTATATCTGAGCACATGAGTGATGACAAGGAAGGGATCGAGGAGGTAGAACATGAGTTAGGTTCGGCGCAAATAAAAGAGGTGTTAGGAAAATATCAAGACGTGGTCGACTTCATCTACAAATAGCATCCAAAGAAATTGCAGGTTTGTCATGTAGTTGCGCAGTTTGATGATGATTCCCTAATTTATTTTTGAAACATTCTGAAAAGCTGTACCAAGCAACTTTCTATCGATAGCTTCTTTAAAAAAACTATGAAGCGAACTTGTGATGAAGAGGAAGGAAGTGGTTCAGAGAAAACGGCAAAGAGTGAAGCGAAAGAAAGTGAAACAAAGAAAACGGCAAAGATTGAAGAGAGAAAAATTCAATCAATTTTAAGTGTAGAGTGAAAGTGATTAAAATTAATAAAAAAGAAAAAAATAAAATGTAAAAAAAAAATAAAAAAATAAATAAGCTAAGTTAGGTTAAAGTTCACTTGGTGTAAGTTAGAATAAGTTACGGTAGTGTATGTTTATCGTAGTCAACCTCTCTACCTCCTCACCGCCCGTCTGTCTCCTCTCTGCGTAGCAAGACCAACACCTGCGCTGGACTTTCTAAGGTAAAGTGACGCTATAAACACGTTTCTTATTTATTATTTCTTGATAATTATTCTTTTTTACATGTCTATTATCTAATTTAGAGTGCATATTGTCATGTGTAATTTATGTGTAGTAATTTATTAAGGAGTTATCATAGGTTTTTGGGCTCAACCACGGATTAATCCTATTTCAATGTATTCTTATGGGAAAATTTGTTTCTACATCCAAACATTTTCTACATCCGAAGTCGGTTGTGGAACGGATTAAATTCGTATGTAGAGGTACTGACGGAACTGTATTCATCTTTTATTCTCTAATGTTTGATGCTACCATCACATTGCCCTGTAAGGAGTAGGGCACTCTGTCAGTCTGTAACAAAACAACATTAGATTACTGTGGTGTACTTTGGACATTTTTAAGATGGGATTATGGCACAATAATGAATAAAGAAAATAACAATAATAATTTTTTCAATACAAACACTATTATTATAACCTAAGGAGATCTAAGCCTTCTTAAGGTCAAACTTATCTGTGACGGTCTGCATGGTAACAGGAGAAAAGCCTCCAACTTCTGATGGGGTGCATCAAACACTGGGGAAAACCAACACGCTACTAGAACCTTTAAAAGACTGCTGACATAGATCCGAGGGCTCCTAGCTCCTGACACATACTCTGGTGACTGAGCCAGGGGCATATGTACAGAAATGGCAGTAGCAGATGCACTCATGAGAAAACAGAAGAGGCAAAAGACTTCTTTGGTGTCTCCTTGGGCATTTCCAAGACATACCCCAGAGAAGGCTGAGCTCACATCCTCCTATTCAAGCCATACGTCTTCCACCACCCAGGAAGCCATGATCTATAATCCACACCCTGGGATGATTACAAACAGTTATTTCTCCCTCAAGAAACACTAAGATAGTGTGGACCTTAAACGTTACAACATCCTCATTGCACAAATTTCTTGTCTCACATCCATAAATCACAAACACAGCCAGCATTCACAGGTGGAGGGGAGCCCTGGTCTTCTTGCTTGCGATCACCACCTATTAACTACCTCGTCAAGAATGTGCCCTATTTATAAAGAATAAAGGTTTATATATGCATAAAAACAATTAGAATTTCAAGTAATGAGAGAAGAGAAAAACCAAGTAAAATTAAAAATTAAACAACTAAATTATATATATTAAACAAAATGCAGAAATTAAATACTGTACTAGTTAACTTTTAAAGATTTGGAATTATGAAGTGTATGAAATGAATTTTAGAGGTGTAGTCTATTTAGTGCTAACGATGATTTAGAATTTTATTAAGGTAATGGTGTCATATACTGTACTGTACAGTTATAGTAATGCAACCTACAGTACTGGTATTGGACTATATGAAAATAATGTGCGATGTGTAAGGTGTTAGTTGATTACACGTAGTGAGTGATCAGTTGGTTAGGGGGCTAGGAGGTGACCTCTGTTACCGAACCCCTGTGAAAATCGAGGCCTAACTGTATGTCTGCTCATAGTAAAGGTTGGATTTCCCCCGATATTTATAAAGGTTTCAGAAGCAAATGTATATCTTGCATGACTCTTCCATGTGTTATTTACTGGGTAAGTGTTGCCAAGTTTGTGTTATTGATCTTTTACTCTCGTAATTTACCAGCATGCTCTTTTTGTCACTGAAGCTGGTATAAACTAATTTGCATTACTACAGTATACTGTATAATGTTTATGTACTTTATGATAGCCTAATATATTATGTAACTATTTTGAGAACTCTCATGTTTCTTTTTTTACTTTTCAGGGTTGTTACCAGCGAACTAACATTTTATTTCAACCACTTAGAAAGCTTGGGTTTAAGTGGTCTTATATCCCAAGAAGAATTTACAACGGGTCTGTGGCCTGCTCGCTCATAGAAGTAACTTGTACATATGTTCCATTTCATGATGATTTTATATTTTTCACATTATTTATTTTGTATTTAATGAGTGGGAAAGCAATGTATAATGTAGGTTTGTGCAAATGCATGAGTACAGCATTTTTAGATATAGTGAAACTCCATACAGTATATTTAAATTCACGAAGTTCAGATTTACTACTCAAAAGGCAATTTAAAATATCAAGCTACCATAATTTCTTATTTTAATTTTCTTGAAATTGAAACTTGGCAGGTTAATTTTCAGTGCTGTACATTTGTGTGTATCTTTTCATTTGGCAGTGTTATATGCCTTATTAACGGTAGTTGTTTTATAACTCTTATAAGGACAGTGAACTGCTCAGGGTTAGTCTTACAGAATTTTGGAGTCAGACTGCTGAGAGGTCCCTAAGAACATTCTTGTCAAGGTTAGAACAGATAATCTAGTATAACATAATATGCTAAAGAAATATTATCTTCCCTGCCCTAGGGCCAGTGTATTTACATGCAAAGCATATACTCAATGTGTATAAGGGAGACCTGTGGGTTCAGGCTCTGTTATTGAATTCGTCACAGCAGCTCCAATGCTTAATTCATCTGCTAACTGACAGCACATGGCCCACTGAGAACCAATACTAAAATTAGAAGACGAATGCTTAGCTGAGCGTTTGTTTCTTGATTAACAACCATGTTTTTATGGTCGTTTTATTGTTAGGACATAGTATTACTAGCTCTTAGTGTTTGAAGGGATTCTAGTCAACTTCTAAGTTAAGTGAAGTTGAATAGGTTTTGAATTCGTCTTTACCAAATTAAAGCTCTAGATGTTAGAGCTAATGTATACCCCACTATGCGGTTGTTTGTTTGATAATGTAAAAAATGTTCACATATGATGCCAGTATAATTTCGATCTTCAGGGCATGGGATATGCTTTGCATGTTGAAACACTGGTCTTTGGGGAGGAAAACAATATTCTTTGGTATTTAATGTCATTGATTACTTTTCGTAGCCTTAACAGGAAAGTCTTTGAGGACTACTCAGAACTTCCCCAAAATAGTTGTTTGCTTTGTCAAAGCCCCATTTTACATTTGGCTTCCAGATGTGTTTCAGATGATAGTTTGATATTCTAAGTTTATTTACTCGTTTCAGCTGATAGTTTGGTATTCTGAGTTTTATTTACTTTGCTATCACCAAAATTTGACTTCTGAATTTGATATGAAATAATGTAGTTGAAAAAGAATATGAACCATTATTTTTTTCATTTATGCTTGTCCATACAAAAGTACAAACTACACATTTTATTTATCCCAATGGCCAGAAAAGTTCAGTTAGTTGAATTCTTCAATAAGTGAAGGAACCCAAATTATTTAGCAGGAAAGTACTTTCCCACAGCTATAAGATGCCCTTGTACATCTGCATTATAAGGCAGGCTTAGCTTGTAGTTTATGGCTCTAAATCAATTAAGAGTTGTCAAATAATAAAATTTGAGACAGGTTGGAAGTATATGAAAGTGATGCGTTACCTATCACTGTCTTCAGTACTAAACCTACAAAGGGTTTCACTGGGAAAAAAAGAGGGGATACCCTGAATTTAGTTAAGGTCGGTACAGTTACCCAAGGTGATTGAAATTGTGCACACGAGAATGCCCAAGTCCCAGTGTCCTCATTCAAATATAGGGGACTATGAGATCACTTTCACCTTTTGGTTAGGGAAAGTAATCCTTGGTGCAAATAATGAGCGTGAGGACTCAAAATTAGTATTTGCATGAAAATACTGTATCTACCTTTTATGTTAAAAGTATTTTCAAGACACAGGTACTTTTACTAAATTCTATTTTGTATGAAGTGAGCTGAAAAGCTTTTGTCTCTTATCGTATCCTACAGTCACAATCCGATGGGCTTCTCCGAAGAGAAGTGAACAACTCCTGGAGGTACCATCACGAATATTTCATAACAGATTCTTTGGTAATTGGATTACATGTGAAATGAATTGTTTCATCTTTCTTCTGTCTTGTTTACATTGTCAAAATTTCTTTGGTCCAAATCTAAATCTTTGTTTTTTTTTCATTAGTTGCTTGGATCTTCTTACTTATCTTCCTTTTACTAATTTCATACTTATTACTTACTAACTACTACTTCTCCCATTCTCATTACAACCTACTACTACTCCCATTATCATTACGTGTGTATACTCTCTTGGTGAGATTGGTCAGCTGGAGATTATACATCTATAGAATTTACAGATACACATTACTTGCTTTTTAGATCACTAATTGTTTCAAGGGAATTGCATTTTACTTTTTTAGATCACTAATTGTTTCAAGAGAAATGAAAGAAACTCATAAATAAAATACCTTGTAAGATCAGACGAGTAGTTCTGTTGATTGTGAATGTGCCATCAAATAGAAAGGCGTCTTGTAAATTATATTTCACATGGATTTCAATCAAGTATAACATTTTAATAAAGAATTTAAATAAATAACTTTCAAGTTTACTAAACACAATAATCAATACTGATACAATGATTTAGTGATTAATGGGCCTTTCCCTTCCAACTATGGAATATTCATTCAAGACCAAGTCTAGAATATTATATCTTGAAGCACTCAATGGACTTTGCACTTTTTGGGCATTAAGGATTAGTAAAATAATGAGTTTGTATTTTTTAGGATAATAAACTCATCAATTATGCTGTTATACCATTCATTTTATATATTTCATTTCATCACTAGTCATAATTTCAAATTTAGTTTACAAGAATAGTACATTCACATAAAAAAATCCTTCATTAATATTGAATGGTAACATTCATTAATATAAACAGCATCTCCAAAGAGCACTAAACTGAATTCATTACTCTGTTGTCAGGTCTTTTATTGTTATACTGTACTAGAAGAAAGTTTGTCCACGATATTATTCAGTATATTTGCTTATTTCCTGTAAGACATTAAAGTTTTTTTCAACATTTTCATGTTTTCATGCTGTGTACATTTTCATGTTGCTTTCTTGATTGTTAGTTATATTTAAGGTATAATAGTGTACTGTGAAATTGGCAAAATATTGTATTCAAACATGAAATAGTACGCATTAACGATATACAGGCACAATACCGATTTTCCGGCACCCTATGGTTCCAGAGGCTTGCTGATATAACTGTTTTTCTATTTATTGTGAAATGATTACAGTATATAATAATTTTTTCTGAAATCTCTTTAGTATATTGTTTCTCTCTAATAGCAAAAAACTAATTTTGTGTAATTTTGTGGTTGCGTAATAATTAGCCGTTGAAAGATACAGTATAAAACTATTCGTCAGTACTGAACATTGTGTTATACAGAAATGTAATAAAGAAAATATCAGTTTCCTTTGACAAAAGAAGTCAACTGTAATGCATAATTATAATAATGAGAGAGAGAGAGTGTGTGTGTGTGTGTGTTTGTGTGTGTCGTTGTATGCGATGTATTATTTATCTCAGACTTGAAAATTATATGCTATAGAAATTATAGTTGAAAATATAAGGAATGAAATAGTAAAAAATAAATTGCGCCGTTTATCGTGTTTACAGCTATCAGGGTTGACAAAATGTGATCACTGTTACCAATATTAATGATATTTCCCTAGATCTAGGATCTACACTAAGTGTAGGATAGTGTATTTATTTATGACAAGTAACTCATATTGCACAAAGACTACATAAAGAATTGGAAGAAAAATTAATAATTTCCTAAGCTTTATGATTAAGAACTGAAGAGCTAACAACTATAAATTATCGGGTATCAACAACGTGAATGAAACCCCGGTAAACTTTTTTATGCCATTAAACTTAACTGTAAATAAAATATGCAAGTATTTCAAATAAAACTCTTTAAATTAGTAAGGTAAATTAAAAATGACAGTTGAAGTAATAATTGTTTCTTTTAGGAAATAAAAAAATGATCCTTTAGTAATTTGCCTTAATCAGCTGATTTGGATAAATTTATCAATGTAAACAATGGATAATATTAAAATTACCTTTTCATTTCTTTATGCAAAACTAATATGGGAGTACAGTATTACAGGCACTTTATAGCATACAGAGAACCAAAATACCAGTTTTATCAAAATCCTGTTTTATTTCAAATATAGCAATGGTATTACTCGACGAGACATCACAATCAAGTTTTTTTCAGCAATTCAACTTATCTTTAGTTGAAATAGACTGGTGTTTAAGTTTACACCATGGCTGCCACTTGAATTTGCCTGTAAAGCCATAACTAGAGTTAAATTTAATTAAAATAAGCTAAAATCACATAATTAAGGGAGACTACCGCTAGCAGACGTATGTAGTGTTAACAAAAAAACCGATGTCGTGCTACACACATAGCCATTTGTTATCTGCCAAGTAAATTAGTCTGGTGGCCACTTAATTTTTAATTTCCCACTCAAGATTTTGTTCAGATTAAAAGAGGTCTGGGACCATCAGTTGCCAGAAAATCGTTGGTGCCCTGTACAATATGCAAATGGGATAAGAAAGTTTAACTATAATTCACTGGAGGAGAAGGGTATTAAGCATTTTTCATTAAATAATTTATAATTTAGTATATCTTTTATTAATTAATCTTTACTTTTAACCTTGGGTGATTTTATATATATATATATAGGAATTAAATTTTTTATCCATGCACACAAATTTGATCGTATACCTGTATAAAATGTCTTATAAATTTCTCTTTATATAATTTTTTTCCCTCCATGTCTACTCTGGGTGTATTCATTCAGTATTTATTTTCAAATGATTGTCATTTTTTGTATTTTAGGTATCCATATATATTATTCACATTTATTGACACATTGATAACTTTACTTACAAGTGTAAAGGTATGAGGACATTTGTATTTTAGCAACCACTCGTATCATGTTATGCAGGCTCCTCCTTGAGCAGATAACTTATTTGCTGGATGTAAAATTGAATTGAGTCTGTTGCTACAATATGCATGCATGTGTTTATTTACAATGTACACATACCTGCGTGAGTAAATGGATTCCTATATATCACCACCCAGTTTAAAATATCAGATTATTGTTACTATATTTTGAAGGCTGTGTTGTTACTGTAATATTTGTTAGTAATAAAAATAGATTTTATTTAACTTATCATTTGTGAAAAGGTTTATTAAAACTAGAGTGAATGTTCCTAATGGATCTCATAGTTGTGATTGTGTCGAGTGCCCAAAAAATGTTTCTAGAGCATGTTACTGTGACTGTTGTCTAAACTATGGTGAAGAATGATTATCATATGTCATGATTTGTATTACTGGATGAAATATGCTATGGAAATTCATGTGAATGACATATTTGTGTTCCATAATAAATTGGTATTTTTGGGGGCAAAAAAAAGGTGAAATGTATGTTTTATAATAAAGAACACTAATAGAGTAAAGGATGTAAATAATGAATTATTCTGTATTTTTTTTTTTTTTTTTTTTTTTTTTTTTTTTTTTTGTATTAAAAAGGAGCACTAAATTTAAGCATGGCTTAAGACACAGTGGCAGTGAAAATTATACCATTCTGTTACTTACATTACATGTTTCATTACTTTAATGAAATTGTATGAGCACGATTGAAGGTCAGTTACACAAGTATACACTTATACTATATTTCTTGGGCTCATGTTGTAATCATGTAAGTAATAATTTTTAAATAGGTATAAGTCTAAAATTAATATTTTATTACAAATATTATAAATAATTTTTAAAGAAAACTAAGATTAAAATGAACAGCAGTCATTTTGAGCTCCACTATTTCCGTAGGTGTCTTTCATGGTCTGATTTTTTTTTCATTCCAGGTGCTCATAACATGTTTCAAATATTTTCCTTTCTTAGTATTGTGACGTAATTAAAGCATTCTTATACTCGGTTGATGATTTCTTAATAGATTTTCAGAATAATTTGGATGTATATATACTGGATGGGCATGTGCCTCTATTGTAGTATCAATTAACATCTGAAAAAATTACACAAGTACAGTACAGTACACTTTTGTATTCTTGCAATGAAATACTGATGGGGTTCAAGCTCACAAAGTTCATCAGTACATAATTAACATTTTTAGTTCCATCTAATGAAAAAATCTTTATTCATTCTGCCTGTTAATATGTAAGAAAAAATCATAGTATATAAAAGGATATTTTAAGCAGGAAATGCAAATTGCAGTGATATTTGAAAATTGTAAGAAAATGTTTCTAGTTTTAGATGGGGTGTCTCTTTATAATGGGATTAAATTTTAGCGCTGTTGATATGTGAGTGTTGTTGATTATGTTGAACTTTTGAAGAATTACACATTTGAATATAGGATATACTAATTTTTTTAAAAGCTGAGCGTAGTGTAAAGGAAATATATAGTTTTCAAATTCAATTAACTTTTTTTTTATAGCCAGTAATGGATTTCAGCGATAAATGTTAAATGCATAAGGAGTAGCTGTGTTGTCTGACTTCTATGCTGTTAACTGCTTGAATCATTAGCTGAAGTATTAGTAGAAATTAATTATATAAAATAATTTTTCTAACTTATAGCTTCTGTAACAATTTAGGCCTTTCTTCATATCCCCGCACTCAAGATAGTTTTTAGGTGAATAAGCCACATTTATATTGAATATGATCATGGCTAGGTTATTTTGAAAATGGTTAATAGAGACACTGTTAGAATACTTGGTGTAATACCAGTCTAAAATTTCCCAACAAAGTTTGTTTGGTTATATTTCAAAATTGTTCTCTTGTTAAATCAGGATAAAAAAAAAAATTGCTGTGGCAGGCTCTCAATAGGATTATCGTATTTTATATGCAGTTATGAAATGTTGCTAAATTAAATTTTCATGCTTAAAAATCAAGTAAACTATATATCAATACTGTATTATTATGAATATAATTTGTAATGCTAACTTGGAAATTGAATTTGTGCTCTATAAGTGTGTTTGTTGTTCCTTGGGAGACGCCCCACTTACTTGTAAATGTTACAAAAGCAGGTGGTCTTATTCTTTAACACTCAGTGTATGTTTCATAACACCTATATATTCCTGGTACAACATGCTTTTTGTCTGGTAGACAGAAGAAAGCAGTCTCATTATACAGGCAACCTATAGATCATGAGGTCTAGACTTACAGAATAACTTTATTTAACCTTTGTTGGTGTAAAGAGCCCTGCTGTCACTTTCCAAGGTATTTGTTTTACATGAGATTGCTCAAATTGATAAATCCAAATATTAGTAATTTTTTCTCTTTTGAATTAGTGTAATATATGTTCCTTGTATGGTGCACTTCCTTTTAGTGTTTTCAGTTTGCATAGAGTATTCAACAGTTACACTTAGTATTTTAAAACTACGTATTGATATTTTCTTTTGGATTGTAGGCTTCTTATAGTAAGGTGATCTGTACATCATTGGATTTTTAATTACCATGATAATTTAATCTTTAACAGTGTTTTGTTTTGTTTTCAGTTTCTAGTTACTTTTTTTTTTTTTTGTTTTTTTTTATTGTTTGAGGGATTTAAAGGTTAACTTCTGCTGCTAACTACAGTACTTAATAGTTATTTCTACAGTACTTAGTTATTTAGTGCTTCAAATTTAATTCTTGTTCATGCTAACCAGTTTATTTGGACTTTAGCAAAGCATAAGTGTATCCTGTTATGCTGCTATTCCCTGATATTTTGAAAGTCAAGTACATTTGGTTTTACTGTACATTTTAGAATTGCGTTATTTACAATTACCTTATTGGTTGTGAATTTTTGTGAGGGTTTTTTTTTTTTCCTTAACATCAATTAATGTGCTGCTTTACCTTTAATTTTAATATTTTTTTGCTTATGAGGGGTATAAATAACATCTGGTACTGTCAGTAATATATAGTTTTATAGCTAATAATTATTATTGCACATCCAAATGCTGTTCTTTAGTAGGGTTGTAATTTTTTTATTCTTTTTTTTTTTCATGGGTTAAAAGAGATTCTCTCCTTTGTCGTATATGTTGTAACAAATGATCTTAGTAATTCCTAAACTGTAAGATGTACTGTAAGTAGTTATTCAACCTATGATTTTACTAAACATGGCCAAGGACATACAGGGTGATACAAGTAGGATTTTCATTAATGATTTTCCTGTGTTGTGAAATACTGGTTTGCAGCAAGGGAAAGATTTAATTCTTATTGTTGGTTTTTGTAAAGAAGCATCAGTCATTCTATGCATTCTGCGCCTCCTCAACTACTACTCGTACCACCACCTATGCCATCTATTCAACCACCTCTGATGACTGACCCTCTGCCCATGTCAATTTTTAACTTGACTGGTCTACTTACAATCTCTCCCAACTTCACCTGCTGTGCTTGAATTCCTCCAAACTCACTTACTGGCTTACCTGTTAGATTACCACTCTTCTCAAAGTCTCTATCAACATACATGGTGTGGCTGAAATAGACAACTGAGACACCCGATAGATATCACAAACTTGTATTTTTTCTCGTGCAGTGACCTATCTTTGTGCCACCGATACTCCAGCTGTTTCTGTTTCACTAACTTTAAACAAGACATCAACTGTGGCTTCTTTTCAAGATATTTCCATGTATCTGCTGCTGCTATGGATTGAGGAAATTCTGCTTCCTGCCCATAATAGACTTATAGCCTTAAAGTTATCATACAAGCTAAAATCCATTCCTACCCCACTTTATTCATTCTTGAGGGCCAACTTATTTCTTTCTGTTATTTTCAGTAGTTGCTTCTTGACTAGGAAGAGAACCTGCCTTAGTTCCTTTACAAACTGTAACCTTTACCATCAGTGCACTAAGTCATCACATACTCTAGACCTTAAATGCAACTATAACTGCTCTGCTTTTAAGGGTTTCTGAATCGCAAGAATAGCAATCATTAACAAGTTCTGGCCTTTTCACACTTCCGTACACAAGGACTCGGACAGCTTCAAAGGGGATTTTTCCTTTAATGTCTCTTCCAGCCAATGACAGCAGCAACAAGAAGTCTACAAGTAGCGATTGACCTCAAGATTCCTTAAAGGAGAGACTTTTCTTCAGACTCGCGGCCATGGGTTACCTGTCTAGAGCAAACCATCAACCATCTCTCTTCTCAAGAGATGGTCTAGTTTTTCAGGAAAGAGGATTCGAGTATGTTCCCCTAATTCGTTAGTCTTGTTATTTGATTAATGTTTCAATGCCATAATTTAAAACCTTTCTTAGGAGGAAAGGGTCCAGAGTGTCATCATCAGAGACTAATTTTGGCATCTGCAACTTTAGGAGAAAGTCAAATGAACTTCTGCCCTCTTCTTGTTATTACTGAGCAACCTACAACCCTAATAGGGAAAGCAGAATGCTAAAAGCCCAAGGGCTCCAACAGGGAAAAGGAGCCCAGTGAGGAAAGGAAATAAGAAAATACACTGCATGAGAAGTAATGATTTATTAATATAAAGTACATTAAAAAATAACAACATTAAAATAGGTCTGCCATATATAAACTATGAAAAGAGACTTATGTCACCCTGTTCAACATAAAATCATTTGCTGCAAGTTTGAACTTCTTAAGTTTCAACTACATTCCACATAATCTGGTAATAGCTGGAACAAAACTTCTAGAATACTGTGCGGTATTGAGTCTTATAATGGAAAAGATATGATTGTTAGAATTGACTGCATACCTAGTATTGCATGCAAGATGGTACTGCCTGGGAAGATCTGAATGCAAAGATTAGTCAACTATGAAAAATCACGCAACATGCATAAGGAAATGAGATTAATATGGATATATCAGGAAGAAGAAATTTAAGACAGCAACTTCTTATCCAACAAGATGAGATTCAGCAGCTGAAGACCAGGCATGAGAACAATACTCGAAAGAAGGCAGAATGAAAGAATTAAAACACTTCTTCAGAACAGATTGGTCACCAAAAATTATAAGACTCTCGATGGGTCAATTTTTTTGTGCAATTGAAAAAGAAACAGACCGAAAGCGTTTCTCAAATTTGCAATCGAGAATCACACTTAAGATTTCAAGAGTCGTATAGTTTAAAAAAAAAAAAAACATTCATCGGTGCCAAGATCCGGATGTTGAGAAGGCACTGTCCTCGATCTACTAACAATCATACAGTTTTGTTAGGGTTGAACTTCGTGTCCCATAATTTGCACCATGCACTAAGTTTAGCTAGAACTTACTAAAGGATTCAACAATACCAGATCTACATTCAGGAGATGGAATTGATGCAAAGAAAGTAGTATCTGCATATGAAACACGCTTGTTTTCTAGGCTAAACCACATATGTGTATATAGTATAAAAAGTAATGAGCCTAGAACAAAACCTATACTCACTATTGTGCCCATCAACAATAACTACAATCTATGACTCAATTTTTTCAATAGTGATGCTAAGAAAAGACCCACCTACTCCCAACTGTTTTAGTTTTAAAACAATGGTCTCATTAACACTGTCAAAGGCAGCACTAAAATCAAGGCCAATCATACGAAATTCCTGACCATAATCAAGGGATTCCGTATCACATTGGAGATAGTAAGAAAGGTATCAAATGCTACAATGTCTTTATGAAAGCCAAATTACTAACTAGGTTACAGGGTGATTATCTTCAGCATACCTATTTGGACGTTTTGCCTAAAGAATCTTTAGATAATATTGGAGTTATGGAATTTGGGTGGTAATCACGTGGACTAGAGCTATCGCAAACACATTTACTTAATGGAGTCCATTATCAATTCTCCAAGAAGTGCTAAAAGAACCTCTTCTTGCTAACTTGCAGAAAATAACAGACACCTTCAAAGCTACGAAATCAGTAGTCTTTATGAGAAACGAAGACAAAATACCATTTGGAACTACTCCTCCACCAGCATCAAGGTCCATCAAATTTCATGGGAACGAAAAGTTATGCTAGCTAGTTTTTCTTCGTCATTCCTATTTTCCTGAGACTAAAGTTCCTCATTATTCTGCTTACTGTCAAACTCTTCAGCCAGAAGGGGTTGCTTTTTTCTTTGAGATAGTGAGTGACAGAGCTATCTGGTTTAAGTATAAAGGAGGATTGGTTAATTCTACACCAAAGAGTGCAGATTTGAGGGTGGCCTACCACTTTTGTGCCTGCATTGTAACAGGAAAGGGTTTCTTTTATGGTTAAACTGTATTCCTTTTTAGTTGAAGCATAAACTCTTTCAGCAACAGCATGAGCCAAGTATAGTTATTCAAAGTAATTTCCGATTTGTTACTCTTCCAAAGATGATAGGCCTTTGCTTCTCCAAGCAAACATGTCTTTAGTCATCATTGAACCAGGGTTTGTCTTTCTAAAAAAAAGAAACAGGCTTCAAAACTTATACAATTGTAACCAATTCAAAAATCCACTCCAGTCTGCTTGAGATTCTATATATACCTTACAGGAGTAAGACACATCAACGGCAAGCTGCTCATTCTTAATTACAGTACCAACAAGATTAGGACGTGATCACATTGCCCAACTGGAGAACCAATTATAATGCCAAGGGAGTCAATGTACAGTAGATCTATACAGTTACTAGACCTGCTAGTAGCTTTACTTATGATTTGCTCATAGCATGATTCAGAGGTAATGTCCAAAGCCATGGCAATTAGGAAGCAAAAAAGAAAAAAAAAATTAACCACTCCTATGGGGAGCATTCAAATCACCAACAAGAACTAGTGAGACCTTTCTATCATCTATATCTTAACCATAATGGCAAGACAACAATCAAAGATAAAATCATCAAAGTCTAGACTCCAATAGATCAAACACAAATAGAAGTGGTTAGGTCTGCCACAAACTTTTATTAACTCAATCTCTGACATCCATATTCACAGCAGGACTCCAGAGAAGCATGGTACTCAATCCTAATATACACTGCCATTCCCCCTTGCCTTAGGAATGGCATCCCATATCAAAATGATTGGTTTACTAAAATCAGTTATAAGGAGCTCATATGAGTGCCTCCTTTGAGAACCAAAGTTTCTGAGCATAACAGAAAATCCTGCTGTCTTGAACTTACTGTAATAAGTCTTGCCATGCAATCCAAGAATATTGCAATACCGTAGATGATACTGGCAGAGTCTAGGATGTCTGGTCCCAGATTTTGCCCAATTTCTCCGACAGGATAAAAAAATTTGAAATTCACTATCTGGCAACTACAACACCTATCTCCCAAAAAAAAAAATCCCTACATTGAAAGCTCTATCAAACAAAATAAAGCTAACATATAATGCATAAATATCAAATCTATGATTTTTATGAATACAGTAGTACTTATCTGGCAGTTATATATATAGCTGAGTCTTCGACTCCGGCAGAATTTAATCGAAAATCGCGGCAACCGCCTTGTGGTGGATGTGTGGTTAGATGGTTAACAACCCTTTCAGGGTGGTACTTGAAATCATTCCCGTTTTCTGTTCCTCAGATTATCTCTGTCGGCTGGATCGACAACATCGTTGGTCCGCCATTTAGATGTTTTCGGATCGCTTTCCCTTCATCGCCTTTTTGGACTAAGTTTTTGGTGAAGTACACTGTGTTGGGATTTGGCAATCGTGTTTGTTTTTCGTTTTTTGTCTTTTTTCCTTTCTTGTCATGAGTGAAAAAAATCATTTTCGTATTTGTGCGAATGATATTTGCAAGGTGAGGTTGCCGAAAGTGTTGGTTGACCCTCACACTATCTGTATGGGTTGCAGGGGGTTTGAATATGCTCTAGATAATAGGTGCAAGGAATGCGAGGTTTTAAATGATGATAATTGGTTAGCTATGAAGCGCTATGTGCGCATACTTGAGGTTGATAGAGTTAGTAGAGCTAAATCAAAGTCAAAGTCTGCTAGTGACCCTAGCTTAGATTTATCTATTGACCCTTTAATTGTAACCTCTTTGGAAGTTATTCCTTCCCCAAATGAAGTAACTCCTGCCCCTTCTACAGGATCTGTGCCTACGGATGACCCTGGGTATGCTAAATTAGCTGCTGAATTAGAGGCCATTAAAGCACAATTGGAGGCCTTTAAAGGTAAGGGTGTAAGTGAAATTAGTGCTTGTGAAAGTGCAGTGGAGGTGGCGACTGATTGAATTTGTCATACCCCTTGGTCTAGACCTCTACCAAGCTCCCAGGACCAAGGGAGAAGGTACGTCGAAAGCCGAAAGGGGGTGAGAGGTGCTTATCCTCGGTCAGTCGTCGCCTCAGACAGTCCTGTTGCGATCTCCCAGGCTGCTCTTGACCGCCGTAGAAAAGGCGTGTCGGATACGTTTGTGTCTTCGCCTGATCGTTCTCCCAGACGTAATTGGCGTTACGAATCAAGACCAATGAAGAGAGGGTGGAACCGGGATGTGCAGTCTCGCTCTCCCTCTCCCGGTTCGAGTAGCCAAGATCCTGATCCTTCGGAAGACGATTTCGATGTTCCTGTTAAGAGGGCGAAACAGAGAGTCCTTATCCCAGTTAATCCTGCTAAACTCCCTGCTTCTTCTGCCAGCGCTCCCAGTCAAGCCGTACGACAACTGCCTTCTTCGGCACCGCGAGAGCCAGCGGAGGTTGCTAAAGCTTTCATGGTTGTTATGCAGGAACAACTTTCATCGTTAGTTCAAGCTTTCAGCCACCCTTCTCAGACGTAAGGACGTCTCTTTGCCTGGTGAGAGATCTTCTTCTAAGAGAGAACTTAGTATCTCTCCCAAGAAACCTCTGCGCACTTCGTCGGCCGTACGACAACGCACACCCTCTTCATCGGCACGCTGCCAGGAATTTCCTTCCCCCCTCTCTCGGCGCCAGGACGATACTGCCTCTCGTTCTCGGCGCCGTGACGATTCCGTTTCTCATTCGAAACGCCAGGACGTTACCGCCTCGTTTTCTTAGGAAACATGACGAATGTAGTCTGCATTTTCAAGGCGAAGGCAGCCTGCATCTTCAGGATGAATCCGTTTCTCGTCATTGTGACGATACCGCTTCTCGTCATCGTGACGATACCGCTTCTCGCTGACTGGATGTTAGCGGCGCTCGGCGCCAGGATTCAAACAGCTCTCGGTGCCAGACTGCTGGCAGCCCAACTCTTCAGGATGTTACCCTTGAGCAGGACCTCGAAGATATTTCGGAAGAGGAAGAAAAACCTGCAGACTCTTTTAGTGATAATAAGGTTCTCTCTCGCTCTCTTTTTTTGGAACTTTATGGGGAGGAATTTCAACCTTCGTCCCCCTCGTTCTCCTCAGTCTCAATTTACCAGGAAGAAAGCTACAAAGTCTTCAGCCTTCATCAAAATTAAACTTTCAATTTCGGCCAGAAAAGCTCTCGCTAAGGTGGATGATTGGATGAAGGAACGGAGACAAGCTGTCAAGACCACCTTTTCTTTTCCACCATCTCGGCTCGCTTCCAATGCCGATATGTGGTATGAGACAGGGGAACCTTTGGGGTTAGGAGTGCCTGCCTCCTCCCAGGGTGACTTCTCGGCTTTTGTGGACTCAGCAAGAAGGCATGCTTTAAACTCTGCTAAGGTGATGTGGTCCATGTCAGAGCTTGATCACCTCGTCAAGGGAATTTTCAGGGTTTGAGGTTTTCAGCTTCCTGGACTGGTCTCTCGGGACTCTGGCCAGGAAGTCTGAACTCCTGGAGGACACGAAGGACCTGACGAGTATCATGTCCTGCATGAACAAAGCTCTAAGGGATGGAGCGAGTGAATTGGCTTCCCTTTTCTCAGCAGGCGTCTTAAAGAAGAGGGCCCTTTTGTGCTCCTTCACCTCTAGATCTGTGACTGTTGCCCAGAAGTCGGAGCTGCTTTTCGCCCCTTTTTCACGTCATCTTTTTCCTGAAGCTCTGGTCAGAGATATCTCCCTTTCTCTGGCACAGAAGGCTACTCAGGACCTTTTGTCTCGGTCTGCTAGGAAGACCTTACCTGTTGCTCCTGCTCCTCTGAAGAAGGAAGAGTAGTAGTTTCAACAGCCCTTTCGGGGGCAGGACCTCCTCGAGAGTGGATTTTAGGGGGAGAAGGCAAGAGTCAGGGCCAAGGACCAGCAGAGGTGCATTTAGGCCCCAGTCCAAAAAATGAGATGGAAGTCCTCCAGACACCAGTAGGGGCAAGACTGTCTCGTTTTTGGCAGTCTTGGAAAAGGTCATCAAGGAAGGTTACAAGATCCCTTTTTAAAAAAACCACCTCTCTCAGACACTCCCCTAGCCTTAGTGGCTCAGTACACTGACGCGGGGAAACGAGAGGCTCTTCTGGAGCTAGTCGACCAGATGTTGGTCAAGGGAGCAATAGAGCCGGTTCAAGACCTCGCCTCCCCAGGCTTTTACAATCGCCTATTTCTGGTTCCCAAGAACTCGGGTGGATGGAGACCAGTCCTAGATGTCAGCTCTCTGAACGCCTTCGTAGAGAAAACAAAGTTCTCCATGGAGACGACTCAGTCAGTGCTGGCTGCAGTTCATCCAGGTGACTGGATGGTATCTCTCGACCTGCAGGACACTTATTTTCACGTCCCCATTCATCCGTCCTCGAGGAAATATCTGAGATTTGTACAAGTTCCAGGGCAAGTGCTTCCAATTCAGGGCACTTTGCTTCAGTCTCAGCACGGCTCCCCCCGTTTTCACCAGAATAATAGCGAATGTGGCAGGCTGGTTACACCGGGAGGGGATAAGGTCAGGACCTGGGACTCATCGTCAACTGGGGGAAGTCTCAGACCGAGCCGAATCAGACTATTCTCTATTTGGGGATAGTTCTGAATTCAGTTCTTTTTCAGGCTTCTCCCTCCCAGGAGAGGCAGACCAGGTGCCTGGACAAAGTTAAAGATATTTTAAGGAAGCAGGAATGCTCAGCGAAGGAGTGGATGAGTCTGCTGGGAACTCTATCCTCCCTGGAGCAGTTTGTCCCGTTGGGGAGACTGCACCTAAGGCCTCTGCAACACTTCCTCGCAAAGGTTTGGAGCAGAAAGATCCAGGAGGACTTTTTCTTTTCCCATTCCAAGAAAGATCAAGGATCTTTTGATGTGGTGGCTGGACCCAGCTCTGTTGGGAAAAGGGATCTCCTTGTTCAAGAAGAACCCCGACCTAGTGTTATTCTCAGACGCGTCCGAGTCAGGCTGGGGAGCAACACTAGGGAACAAAGAGGTCTCAGGTATTTGGGAAGGAAGTCAGTTCAGTTGGCATATCAACAGGAAGGAATTGATAGCCATTTTGTTAGGGCTAAAGGCCTTCAAAACCTCTGTGTCAGGAAAGACTGTGGAGATCAATTCCGACAACACCACAGCTCTCGCGTACATAAGGAAGCAAAGGGGAACTCACTCCCTCTCTCTGTTCTCAACTGCGAGAGAGCTTCTCCTTTGGGCGAACGAGAACGAGACTCAGCTGTTAACAAGATTTGTTCAAGGGCAGAGAAACATCAGGGCGGACATGCTCAGCAGGAGGGGACAAGTCCTTCCCACAGAGTGGACTCTCAACCCGCATGTCTGTCGGAGCCTCTGGAAGTTGTGGGGCAGACCTGTAATAGACCTTTTCGCCTCCAGTCTAAACAAGGGGATCCCCAACTACTGCTCCCTAGTCCCGGACGAGGAAGCTGTTGCAGTGGACGCCTTCTTGATGGATTGGACGGGGCTGGACATATATGCCTTTCCCCCGTTTAAGATCATCAATCTGGTTGTCAGGAAATTCGCTCTCCTCGATTCGGGACGAATGATCCTAGTGGCTCCATTCTGGTCTGCGAGGGAATGGTTCACCGAAGTGGTAGGGTTGCTGATGGACGTTCCAAGAAGACTTCCGGCAAGTCCAGATCTTCTCAGACAACCCCACTTCGAGAGATTTCATCAAAACCCCCTCGCTCTCAATCTGACTGCCTTCAGACTGTCGAGAAGCTCGTTAGATCTCGAGGCTTTTCGGCACAAGCGGCGAAAGCTATTGCCAGAGCAAGGAGGATCTCTTCACAAAGAGTCTACCAGTCAAAGTGGGAGACCTTTAGAGCTTGGTGCAGGAGACACAAGGTTTCCTCGTCCTCTACCTCTCTAAGCCAGATTGCAGACTTTCTTTTGTACCTCAGGCAGGATGCTAAGCTGGCTGTATCTACCATTAAAGGATACAGGAGCATGCTCTCAACCGTCTTTAGGCATAGAGGCTTAAGAGTTATCTCAGAATAAGGACTTGCAGGACCTCATTAGGTCTTTTGAGACAACGAAGCAGGTGCACTTAAGACCCCCTCCTTGGAACCTGGATGTGGTGTTTAAGTTTTTGTGCTCCAAGAAGTTTGAGCCTATCTCGCGAGCCCCTCTGTGAGATGTGACTAAGAAAACCCTCTTCCTTTTGACTCTAGCGACTGCCAGGAGGATCAGTGAGGTCCAGGTAATCGAGAAGCGCGTAGGCTTCACCCAAAATGGAGCGGTTTGTGCCTTGAGGTTCGACTTTCTCGCCAAGAATGAGAACCCTTCGAAACCCTGGCCCAGGACTTTTGAAGTCCCTAACCTCACGAATCTAGAGGGTCAGGAACAGGAAAGCCTCCTCTGCCCAGTTAGGGCTCTCAAGGCTTATTTGGCCCATACTAAGAACGTGAGAGGTGCTTCCAACTCCTTATGGTGTTCGGTGAAGGATCCTCAAAAACCCGTCAAAAAACGCTTTGTCCTTTTTCCTGAGGGAAACTATTAGGGAAGCCCACCTCTTTTGTGAGGAAGAAAACTTCGCCCTGTTAAAAGTACGGGCTCACGAAGTAAGAGCCATTGCTGCCTCACTGGCATACCGGAAAAATATGTCAGTTAGGCAGATCATGGACACAACGTTCTGGAGGAGCAACTCTGTCTTCGCTTCTCATTACCTTAGAGAGGTAGAGTGGACTATGACAAGTGTTATACCTTGGGCCCATACGTAGCCACGGCTTCTGTATTAGGCAAAGGAGTTACTACCCCCACTCAACCTTAGTTTATGTACTTGTATATGGGTTTGTGTTTTTTATGGTTGTCTGAGGTCCTCGTCTTGTGGTACGGTTCCCTCAGTCCAGATAGATAGCTTATATCTATTTCTGCAAGATTAGATGGTTAGTTTTAGTAAGGTTGCAATTCTTTTTTATTTTATGGGGCGAAGGTAGTTTCTGAAGTCTAGTCAAGTTGTTGGTCCTACCCCTTTGACAGACTCGATTGAGTTGTTTGCAGCGTAGCAGGTCTACTCCTGGCTGAACACTTCTAAGGGAAAGCGACTCTAGAGGCAGTTACCTTTGAAGTCAGCTACCTTAGCAGGTAAGGAATCCAGGTGTTTGTTCTCCTACAACTCTTTTGTGGTTTCCCCAACTATGTTTTTCTGTGTTTCCCTCCTCCAAATGTGTGAATCAGCTATATATATATATATATATATATAACTGCCAGGTAAGTACTATTCATAAAAATGGAGTTTTTATGATAAAACAAAGTTTTATGAATACTTACCTGGCAGTTATATATATATTTTAAAGCCCACCCACCTCCCCTCAGGAGACAGGTTGGGCAAAGATAATCTGAGGAACAGAAAACTGGGAACGATTCCAAGTACCACCCTGTAAGGGTTGTTAACCATCTAACCACACATCCACCACAAGGCGGTTGCCGCGATTTTCTATTAAATTCTGCCGGAGTCGGAGACTCAGCTATATATATATAACTGCCAGGTAAGTATTCATAAAACTTTGTTTTATCATAAAAACTCCATACTGTATTTATAAGAATCATAAGAAAAAAATTACAGTTATAGTAATAATTTCAAAGTATAGTACTGTCATTACTTCAAACCAAAGAGAGAAAACAATTTGAAATTTGCGTTCAACACAGGATTACTAAAATTACCTATGTATACTTCGAGCAATATGGAAACAAATATTTAATATCATAGTGTATTATTAATTGCATTAGCTAAGATGAATAATCATAATCAACCACAAATGCATCTAGATTCAACAGAGAAGTTGGGTGTAGTTGGTAGTCCTGAATGTTGCTTCCCAAACCCACCGTTTGAACTACTTCATCTTTGGCTTCGGTTTTAACCAACCACACAAAAGTAACATTACCTACCCAACCTTGAATCACCAGCCAGGTCATACTAAGGGGGAGGATTTGCCCTAATACCTCCCTCGCCAGCCAGTGCATACCAAGGGAGGGGCTTTACCCATACACCACAGCATCAGCCATAGTCACAACCACAGCATGAATGCAGGGATTTCCGACACTTGTGAACAGTAGTTACGAATCCGCCTAGAAACTTGTGGAATTGCCCATTAGTATATTTTATTCAATTATTGTCCTCCTCTTTATCAGATAATATGTATTAGTGAATAACTGTAGAGTCAAATAATGTCTTTCTTCAATGGTCATTGTTAATTAAATGTTTATTAAAGGAAAAAAAAATAATTTCCCTGTAGAAACGTGTGCGGTGGCACTACATGTGTTAACAAGAGTTCAGCATTGAATGGCAGCAGGAAGGACTGCATATAAGCATTAGCTTAATGTAATTTGTAAATGAACTCTCTACTTTTATAGTGTTTCATCAAAAGTTATGATGATTTCTTTTGATGAAATACAAATAAGTTTAGTATTTGAATAATGAAATACAAACAAGACACAAGTTAGTGTAAAAAAGAAAAAAAATAAAGTTACATGCGCATTTAATTCGCTACAGGGTTAGGCCTATTTCAATAATCAAGGAAATGTTATTAAAAATGGAGTCATTTTGATATCTGCATGGGTGTAAAAATTATTTTCCATTAATTAGGTTTCACTAATTAAGTTTGGATTACCACAAAATTGGGTTTGGGATCTTCCAACTGGAAAAGAATAAATAATACAACAAGGAAGCTTCAGTTGCTAAAGATCAAAGGAAATTTAACAACAACCCTGCCAACCATATCTTTGAGTTACTCATGGCATTTGCTATATTGCACGTCTTGGATGTAAGACTGGCTGAAGGGCTATAAGAGAAGCTCATTACCATCCTTCATTTACTTTAGTCTCTGAACCAGCATCTTTGTCACTTCATAAACTTTCAGAAGTGTTCATCACAGGATGGACATCTCAAGTCAGCAACTTGAGCAATTGCAAAGCATGTACCATTTTTGTCCTCTCAATCCCACATCGTTATACCTACCATCATAGATACAACCGAGTAGCTTGTTCGAGAGTTGATGGTTTTTTCTAAATGGAAGGAATGGGTAATAGAAAGCAGTAGTTTGTTGTTTTGAATGATAAAAAGACATCAGTGGAAGTTACCAAGGCTTGTAGAAAGATGCTTTCTTTCAGCCACTCTTCCATATTGTACATTTTCAAGACAGTCTACCTACTTCTGAATGTGCTTAATCAGAAAAGGGATGTGGTAACTTAAAACCTTACTTTGTTATTAGAGAAAAAGTTTTGGGTCTTGGTTAATCCTTATCCATTCCTGAATCTAGTGAGCATAGTAGGGTATCCATATAAAGCTGACTGTCAACTGTCACACCAACCAGGTCGGTGAATTTCAGTGAATAAAACAGTAGATCTACTGTTCCATGCCCAGGCACTGGAAGCTGGCACCACACTAAGCTTCTAATTTCTTTGCCTCCAAGGAAGGGGCAATAAGCAATCTTTGTCTAGGAAAAGTTATGTCCTACAGCAAATTATCCTATTTTGGAGAAAAGTTCCCACTGTCATCACAGCCATTAACTTAAGTGATATACAGCTACACTTCTGTGGTTCCAGCCATTTAACTGTGGGATAAGGTTGATGATCCACAAAGATCAATTTAGTAGGTGCTAGCTGGGTAGGCAAATTTTATCTTCTGGTACAGTATCCAAAGCAACTGGATATTGGAAACAGATCATCACCCTCAAGCTTCCGAATGAGATTGTGTGGCTAACTTCCTTCAGGATGGAGATGGAGTCAGTGCAGCATTTGCTTTAGCTGCTATTGGTAAAGTTGTGGCAGTGGTAACTGAAACCTCAATTATTACTATATTGTCATTTTTAGATAAGGTGCAGCTCTAGGAGAATGCTCAAAGATCAAGGACCCCAACAGGAAAAGAAGCTCTGTGGAAAAGAAACAGCGGTAAAGAATAACGATAATTTTTTTTTTTTTTATAATTGATAAAAATACAGTAATATCTCTAGATACTAAATAAATTCATTCTGAAGTGGCCTTTGTAAGGTGATTTTTTTGTATGATGAGTCAGGTTTAACATGTAAATTGCCTAATTTGTTCCAAGCCATACAAAAACACCACATTAAATTTTATAATAAAGTTACAGTGTACTAACAACAATGTAATGTAACCAAATACTGTACATTTGAATCATTCAATACCTAATCTAACCGTTAATACCTGTTAAGAAAGTAATTGTTAGAACATAATGCATTTGTTTTGTATTTCCTAAATTTCTTCTTCACTGCCATTTTTCTGTTTTTTCATTTAATTATGAGCTTCCTCAGGGGCTACTAATGGCCTATTTTAAAAGTAACTATCCAAGAAAGCTTGTTTCTGCCTGGTTTTTAAAATGTTCCTCAAATGAGTAGGGCAAATATCATTACACTGCGTCAGAACACGACCTGTGTAAACCTTTTCAGAATGTCTCTTTTCTCCTTAATTTCTGCTGATGTTAAAGAGTCCTCCTTGTCACCGCTTGAGAACTGTACTTGAACGATGTTCACTTGCATGGCCGCCAACTTCTTCAGGTCGTCTGTCGTAAACTCCTCTTGGTGCTCCTCGAGAAGCTCATTAATGTTGTCCTCATCAACAACCAACCCCTTGGACCTCCTGAGTGTAACAAAATCCTTAACCTCAAGTTACAGAACAGGTTCAGGATCTTCAACTTTTTCCTTTTCGGCTCCAGCTAGGCCTATGTTGAATCCCTCGAAGTCCCATGCAGAGTCGGCATCAGGCCACAGCTTCTCCCATGCAGAGTTCAAGGTGCACCTCGAAACCTCCTGCCAAGCCTTGATCGATGAGTCAGAGGCATATGACTATGTCGAAATGCTCCTTCCAAACTTCATGTAGGGTAATGTTTTTGCTGTCAGTGATTTCGAAACATCTCCTGAAGATATATTTTGTACAGAGTTTCTAAGTTCGAAATCACTTGCTGGTCCATAGGCTGGAGGATAGGGGTGGTGTGAGGAAGAAGATAGAGAACCTTGATGAAGGAATACTCCAGAAGGATATCTTTCTCAAGGCCAGGGTGAGCATGGGCATTGTCCAACACCAGCAGACATTTCAGAGAAAGGAGATTCTCTTCCAAATATTTTCTGACAGTCGGACTGAAACAGAGATTTGGCCACTAGACGAACAAGTCTCATTGTCCAGCTTTCACATTAACCCAACACATCACGAGAAGCTTCTCCTTTAGTACTTTGTGGGCCTTGAAGGTTCAAGAAGTTTCTGATTGATACACCAGTAGGGGCTTGACCTTACAATCCCTAGTGGCATTTGCACAGAGTGCAAGGGTAAGCCTGCTCTTCATAGACTTATGCCTGGGTAGCTTCTCTTTCGCAGTGATGTATGTCCGATGAAGCATTTTCTTCCAAAAAAAGCCCACTTTTGTCATGGTTGAAGACTTGCTGGGGACTGTAGCCTTCCTTGATACTCAATTGGTTAAACGTCTTAAAAAAGGCTTCAGCTGTTTTCGTGTCCAAGCTGGCAGCTTCTCCATGCTGCACCACTGAATGAATGCCAGACCATCTCTTGACTTTTTCAAACCAACCCCGTGAAGCCTTAAACTCTGGGGGTGCCTGCTTCGATATCCCTTCTTTTGCGCAATCTTCGGCCTGAGAATGCATGAGAACACCAAAAATGGCACTGGCATTCTGGGAGATTATTGTCTCGGTGACTTGATTTCCTTGTCCTTAATCCAAAGGCAAAGCAGTCTCTTCATCTCATCACGGACGTGGCTCCTCTTACTTGAAAAAAGTCATATTCTTAAAAGGTGTTGCTGCTTTGATGGCTTCCTTCTGCTTCAGGTTGGTGCCTATTGTCAACGGATTTCAATCATATTTCTTAGCGATCTCACAACCACATGCCAACCTCATACTTCTTGATTATCCCCAGCTTCGTCTCTATATAAAGCATCCTCTTCATCTTTCCCTGATCATCAGCAACATTCTTGGGACCCATGTCTAATAATGTACGAGTTGAATAATGCAACAATACAGTACCAACAGTAACTAAAAGCACGAAAGCAAAATCACCAACACGAATTCAGTCTGAACGATAGCGCTGCTGAAACGAAATGATCGAGATCCACAAATACGCTGATCAATAAGAGAGCAGGATCTTACGGCAGTAACTAGCATCAGAATAGGGAGATAACCAATGGAAGAGCAGGATGATAGTGGCTAGTTTACAGTTTGGTGGCACATGAATTTTATAATTATTCACAGTGGCCAGCCAATCTTGTACGGTGTTTCATTTCATATCGTGAAGAATTTTTCGTAATATGAGGCAAAAAAATCTTCGTATCTCGTTTCGTATCATGGATTTTTCATATATTAGAACTTTCATATCAAGAGGTATCATTGTAGTAAAGAATAAACAGTAAAAAAAAAAAAATTAGAACATTAAAAATAACATATAGCTACTACATATAATATGAAGAATTATTAATGCTGAATAGTGAAGTACAGTACCATATAAATATAGCAACAAAAAATCAACTTTCACAACAGAAAAGCATTTATACATAGTGTGAAGTTAAGAAATTTCACCAATTCAACTATTTGATGTTTCTGAAAAATCTAAAATGGAAGGAGGACCATAGTCGTGTACTTAGTCTCACTGATTTCTCCCAGATAAAAAGTATGCTGGGAATGATATTTATGGGCACACTAAGACAAAATATTGGTGCGTGACTGTATTACCAAGTAAAAGGGTAATGAAGAGGCCCTTTTCTTAGGCTTGAACCATGTACTTGATTCTTGTTGGGAAGATCATTATTATTCAGTACTTGTATGGAAGAGCGTTATTACTCAATACTTGTTTGAAAGAACATTACGTATATGTGATGACCGAAAACTTTATGGTACTGAACTTGTGCAATCATGGCCCATCTGAACAGAAACTGTTGGTTAGCAACCAAAATTTTTGTGTGGATGGAGGAAAATAAAGAGTCAAGTTTTATCCTCAAACTATCTCACGTCAAATCAATTTATGTTTGTCAACTTAGTGGTATGCCATTGGCAGACCTACATTGTGACGAACCTGATTTATTTTGGCTGTAGGTGTATTGTCAACTTGGCCCTAACTTGGAGGATAACATCTTCATCTTATTTATGTGTATTGTTTGAACAGTGACCTTTGAAATAGAGGAGTTTCTGAGGAAGTAGCTGCAGTCATCACGAGATCTTGTTAGACATACATTAGTGAAGTCTTCTCTTGACAAATGTAATGTATTTTTTATTTAGTGTACTTGAGCATTCTTAAGATCACTTCTAAAATACTGCAAAAACTATTTATTTCCTTATGTTAATGCAGAAGTCCCTGTTTCTGTTTTGTCATAAATCTTGGACTTAATATTGGTTTATAAATTGAATTAGAGAGGTTTTATACAGTACCCAGATGTAAAGTTTTAAGAAGCCTCTCTAAGAGCCCATAAGAAATGTTATTAGTGGGGGTCTTGGATTATAGTCTTTTTATTGCTATCTGCATATTCATTGTTCTGCAGGATTCTCTCTCGTCTTGGAAGGTTCTGTAGGCTAAAGCCCATTATGCTGTATATTATTTGATCTTGATTTTGTAGAAAAAATTCTAATGAATAGTGACCAAGACTGTGCTATAGACATCTGCACCTTCCATACTCACTCTGCTACTCAGCCAATCGGGAGCTCTATACAATTAAAGAAAACTTCTTTAGGACCGAAGTGTCAGATTTAGCATGTATTGATGTGTGGTAGCCAGCCTCCCTAAACTTAAGCTTTGGACTCCCTACAGGCCGAGTGTTTCTGGCTGTGTTCATTCCATTATCATTCTATCCATCTTCTGTGTTCCCGTACCGATTCAGCATGGTTTTCATACCCTTCTGTTCAAAGAATCCTCATAAACTCCTGCAAATGTCTACAACCCCTTTTTATATGGGCTGCCAGTGCAGAGGACCTTTTACTTTGTTCAGTGAGTGGCAGAGACAGAATTATGTGACTGACAATGCAGAGGACCTTTCACTTTGTTCAATGACTGGCAGAGACAGCACCTACAAACTTTTCCTATTCATAAGCTTAAATAAATAGCGAGTCATAGGGAATACCCCTTTTTCAGGGCATGTAATTTTGAAAGCTTATGTTATGGTGACAGATGGTAAATCTTTACATGTAACAGTGTAAGTCCGCAAAGACAGTACTATCTGAATTCATATCTCAGTGAATCATAAATGTAGGTCAACCTATTCTAATTTAACTTTTAGAGATGTTATGCATAGATGGTTAGAATCTGTCTTTTTAGATCAATATTTCTGCGAGCTACACTTTACTCTAAGGGGAGCTGGTAATTTAACATTTTTTCTCATCCTATACCTATTCAAGTGACTGTGCACAAGACAGACTTCATGGGTGATTTGATTTTTACATCTCATGGTGATAAGTATGGAAATCTGTACAAACCATGGGTCTTGACTCAAATCTATGAGCTCCTAAAAACTGGTTTCCTAACTCATACGGTCTCTCAAGATATATATTAGATAAGTTCTACTTCAAGCATATTTATATGCAATATATTTGAATTTAGTTACTTAGTAATAAATCCTTAAGATCAGCCCTACGAAAGTCATAACTCCAACTCAATGATGTATGTAAAAATTAGAAGAAGAAAGAAGTTTGGTTGAAATTAATTCTTTCAAACCTATTTAATCATGTAATAGTTATTTCTCTTTACCCCAAAAATCTTTTTGTCTCGACCCATCAACACACAAAGTAAGGACATCAGTTAAGATACATCTGAGGATCCATGAGTGTGAGACTGTCTTCTGTTAAACAAAAATAAACAAGAATATCCCATGTCCTGTATACAGTAGGTATGAAAATAATTATACATAACCAATTTTTGCTTAGCAGGCATGAATTAAATTGAAAAAGATATATTGAACAGCATTACTCTTATGCATTGGTTCCGTAATGTCAGAGATTGACTTGGAATAAAATAAACTGCACACAACAGTGAGTCAGTCATTCCTGACAAAGAGAAAAATAAAATAATTTCTTCCCTTGTAAATTACCTGATAATTTTATTCCAGAGAAAGTAATTAAGCTTTCCAAGTTAATGCATTTACCTTGAACTTATATTCAAATAATTGAACTTTTTAAGTTAACCCATTCACCCCAATCTTATATACAAGCTATTTATCTATATAGTTAACACATTCACCTGTTATTTTGAATGTTGATTTGCAATCATTGTAAGATGATGGCAAACAGGGTTCCGGTAAGTGCATCCCAATTTTAGTTTACTTAAGACTATAATGCTGAAACATTGGTTAATTTATTTTTCTTGGACCTAGTACTTATAATAGGGATGCAGTTCCTAGGAAAACTTCTCTACTCTCACACAATCCCAAAAATATAAGGAACAAACAATTCTTATAAAATTATGTTTGCACGTTCCATCTGAATAAGAAAGCTAAAGCTGTTAAGATAAATCTTACCTGTACAATATTAAAACTAAAAAATATTGTAATACCAAATGCAGACCAGTCTCTGGAATAGATATTCTTGGTATCTGAAGCAATGCACAACCATTTTTTTTTTTTCATAACTTTACTCTTTGCTAAGGTACATACATCCAAGATGGTGCACAATACATTTTTGTGGGCCTCCAATTTAAACTTTTGTTTAGATTTTAGCCATGTTTATTTATATAATATACATATATATATATATATATATATATATATATATATACATACACACACACATTCACACATTATATATAAATAGGTAAAATATGTACATAAGGAAGCATAAATAAACTTATTTGATATGTACTTATAAATAAATGGTAGAGTTATGTAGATTTTATATCATTTGAAAGCCTGATATGTATATATGTGTATCATTTAAATAAAGGATTAAGTAAGATTTTGTTTCTTTCCCTGTCACAAAAAAATTTCACTAAATAATGACACTTTAGAAACTGTAAAGATAACAAGAACATTTGATGAATATGACTACAGAGAGGGGTGGATAAACATAAGCACAGACCCTCCATTGATGTTTTATATAGCTTCACTCTCAAACTTGCTTTAATGTTGATTTCTACCCTAAAATGGAAAGTTTTCTACTTTCCTTAACTTTAAATTGCCTGCCCTCTAGTGGAGTATTGATATTTATGGCAGTGTATGGCAATTCTTATGCATGACCCCCATTCATCTTTATTCTTTCATCACATCAATGAAATGTAGTCATCCTAATTGCAGTCCAAATTGTAGTTTTATGAGTTATTTAGAAAATGGATTTTGAAAAACCTATTTTTGGGTTAGATAGCCATGTCATCCTGATGGAAGTTCCTCAAAGGCAGCATTCTACTTGGGATATTTCTGTGAGTAATATACCAGAGAATTTTACCTAAAATGTATCACAGAGTTCTATCTCCTGAAGCGAATATCCCGAGAGATATCGTGTATCCAACAGGGACGTGTTTAAAACAAGTCACGGCTATCCTTCCCCGAATAAATTTAACTTTGTCTCGAAGGATATGGGATAAGATTGGCTACATGGACGAGAGAGCTGTTACAACTTCCGATCCCAGTGTGCTACTACAACATGTTCACTGGTTCACCATTCCAGTAGCAGCCATGGCATGACGCAAGGCCTCACACTGAGAATTGGGAGGGGATGAAAAGTAACGGGCGGGTCCATCAGGATGATATGGCTATTTCACCCCAAAATAGATTTTTCCTATATCAAAATCCATGTTTTGGGGCTCTAGCCATGTCGTCCTGATGGAAGTGTACCAAAAACTTAATATTCTCAGTTGTGGCCAGCGGAGTTTTTAACCCATTTGAACCCCAATAGTTATGTCCACACTTCCACATAGCAACTGGAACGATAGTCCCAAGCTATTAACCACAAGCGATTTGTTTGTAATTCAAGTAGGAGCAAAGGAATCTCATAACACAGTCCCACTCACTGTGAATAAAATATGTCTTCAGTAGTCAGTTGGACTGAAGTCTAGAAAAGGAGGGTTAAAAAATGGAGATGCACTGTTTTTATTGTGAACAGTAGGTCCATATAAAGGAAACGTAAAAAGAACAATGATCTTTGATTATTTCCAAAAATTCATAAATGTAACAATATTTGGCACAACAATATAAACATTAAATATGTGCAGAAAACCAAAGTTTTCAAACAACAGAGTTATGTAACAGGGTAGTAAAATAATAACACTCGGAACATAAGAGGAAAATATCACCTTTGGGTCTTTACAACTATAAAATAGCATACATTGCAAATAAGAATATTATTCCACTTGGCATGATGCAGAATGAGAAGTCCCAATTATACAGACCGTGAGTCCATGCACAACACTTGAGTAGCTGGTTTAATCACACTACCAGCAGCCACCACACAGTGTTTAATCTCTTCCAATGGACATGAGTAATGTTTGAAGAATACTCTTGAAGATTTCCATCCTGTGTAAGCCTGTAAGCCTTCAAAGGATATGAATTGGAAAAAGTTTAAGGAAGAGGGAACTTTCCTAGGGTCATGACCTGATGGCAAACTATCAGGGTCAGCCCTTCTGATGAAATAGGCAAGTTTGGACCTCAGCTGTTTCAAAGAGACATTAGATCCTGTTGTTTCCCCTTTAAAAAGTTATCCACCTTTAAAGGCCCAACTCTTCAATTGGTAGGCCTTAAGGCATTCCACGGGGCACAGAGAACCATTCTCCTTTAGTGGAATGATCTTCCAGGGCCCACATAATTTTGAGGGGGGTTAGTTTTTTTTGCCAAGAATGCATGATCTAGGTAAAGATTTACCTTCCCCAATTTGGGGAATTCAATGTGGCCATCATCCCTTATAAGTGCCACAATCTTGCTACCTAGCACCAGAAGCCATAGCAAGCAAAAAGATTGCCTTTTGAGTAAGATCCCACAAAGAGGTAGTGGCATTATCTATCGAGGAGGCTAAGTGCAAGACTTCATCCAACAACCATGAGATAGCCTTGGGAGGAGCATTTGGTTTTAATTTAGCACAAGCCTTCGGGATCTTATTGAAAAGTTCGCTATTGAGTTCAATATCAAAAGTATATGTGATGGGTCTAGTTAGTGCCGATTTACACGAGGCAATGGTGGTAGAGGCCAGACCTTGTTCGTGTAATGAAATAAAGAAATAAAGAAATCCATAGTAATGGAAGAGGGCTGATGTCTTTTAACGAATTCCACCCATTTTTTCCAGGAAGACAAGTATTGTCATTTCGTAGTATCGGACTCATATTCTTCAATAAAGGCAATTCTCGCCTTCGCAACTCTGAATTTTCTTTGAGCCGCTAGGGTAGGAAAATATTTAGCTCAAGATTTTTCATTATCTAAGAGGAAGCAAAGGCAGTCTTCCGTTAAACATCCTGGGACAGCATTGGAGATGGTAGAGGGACCTGGAGAGGTTTGAGTTCCAGAACAAGAGGGTACCATTTGCTCTTAGGCCACTCTGGAGCCACCACCAGAGGCGCTCTCCTTTTGAAAGTCCGCAATTTGTTCAGGACTTTAATTACGAGGTTGAACGGTGGAAATAGGTAATGTGAGACCACTGGTTCCAATCCAGGGACATCGCATCCATTCCTGCCGCTTCCAGAACTAAGTTTGGTGCTATATACCAGGAAAGATTCTTGTTGAAGCTCATCGCAAAGAGATCTGTTTGCAGTTCTGGGACTTACTCTAAAACAAAACAGAATGATTTTGCGTTTAGAGACCATTCTGTTTCCAAAGGCTTGGATCTTGATGTGGCATCTGTCGTCACATTGCGAACCCCTTCTAAGTGAACTGCTGAAAGATGCCAATTTCTCCACTTTGCCTAGGTCAGAATGGTTAGAATTACATGGTTGATCTCGCAAGACCTGGAGCCCTATCTGTTGACACAGTGGACTATCGTCTTGCTGTCGATGACTGATTTGATTTGTGATTTTGTCTTTGGGTTCAGTCTCTTCAGAGTCAGAAACACTGCCTTAGCTTCTAGAATGTTGATATGGAATTTCTGAAATGTGGCTAACCACCTGTATTTTCTTGGATGGGAAATGTCCCCCCCCCCCCTCCCCACCTTGTTCTGAGGCGTCCGTGTGAATTGTCACGGAAAGAGGAGGATACTGCAGATGGACGTGTGTCGACAAGCTCTTGGCAGTGGACCACAGCTTGAGCTGTTTGCGCAGCAAAGCTGGGGTTTCATGGCGAAGATATCTCCGAGCATTTGATGCCTTTCTTCTCCAGACACTGTTGCCATTTTTGAGTCTTGCATTTAGGATTGGGTCAGTCACAGCAGCAAACTGCAGCAATGCCAGAACTCTTTCCTGTTGCCGTCTGGTGATTACTTTTGAGTGAAGTAGACACTCGATAGATTTTGTGATTTCCTTTCTCTTGCCTTGCAGTAGAGAAAGGATGTGTGACTTTAGATTCCAGTGAAGCCCTAGCCACTGGAATTCCTGAGCCGGATATAGCCTGGACTTTTCGAGGTTGATTTGAAAGCCCAGAGACTGTAGGAATTTCATAACTTCTTGAGATGCTAGAAGACATTATGACTTTGTTGCAACCCAGACTAGCCAGTCATCTAGGTATGCCATCACCTGGATGCCTTTGTTCCTTAGTTGTTGGACAATGGCCTTTGAGAAAATCCTTGGAGCTATACTGAGCCCGAAGGGCATAGCTCTGAATACGTAGGCCTTTCTTGCCAGTCTGAAACCAAGGTAGGGAGAGAAGTGCTAGCCTATTGGAAGATGCCAGTAGAAATGGTGTAGGCCCTTAGGGAAGCAGGGTCCGTATTTGCGAGATAGTTAACATCTGGAACTTCTTGTTCAGAATGAATTTGTTTAGTAGGGCAAGTCCAGAATAGTTCGAAGAGTATTTGAATCTTTCTTATGCATGCAGAAAAGCCGCCCTTTAAAGTTCATGGATTTTGTGCAACGGATAACTCCCTTCCGGAGAAGATCCTAAACATAATCCTCCAAGAATGGGGTTGAGGGTTGGAAGAACCTCTTGAACTGGGGTAGTTTCAGTCTCAATTTCCAGCCTAGTCCCTTTGAGACTTGGCTTTGAGCCCAAGGATCGAACTCACATCAATTCTGGAAAAGTTAGTCTTCCCCTACTGGTAGCTCCTCGTTGTTGTGAAGGACCTGCTTCTTTAAACGCCTTGCCTCTACTTCCTCGGCCCCTAGACTGACCGCCCCTTCCAGACCTTCCTCTGCCACAAGAGCTTTTCTTTTGAGCTCTGGCTGAGCGAAAAGTTGTGGTGGCACTCTCGTAAGCTGAATTAAAGGCTGGAGACTGTGACACATACTGCTGGGAAATCTTGTACACAGTATGGGGGATGGCAGCAACTGAGGCTGTCGTAACAGGAAAGGATTTCCTTCCTTTAAAGGATCTCCTAGGCTTCTTGCCTTTGGGTTAAGGTCCTTCTATTGCCCAAGGCTCTTATTCTCCTGAGTCACTCTGTTCATTACTTTTTTAACCAATTTCTGGGGAAAGAGAGGTTTCATCCAGATAAGAGTCAATCAACTTTTTAGGCTCGTGTCTAATAGTTGCTGTGGCTAGAACGTGTTCTTTGCATGCTCTTCTGACTAAAATGAAAGCATTTAGATCCCTATGGAAAGTAGCCAAGTGAGATTTTGCCAAGACTGGGAAGTGTTCAGATTTAGAATAGTTCCTAATGAACATCTCCAGATAGGACTGGTGGAACAAAGATGCAGATAGCCTCTCTTTGGCTTTCAATTCTTCCTTCAAAAGGTATTCAGGAATTCTAGGCAACCTTTCATTAAACTGCTTGCCTCCATGTCCTTATCAAGTTTTCCAACAATAAATGTATGTTTGACATCTTCCCAACTGAGTACTAAGGGAGCGCTAGGGAGACAGGTTTGCACTCCTCTAGCACTGGCAATGGTCTATGCTCCATTACTGCCTTCTTGACAACCTGTAAACTCTCTGAGGTGAAGGGAAAGAGTATCTTTGGGAGCAATAAAGGTGGCCTGCTTTCTGTCCAAGGCAGAAAATTGGGTGTAAGTAAATTCGGCCATCTTAAGTTCCTTAACCAATAGAGAAAGAGCCTTGTTTTGGTCCAGGATGATTGTCTCCTTAAGGATTGCATCATCTCTAATGGACGCTTCCAAGTTGAGCCTTACGTAGCAGTAAGAACTGTCAATAGAGAGGTAGAATTCTAAGTCGGAGACAGGCTTAGAACCCATACCTTCTCCGATGTGGAGGTACTCCTCACTCAAAGCCATATGCTCAGCATAACGCCAAGGATTCTTAGCTGAGCAATCTGGCAGGCTCGAAGATGGTGGAGCCTTAGACGTAGGTGCCTGTTGAAAAAGCTTCTACCTTCGCTTCTAAGGATGCTTGAGCACGTTTACGTTCAGCATATAAGTTTTCCATGAATTCCTTCATGGATGCCATAAAATCCAAGTGACCTGGGAACAAAGATATATTTGGTGTAGGAACAGTAGTCGAAGTAGAGGCAGGGACCGTAGATACAAGGATGGGGGAAATGAGCTGAAGTACTGTGCACTGTACTCACCTGATGGACATCCAGTGACTCATCAGAGGCTTCCGTGGTCACCAGGATCCTCTCCCTCTCTGACGTCACAGAAGAGGTCGTTGATATGTTTTCAGCCTCTAGGCTCATCACTTGCTGAGTGTCCCGAACTTCATCATCCGCATGATCCAATGGTACCAGCAAGAGTTGAACCGTCGGTAATTGGTGACCAAAATCAGCAGTCACCTCGGCCTTGAGATAGAGGAGGTCCTTGAGCTCCATGAAAGGAAGGTAAGGGGTACCTGGTTGAGAGCTCTTCTGAAAGACTTTCATCCAATGTCGAATGGTCTTCTGACCCCGCGCTTTCTCATCCTGTGAGACGTTGGTAGCGTGGAAACCAATGTACTGTATATTAGGTCTCTGCAAGTGCGGCATTTGGAAGGTTCTAAGATTGCAAAGAACCCTTTGGAAACATGACAGTCTGCATGCTTCCAACAAGTCTTAAGGCCACAAGGTAACTTGACCCTCTTGGTATAGGTTAATATTGAAAACCATGTGTTCAGCAACCTGTAAAGATAGAAAATTTCAACGAGTACAAATAGTATAAAAAAAATTCATATCTTAAATTAACAATGAAATAAATCTTAAAATAGACATTTTAAAAATAATCTCTAGAGTAAAAATTTTCTACAACATTTGCTATGACTATGGCTACACTACAGTGGAGACTCATGCCAAACAGCTCAGAAATCTTTAAAGATTCATAAAAACAGTGTGGTAGAATAGGGAGGAAATGGGTCACATCAGTGAAACACCGTTTTCCCCAATGTTAGTCTATTAGACACCCTAAGGTGGCAAATTCACATACCATCCTGCCTAATCCAGCAGCAGTGGCCCCCGAGGCAGTAGCAGCCATGTCTGAGGCGGCAGGCACTCCTAGCAACCATGGCTGCATGAACTGACCTTCCATCACCCCTATGAATGTCAACACCATACACGGCAGCGGCATTACCCAGTCCGCAAGAAAAAGGGGTTGATCCTCTATAGAAACAGTCCACATGCAGGAAGACAGTAGATAAATAAATTTGCCAAGGACCTGGTTATTATCATTAAATCATGAGAAAGGGGAGTAGCCCTCAAGGTAATGAGAGCCGTACAAGACAGCCAGAATGCCAAGAATTGTAAATTCAAGGGAGATCCTGACAACCAGGTAAGATCCAATTGAACAACTTTAGAGGAGAATGTTCCTCAGATATGGAAGAGGAAAAAGGGTGTAAATGACCAGCCTAAGGCTGCAGCTAAGGCGGCATCCAATGCTAGAACAACTCAAGCTGACAAGACTGGAAGCATGGCCACAAGATAATACTTCATTCAGGAAAGCTATCGACCAGCAAAGGAACCGAGACTCCACAACAAGAGAAACATACTCAGGATGAGAAGCTGCAGTCATAGACTAGGCAACTACTAAGGCAGCAGAAGAGAACCCCAAGGGGTACGAGATCTCTGCCTGGATAGGGTTAGGCCATAAATACTGTGCAGGCAAGCCTAGCCTATATAGCAGATGAGGGATACTCAAATACTAGGGTATGTAGACTAGACAAAGGAACTATAGTTCCTAGGACAGTGGAGATACTACCGCTGTGGAGTTATGTAATCCTTTGACACTGACCTGACAGTACTACATTGGATTCTTCTCTCTGGTTACGGTTCATTTTCCCTTTGCCTACACATACACTGAATAGTCTGGCCTATTCTTTACATATTCTCCTCTGCCTCATAAACCTGACAACACTATGTTTACCAAGCTATTCTTCTTAATCCAAGGCGTTACTCCACTATCATTGTTTAGTGGCCACTTTCCTCTAGGTAAGGGTAGAAGAGAGACTTTAGCTATGGTAGACTGCTCTTCTAGGAGAAGGACACTCCAAAATCAAACCAGGGTAGAAGAGTGACTTTAGCTATGGTAAGTAGCTATTCTATGAGAAGGACACTCCAAAATCAAACCATTGTTCTCTAGTCTTGGGTAGCGCCACAGCATCTGTACCATGGTCTTCCACTGTCTTAGGTTAGAGTTCTCTTGCTTGAGGGTAAACTCTGGCACACTATTCTATCTTATTTCTCTACCTCTTGTTTTGTTTGTGTTGATAGTTTATATTTCAATGTTACTGTTCTTGAAATATTAGATTTTTCCTGTTTTCCTTTCCTCACTGGGCTATTTTCCCTTCTGGAGCTCCTGGGCTTATAGCGTCTTGCTTTTCCAAATAGGGTTGTAGCTCAGCAAAAAAAAAAAATAAATAATAATAATAATAATAATAATAATAATAATAATAATAATAATAATAATAATAATAATAATAACTAGGAAGGGGAAGGGGCAACTAGACCACCAAGATTGGCACCAACCACCCGTCGAAAAACGACAGGTATTGAGTTATTGGGTCCTTTGACTGGCCAGATGGTACTACAGTACATTGGATCCTTCTCTCAAGTTAGGGTTCATTTTCCCTTTGCTTACGCATACACTGAATAATCTGGCCTATTCTTTACAGATTCTCCTCTGTCCTCATACACCTGACAACACTGAGATTACCAAACAATTCTTCTTCACCCAAGGGGTTAAATACTGCACTGCAATTGTTCAATGGCCACTTTCCTCTTGGCAAGGGTAGAAGAGACTCTTCAGCTATGGTAAGCAGCTCTTCTAAGAGGAAGACACTCCAAAATCAAACCACTGTTCTCTAGTCTTGGGTAGTGCCATAGCCTCTGTATCATGGTCTTCCACTGTCTTAGGTTAGGGTTCTCTTGCTTGAGGGTAAACTCTGGCACACTATTCTATCTTATTTCTCTACCTCTTGTTTTGTTTGTGTTGATAGTTTATATTTCAATGTTACTGTTCTTGAAATATTAGATTTTTCCTGTTTTCCTTTCCTCACTGGGCTATTTTCCCTTCTGGAGCTCCTGGGCTTATAGCGTCTTGCTTTTCCAAATAGGGTTGTAGCTCAGCAAAAAAAAAAAAAAAAAATAATAATAATAATAATAATAATAATAATAATAATAATAATAATAATAACTAGGAAGGGGAAGGGGCAACTAGACCACCAAGATTGGCACCAACCACCCGTCGAAAAACGACAGGTATTGAGTTATTGGGTCCTTTGACTGGCCAGATGGTACTACAGTACATTGGATCCTTCTCTCAAGTTAGGGTTCATTTTCCCTTTGCTTACGCATACACTGAATAATCTGGCCTATTCTTTACAGATTCTCCTCTGTCCTCATACACCTGACAACACTGAGATTACCAAACAATTCTTCTTCACCCAAGGGGTTAAATACTGCACTGCAATTGGTCAATGGCCACTTTCCTCTTGGCAAGGGTAGAAGAGACTCTTCAGCTATGGTAAGCAGCTCTTCTAAGAGGAAGACACTCCAAAATCAAACCACTGTTCTCTAGTCTTGGGTAGTGCCATAGCCTCTGTATCATGGTCTTCCACTGTCTTAGGTTAGGGTTCTCTTGCTTGAGGGTACACTCGGGCACGCTGTTCTGTCTTGTTTCTCTTCTTGTTTTGTAAAAGTTTTTATAGTTTATATAGGAAATATTTAAATGTTACTGTTCTTAAAATATTTATTTTAGTTGTTAATTACTTCTTATTTCTTATTTTCCTTTCCTCACTGGGCTATTTTCCCTGTTGGAGCCCCTGGGCTTATAGCATCCTGCTTTTCCAAGTAAGGTCGTAGCTTAGCAAGTAATAATAATAAGGCAGCAGAGATAATTAATCCAGAGAAGGAATAAAAATCTTGCCTACCTAGGACTAGACTAGATAGCCCACAAGCTATCCCATCCATCTATATAGCAATGAAGGACACTTCATTCACCAGTGAACTGGACTGGGAGGAAAACAATGTTCCACAGCATGTAGATGCACCAGCATGCACAGAAAAAAGGGGGAGGGAGGAGACTTAGAAAGTGGTGAAGCGGCAGGACAGTAAGGCAAAACTATAGCATTAGAATTAATATGTTGTTCCAAAGGGTCTGCAGTAAGAAGGCACCAAGAATGAGTCCTCAAAACCGGCTGCCAGCCTACCATAAACAAAGTAAAGAAACCTAGGAATGGGTAAGGCGACACGAAAGGGAGGTCAACCTGTCAGCATTAGAACAAGGTTAGTTGTGTTCTAAGAGATCACCAGAATGTAAACACAGGGAACAAGTTCCCACAACCTGTGTCGCCTGGCCAAACACTCGGGCTAATTAGATGAGTGAAATAGTCATCTTAGTCATTTCCCGAAGTTCGAGAGCCCTCTTGCCCATCACCAAGATTCAGCACGAGAATGAAATGCCGTGCTGAAGCTCAATGACTTCAAGGCATTCTCTCATTAAGAGGGTATTTTATAGAAATCTCCTTAGTCTTGTGTTTATGATTTTTCTGAACACTTCCTGGCACTTCGAGCAGAGTGATTGGCCTTCTATTTGCTGGCAGTTTTTGGTCTTTCCTTGGTTTGGGGGGGGGGAGTATGAGGATTCCTTCTTTGTTTGGTTTTGGGTAATATCCCATTAAGTGTGTTAGGTTTAATATTTGTTGGAGTCTTCTCCATGCCATCATTGATAGTTTTGATAGCATGACCTTGTTTATGCCACTTTTACCTGGTCCTTTGTGTTTAAATACTTTCACTGCTTTCATTATCTCATGTGTTTTAATGTCTTGCTATTAAGTAGTTTTTCTGTCCAGTTTTTGAAGATCTGGCTTTTGATAGGGGGGTTATTCGTTCCCTATTTCCTTGTAGGAAGTTGAGGACTTCTGTTTCTGTGTCTGTCGAAATCTACAGGGGCAATCTTTACGGATTTGGTCATTCGTGATACAGAGAACTGTATAACGTATTGAATAAAAAAATCATGTATCCGTGATAAGTATTCTCACGGCTGACGTTTTTAAACTGACCATGCAAAGCAGAACTGCCCAACTTTATAGCTAACACATGTAAACTATCCTGTGATAAACCCTTTGTATAGTAATTCGAATAAAGTAATATAAATTATCTAGTATGAATGTATCTTTAAGTATATATATTATATACATATTTACACATATATTATATACACACACACATATATATACATATATATAAAACAATTAGAATAGCGCCAACGTTATCCCTGCGTGTCATAAGAGGAGACTAAAAGGGACGGGACGAGGGGGCTGGGAACCCCCTCTCCTGAATTGAAATTCCTGTGAGACATCATCAGAGATGGAGCTGGGGGGAGAGTGACTGCTCCCCGCACTCTAGTTTTGGGGTGTTTGAATGTGCGTGGATGTAGTACGATAGAGAGTAAAAGATGTGAGATTGGAAGTATGTTTAGAAGTAGAAGGATGGA
The DNA here is from genome assembly GCF_036898095.1 of Palaemon carinicauda. Lineage (NCBI taxonomy): Eukaryota > Metazoa > Arthropoda > Malacostraca > Decapoda > Palaemonidae > Palaemon > Palaemon carinicauda. Next base: position 48,892,831 of record NC_090751.1, read on the forward strand.
TGTATTGGGCTTGTGTGAGACAAAGATGAAAGGAAAGGGTGAAGTGATGTTTGGTGAAATGTCTGGTAGAGTGTCTGGGATTGAAAGGGGAAGAGCGAGAGAGGGTGTGGCTTTATTGCTGAGTGAATGGATGACAGGTAAAGTAGTGGAATGGATGGAGATATCATCTAGGTTAATGTGGGTAAGGGTTAGGTTGGGTAGGGAATGTTGGGCGTTTGTCAGTGCGTATGGGCCAGGTAGTGAGAAAAGTGAAGAAGAGCGGAATGAGTTCTGGAATGAATTAACTAGGTGTGTAGAAGGACTGGGTAGAAGGAATTATGTAGTTGTTATGGGTGACTTAAATGCTAGAGTGGGCGCTGGAGAGGTAGAAGGTGTCATTGGGAAGTATGGCGTACCAGGTGAAAATGAGAGTGGTGAGAGACTGGTAGATATGTGTGTTGAACAAGAGATGGTAATAAGTGCTAGCTTTTTTAAAAAGAAAGATAAAAATAAGTATACATGGGTAAGAGTGGCAAATGGAAGAATAGTAGAAAGGGCATTAATGGATTATGTGTTGATAACTAAAAGAATGTTTGGAAGATTGAAAGACGTGCACGTGTTTAGGGGTATGGCTAACGGTATGTCTGATCATTTTTTGGTGGAAGGAAAATTAGTTGTAGCAAAAGAGTGGGGGAATAGAGTAGGTGGATGTAAAAGGGAGCTAGTGAGGGTTGAAGAGCTAATAAAACCGGGGGTAAAAAGTAAATATCAGGAAAGGTTGAAAATAGCATATGACGAGGTGAGAGTAAGAGAAACTGGTAATTTAGAGGGGGAGTGGAAGTTAGCAAAAGAAAATTTTGTTGGGATTGCAAGTGATGTATGTGGCAAGAAGGTTGTTGGAGGCAGCATGAGGAAGGGCAGTGAATGGTGGAATGAAGGAGTGAAGGTAAAAGTGGAAGAAAAAAAAGAGGGCTTTTGAAGAATGGCTGCAGAGTAATAGTATAGAGAAGTATGAAAAATATAGAGAGAAAAAGGTGGAAGTAAAGTGCAAGGTACGTGAGGCAAAGAGGGCAGCTGACCTGAGGTGGGGTCAGGGACTGGGTCAGTCATATGAAGAGAATAAGAAGAAGTTTTGGAAAGAAGAGAAGAGAGTAAGGAAGGCCGGCGCAAGAATTGAAGAGACAGTGAAAGATGGAAATGGAAGGTTGTTAAAAGGAGAGGAGGCAAGGTAAAGGTGGGCGGAATATTTTGAAAGTTTGCTGAATGTTGAGGATGATAGGGAGGCAGATATAATTGCTGTTCCAGGTGTTGAGGTGCCAGTGATGGGAGATGAGAATGAGAGAGAGATTACAATAGAGGAAGTGAGGAGAGCACTAGATGAAACGAGAGTAGGAAAAGCATCTGGTATGGATGGTGTGAAAGCTGAGATGTTGAAGGAAGGGGGTGTGACTGTACTTGAATGGTTGGTGAGATTGTTTAATGTGTGTTTTGTGTTGTCAATGGTACCAGTAGATTGGGTCTGTGCATGTATTGTACCACTATATAAGGGTAAGGGAGATGTGCATGAGTGTTGTAATTCAAGAGGTATTAGTTTGTTGAGTGTAGTTGGAAAAGTGTATGGTAGAGTACTGATTAATAGGATTAAGGATAAAACAAAGAATGCAATCTTGGAAGTACAGGGTGGTTTTAGAAGAGGTAGGGGTTGTATGAATCAGATTTTTACAGTTAGGCAGATATACGAGAAATATTTAGCAAAAGGTAAGGAGGTGTATGTTGCGTTTATGGATCTGGAGAAAGCATATGATAGAGTTGATAGGGAAGCAATGTGGAATGTGATGAGGTTATATGGAGTTGGTGGAAGGTTGTTGCAAGCAGTGAAAAGTTTCTACAAAGGTAGTAAAGCATGTGTTAGAATAGGAAATGAAGTGAGCGATTGGTTTCCGGTGAGAGTGGGGCTGAGACAGGGATGTGTGATGTCGCCGTGGTTGTTTAACTTGTATGTTGATGGAGTGGTGAGAGAGGTGAATGCTCGAGTACTTGGACGAGGATTAAAACTGGTAGGCGAGAATGATCATGAATGGGAGGTAAATCAGTTGTTGTTTGCGGATGATACTGTACTGGTAGCAGACACAGAAGAGAAGCTTGACCGACTAGTGACAGAATTTGGAAGGGCGTGTGAGAGAAGGAAGTTGAGAGTTAATGTGGGTAAGAGTAAGGTTATGAGATGTACGAGAAGGGAAGGTGGTGCAAGGTTGAATGTCATGTTGAATGGAGAGTTACTTGAGGAGGTGGATCAGTTTAAGTACTTGGGGTCTGTTGTTGCAGCAAATGGTGGAGTGGAAGCAGATGTACGTCAGAGAGTCAATGAAGGTTGCAAAGTGTTGGGGGCAGTTAAGGGAGTAGTAAAAAATAGAGGGTTGGGCATGAATGTAAAGAGAGTTCTATATGAGAAAGTGATTGTACCAACTGTGATGTATGGATCGGAGTTGTGGGGAATGAAAGTGATGGAGAGACAGAAATTGAATGTGTTTGAGATGAAGTGTCTGAGGAGTATGGCTGGTGTATCTCGAGTTGATAGGGTTAGGAACGAAGTGGTGAGGGTGAGAACGGGTGTAAGAAATGAGTTAGCGGCTAGAGTGGATATGAATGTGTTGAGGTGGTTTGGCCATGTTGAGAGAATGGAAAATGGCTGTCTGCTAAAGAAGGTGATGAATGCAAGAGTTGATGGGAGAAGTACAAGAGGAAGGCCAAGGTTTGGGTGGATGGATGGTGTGAAGAAAGCTCTGGGTGATAGGAGGATAGATGTGAGAGAGGCAAGAGAGCGTGCTAGAAATAGGAATGAATGGCGAACGATTGTGACACAGTTCCGGTAGGCCCTGCTGCTTCCTCCGGTGCCTTAGATGACCGCGGAGGTAGCAGCAGTAGGGGACTCAGCAGTATGAAGCTTCATCTGTGGTGGAAATGTGGGAGGTTGGGGTGTGGCACCCTAGCAGTACCAGCTGAACTCGGCTGAGTCCCTGGTTAGGCTGGAGGAACGTAGAGAGTAGAGGTCCCCTTTTTTGTTTTGTTTCTTGTTGATGTCGGCTACCCCCCAAAATTGGGGGAAGTGCCTTTGGTATATGTATGTATGTATGTATGTATGTGTATATATATATATATATATATATATATATATATATATATATATATATATATATATAATTTATATATATATATATATATATATATATATATATATATATATATATATATATATATTTATATGTGTATATATATATAATTTATATATATATATACAGTATATATATATATATATATATATATATATATATATATATATATATATATATATATATAATACATATTCATATATACATCTATAAATATATGAATATACATGTATAATTATATATACATGTATATAAATATATATATATATATATATATATATATATATATATATATATATATATATATATATATATATATATATATATATATATATATATATATATATGTATATATATGTATATATATATATATATATATATATATATATATATATATATATATATATATATAAAATACATATTCATATATACATCTATAAATATATGAATATACATGTATAATTATATATATATATATATATATATATATATATATATATATATATATATATATATATATATATATATATATAAAATAGTATGATTCAGCTGGTTTGCAACGGTTCGATGAACCGGGTAAGTTAACTGGCGAGCTGACTAGTGTTGCCAATAGAGGGAAATTTCCTTGTTGTAGGGAAATTTTGCGTTCAATAGGGAAAAAAGTTGAAAACTTCAAAATCAACAGGCTAGGACTGATCATAATAATAATAATAATAATAATAATAATAATAATAATAATAATTATTATTATTATTACTATTATTATAACAATAATAACTAAAACTGTAACTTACAGATACAGTACTCCATTTAAAATAATGTAGTGATGAATATTACAGTCAAACATTAAAAAACACCAAAAAATACATAAAAATATCATGCATTGTAATTCAGTTAATCTCACCTTGCAAGTAATGATGTAAGGTATAGGCAAGTCCCATGTTGTGGTTTCACAGGATATTTAGTCCTATCTGGCTTTAGTGAATTTTAAAACTTTTAAGTCTTTGAGCTGCATGTGCTAAGATCCTCTAGATCTATGATTTAGTTTCACCTCTGTCTTGATGTATTCTTTGGAAGGTCCAATGAATGGTGGTTTAATCTGAAGTTCCACATGCAATTTATATGACATAAATCCTGAAGAATAAAGACATCAATCCTAGGAAGCCTTAAAATGATAAAAAAGGATACAAAAAAGTTTTTCAAGATATAGTGTCAGTCCTTTCTTCCGTGTCAAAATTAAGGAAAAGTCCATATGAATGTAAATCTTATTGGGAACACATCATAGAAGTGTGACAGCCTCTTGCAACTTTCGTTTGCCTGAAAATGACAAAATAATAAGAACACTTACCAAGGATATGTAAAGATTTGAGTATGAAATACAAGAACAGATACAGTGACATGCAGTTGTCCTACATTATCAGCAGATTAAAAAAATTAAATTCCAGATGTAAATGGTCAAATATGGCATAAAAAATCATGCAATTTCCAAGAGTTGACTAAAAGGTTTGGTTGCATGTCAGTTATCATGGCCAGCAACTGATGAGATTCAACTCTTAGACTGTTAATCCTTGACCCTCTGATATTTCCTGAACATCGACGCATCTTACTTTCAAATTTTAAATATAGAACATTTAGTGTCCATGTTCGTTAGTGAACATAAACTACTAAATACTTTAACAATTTTAATACCTTTTTAGCCCGCCTTCAAGGTAGACAAAGCAAACTCATAACAGCCTCCATTATAAAAAAAAAAAAAAAAAAAAAAAAAAAAAAAAAAAAAAAAACTTAGGCTATATTATTTTCCTTATAAGATCGTTTTTAAATTAGGATGAAAGAAAGTCAAAAGAGCTGCAATGCTATCATAAAATTAAAAACATACAAAATACAACTAGAATTTTAACATGAGTTATACCACACTAACAGAACGATACAATCTTTAGATTATTTAATGGGATTACACCATAATGTTATGTTGTGTACTTAAAAAAGTATCAAGAACTATGTAAAAAACAGTTTGCAATTATTCTTATTTTTGTTTTATTCAATATTCATTGGAAGAAGGCTCATTTATACAATAATGTAAACAGTATGTATTGATCATGAAAAGACTGCTTACATACTAATGTATGTTGATGTATAAATGGCAAACTGGAAGAAAGCTTTATCTAGTATTTTTTGGGAGCTTTTTTTTAGGAGCTTTACCAATGAGTATGGTAGAGCTAAAAAACAAGTCTAGACTCTTTGGCCACCTAAGGAACTGGCTTTTTAGGCAGACAAGAACCTGAGATTAAAATATTGGGTTTATTCTTAAAATCCTACACATTAATGGGATAACGATGTATCAGATATCCTAAAGGTATCAGTTAACTACTAAGGATTTAATAATCAATATTTTAATCAATTACCACAAGAAAATAAAAAGGGGTGGGGGTGATGATAAGGAGCTAGGGTTATGGAATAAAAATAATTAATTACAAATAATAGAGAAGCAATTAGAAAGGCCACACTATTTTCATGATACAGTTCTTGAAAACTTTAATATGTTGTAGAGCATATCTGATAAGGATTATTAGTAAAGGACATTTATGACTCAAGAGTTAAATTCATGTATCACTATAACCTTAGAAAAGATAACTAGGTTGGTATCTGTAATATGCAGACAGTGATCTCTCAAAATTAATGAAAATACCTGCACTTACGGTACACTGTTCTTATCTTACAATAACTGAAGATAAAAGTTAACATTCAAATCTCAACAAAGATTTCTGAAAGATCATGAAAGTTCCTTAAGTAAGTAGAATTCTTCAATTGCACAGCTATTCAGCCATTTTAATAGTAACTAAAATTACTGACACCAGCAAAATGATCATATGTATTCAATACTACAATTTTTTGCATAACGTGCATCTTCACTGAATCTTAATATTAACAAGATGAACCCCCAGTTGTTGTTGTGATCCAATCAATATAATTAGATACTCTAGTGTAGACTCCAGGTTTATTTGGTGAAGCACATCCTTCACCAAAGCTAACTACACCCACTAGTGCCCAACGACCATCACTTGTCTTCTTTATAAGGGGGCCCCCACTATCTCCCTGCAAACGAGAAGCAAGGAAATATATTAAAATAAATGATTAAAATATTGTATCATCATCATCAACATTTTCTGTAACATTTTCCTTTAGGTAATCTCCTCACTCTTTTATGTCTTGTTCAACTGAATTCTTTACTAGTACAGGTCTCTCTAGATTGCTCTGCCACTTCCTCGTTTATGATATTGTCTTTTCACCATATTCCAGCCATAAGACTCAGCATTTTATATTTGAACCTCTCAAATCCTTCCATATTGAATGAAAGTGATCAAGTTTTTGCTGTATTATTTATTACAGGCCTTAAACATTGATTATAAATAATCCTTTTGCTTACAAACGGGATACTATTATTGTCCATACCATACTAGTAGTCTAGCAATCTCTATCTTTTATGCAGGCTGTTGTAACTCAATTTTCTTTATGATGTTTGAAGCATCAAGTCATCATTCAATATATCTCGGGTATTCAATGGAATCTGGCACAAAGTTGTCGATTATATTCCTATCTTATAACAACTTGCTTCTCAATAAACCTTTCTAAATTTCATTAATTTGATTTGTACCTTTTGTGGCACCTAATCTACATATCTCAATTTTTGCTGCCTTCCTTTAAATTCTGGTTGCTAGGTTACTCTTCCTCATCATAAATTACTCGGTCCAATCTACCACTTCTCATGTACACGCTACATATAACGAATAAATTCTCCAGCCTTCCTTTGTGTTAACTTCCGGCTTCTACATAATGTCTTCTTTTGGTTTATGATCTTCAGGTTACACAATTTGGGAACACATTCTCTTATCAAGTAAAATTCTTTACTTATATCTGTAATAATGATTTAATATTATGCCTTTTCTTCATCTAATATTTTGGGTGCTGAAATTCCTTTATGGAGATTACAAAATAAAAATCTATACAGTATATACTATTTACTTTTTACAATACTATTTTCTTCATTTATTTAAACTCTATGAAACCTTTCCTTTCATATTACTGTGTCAACATCAAATTGCTTTAGGTATATTTTGAGTTAATGTCTGTGTGGTCTCCAAAGACTTTCCTGTAAAAAACTAGAACAGGGAATCCAATGCGACATAAAAATACTAAAGAAATATACTCCCTTTCTATAGGGATAATGTTTCAGTATGCACAGCAGGCAATCTGTGTTTATAAGGGAAACCCATGAATTCCAGCTCTATTGAGCTTGGCACAGCAGTTTCAGGGCTGAAAATCATCTGGCATCCAGTAACAGGGCATCACCAAGAAACAATATTAATACTGGAGACAATGCTACTAGCGCAATAATTTGCACCAAGCAACCATCTTCCATACAGTTGCCAGACAGTCAACACATCTTTCCTGAGCTCCGTCAAGTGAAAAATCTACTTCTATTTTTATGTAAAGTAAAAGGATTAAGTTATGGTTTAGTTGGACACAATTATTAGTAATAGCATTAACACAATAAAAGGATTAATTTACTGTTTAGGATCCCTTACAGTCATTTGTTTTGTTTATTTGTACATTCTGCTTCATAAAAAGTCAGATGCTATTCACTCCAAGCTTTTTTGACAGCATGAAGGTGTTAAGATTTTGTATTTTTGATTGCTTGCTCTATACAGTCATACCTCTCTTCACGAAACACTCTGCTTACAAAATTTTTAAGCTGAGAAACGAAATGCGAATATTTTTATTACTCACTTTACGAAAAATATTTCATTTTAAGAAAGTTGATTTGCCAGCCAGGCTGATAATAAAATAGTCACCCTTCACAAAGAGTTGGAGAAAATATAGCTGTAGTCTATAATAGGGGTAACTATAATATTACAGTACATATGGAACTCTATATTTACTATATGTACAGTATTATCTGTATGTATTGTTATTTACCATATTAATTATGTTTTGTTATTTACCATATTAATTATGTTTTGTTATTTACCATATTAATTATTTGATCTGCTATTCACTATTAATATTGAGAGTACTTACCCTCGGGATACCCTGTATATCCTTTTCTGATATTAAAATCACGTTGGTATTATTTTGTATTTATTACTTCCCTCAGGTATTGTGTCAAGTTTGGGTCCTTATTCTCCGGCACAATTTCACTGGGCAGCACAGGTCTGAGCCCAGAAAAGAGATTTTGACGAAGAAAAAATCTATTTCTGGGCGAGAGACCTGTGCCGCCCAGTGAACCCGCCCTCACCTCCCTTCTTAGGCCCCAATCTTGGGTGCTATAGGGAGTGACGTCACTGGCGTGGGTTGGACTGTTGGTAGTAGACTGTGCTAGGTCTTGAACGGCTCCTCGATGTACAGGGATATTGAGAGGAGATATCTAAATGGTACGAGACCTCTGGTTGTGATTAATTATCACGCCCCAGTTAATTATACCGACACCTTATAGGTGAGCGAGCTGGGTTCAACCTAGCATTCCTAGACTATTTTTTCTCTGGTAAATTCATAGCAAGTTTTTACCTTAGAAA
>NC_090751.1:48923762-48941262 GCF_036898095.1 Palaemon carinicauda
ACACCTGACAACACTGAGACTACCCAACAATTCTTCTTCACCCAAGGGGTTACTGCACTGCCATTGCTCAGTAGCCACATTCCTCTAGGTAAGAGTAGAAGAGACTCTTTAGCTATGGTAAACAGCTCTTCTAGGTGAAGGACACTCCAAAATCAAACCATTGTTCTCTAGTCTTGGGTAGGGCCATAGCCTCTATACCATGGTCTTCCATCGTCTTGCTTGAGGGTACACTCAGGCACACTATTTTATCTTATTTCTCTTCCTCTTGTTTTACTAAAGTTTTTCTAGTTTATATAGGAGATATTTATTTTGATGTTACTGTTCTTAAAATATTTTATTTTTTCTTGTTTCCTTTCCTGACTGGACTATTTTCCCTGTTGGAGCCCCTGGGCTTATAGTATCCTGCTTTTCCAACTAGGGTTGTAGCATAACAAGTAAAAATAATGATAATATATACAGTACATACTGTATATATATATGTATATATATATATATATATATATATATATATATATATATATATATATATATAAATATAAATATATTAAATATATATATATATATATATATATATATATAAATATATATATATATATATATATATATATACTGTATATATTATATATATATATATATATATATATATATATATATATATATATATATATATATATATATATACATACATACATACTAGCAGGGTTACCCGTCGTTGACCGGGTACATATGCCCTTGGATTTTTAATGTGGGCATAAATCCCCCCTCTTTCACAAATTTTGCTCTGAATGAAGTCATCTGGAAACCAATATTGTTTAGTAGCATGTTTTCAAGAAAATGTTTTGAATGGAGGGATGTTCCATTGAGAAGTTTTTTCAGATATTCAGGAGGTTCAACTAACAAAGGCAGTCTAATTTTCCTTCTGCAACACAGTCCAGAAAGTTCATTCTTCCATTTCTGAGCATCACAGTGATTACATTGTTGTGACATTAAGCCAATTTCTACTATGTCTTCTGTTTCTTAAGGGTATCTTGGATTATATGCGAAGGCACAAGGATGCCATTGTACAGCATTAAAAGTATGTGCCCTTGCTTTTGCATGCATGACTCAATCAATATAGCAACTATTCTCTGCTCCTTTCGATGTTTCCTGGTTTTGATGAACAAGCATTTTTGTTTTTGGTCATCCTGAAGTCGAGTCATTCTTTGATTTCTTGATTCCTGATTTCCTATAGCTGCTATTCTTTGTTGATTATTTTCAAGGCGAGAATTTCTTTGGTCTTTATCCTGTGCTTCATGTCTAGTTGCCATTCTGTTTGCATTAGTGTTCCCTCTTGAATTCATCTGCTCTTTGACTTCTGCATCATGTCTAGCTGCCATTCTGCTTGCATTAGTGTTCCTTCTTAAATTCATCTGATTTTGTCTTCTGCTTCACGTCTGGCTGACTTTCCGTTTGCATTGGTGTTCCTTCTTAAACGCCTCTGCTCTTTATTTTCGGCTTCACGTCTAGCTGCCATTCTGCTTGTATTAGTGTTCCTTCTCAAATTCACCTGCTCTTCATCTTCTGCCTCATATCTAGCTGCCATTCTGCTTGCATTAGTGTTCCTTCTTAAATTCATCTGCTCTTTATTATCTTCTTTATGAATACCTGCCATTCTACTTGCATGAGTTTTTCTTTGTTCTTCATACTGTGTCTCGCATCTAGCTGCCATTTGTCTTGCATTCATTTCCTTCCGTAAATTCTTCTGCTCTTCTGTTTCCTGCAATTTATTTTTGCTAAATTTGCTTTATCCGGCTTACCGAATGAGAACCTCTTTTTGGGTGGCTTTATTTTTAGAAAACTGAAAACAAAGGACCCAATAACTCCCTAGAAGTAGTACCTCAACGGTTTGCTGAGGCCCATGTCAACCTACTGTACTACCTATTAATTACTATTTTCTAAAAAGCATACATAATGAAAATTATCATAAGCTGAAATAGGTGCAGGTAGATGTTTTTAAAGAAAGTAAAAATTTAAATCACAAACTTCAAATGCTGTATATCTATTTTCTTTTTTATATCAAGTTGTAGAAAATATTCATCAGAAATGATGTAAGAAAACAGAGTAATATTTACGCTGATCTCATCATAATCTGGATGGTTGGTGAAAGTGGATATATCAAAGCGTTGAACATTGGGGTCAGAGTCAGGATTTTTACTATTATGTGCACCCAAGTAGACCACAGCATCTGTTGCCCTGTAGAGATATATTTTCACTCAACTATTGAAACAATAATTAAAAATGTTTGAACTTAGTACAAGTAGAGAAATCCGATCGAAAATGAACATGAAAAATTCTAATAAACACCATATTCTTAATACATAATTTTGTAAACAATTTCCTGTTTAATTTTTTTTCATAGGGCTGTTTTTAATCAATTGTTCAGAAGGTAAACTAAGAAGTTAAGAGTGTCTTAATTAAATACAATTAATTTACATTGTCTTATTGTAGGCACATTATTTGTATTTCATAAAGATACTGTGATACTTTTTCTCAGACAACATGTTTTTCAACAATACTCAAGTGAATAACAATCATATTTCCAACTAAAATAAGATAGATGCCAGACATAGTTTAAGGGTTTGAAAATAAATCAAAATAGAATAAACTGATTTTATAAAATACAAATCTTGAATATGATTTGAAACTGTTTGCACACATTCTAAAATGTTGTGAGCATGTTTAAGAATAATGTCAGATCACAAAATTGTGTTTGTAAACTCAAAAATGTGACTGCAAATAGGCTAAACATAATATGATGTTAGTCAAAAAAATACTGTAGAACTTGCACATAAAATAGAAATTCAGTACACTGTACTTTGGTCAGTGTTAGGCCATCAAAACTAAGAAATAAATCCATCTGCTCTACTATTCTCTCTATTCTCCACAGACTTTTTAATCCTTCTAAGACTATCATCTGTGGCTCTACTTAATTGCAGACAATATTCCATACAGCAAGAAAAGGTTGATTGCGGGAGTGGCAGGTGGGAGGGCACCTGCTTTTGAATGGATTTCCCCACTTATGCCATATCTCCACAAATCACCAGTTTGCCTTCTTTCTCCAACTACGCACCACATTCATAACCTATGTCTCTGTTTCTGTATATTATATATATTGTTGTATATTCTAACTTTTGTTTAACACCACCATTGAGGTAAAGTTCATGGCATATTTTCTGTATAAAGGTTTCCCCAAATCCTAATAGCGTCAAATGAGTGGGGACCTTCCCATGCACATATGCCAAACAGTGCCAATACACACACTGACATGTGCACATACGGACACACTCACGATGGACAATTCCCATGCTTAAAGCTCGCCATATCACTACCTTCACAGCCAAGCTAAGGCAGTTATCTGCAACATGAAAAGGTACTTCTTGAGAGGGAGAGGGAGAGGGAGAGGGAGAGGGAGAGAGAGAGAGAGAGAGAGAGAGAGAGAGAGAGAGAGAGAGAGAGAGAGAGAGAGAGAGAGAGAGAGAGAGAGAGGGGGGGGGAGAATTTTGGTACTACTAATTTATTTAGAAACAGAGAGAAAGAAAGAGAGGGCTTGGATAGCAGGCCAGTGATTTGTGGAGACATGACATCAGTGGGGGAATCTATCTAACACCAAGTGCCTTCCCTTCTTAGTAATTTTTTGCTATTTTGAGTATGACAAAAAAAAAACTAATTTTTCTTTTTACTATCTCTGATCCTTTGATAGACATGGATCTCTACATTTCTCTGACAAATAAGTAACCATACAAATCTGTACCAACAGAAACTCGCATTAACTATAAGATTCACATTTAGCGGGAAGACTTCCACAAACATAGCCTTATTGGTCAAGATATTTATCAACAGTGTCTAGTTTGAATTTTTTCCCTCAAGATGCCCGAGTTTTATATGCTCATACTACAACTCTTGGCCACCAGCCATTAAACAGAATTTTTTTGCTAGAAACAATACAGCATATATATATATATATTTTTTTTAAGTGGTAAATGTAAATTCAATCACTTCCAGACCTTCTCTTAATTAGTGCAAGATGGTCACAGAAATACTTCCAAGTAATGAGGTTGGGTTTCTTATACAGTACTGTATTCCTTTAGGATACCTTGTGAAAGGTATGTGAAGAGGAATTTCAACTATTTGCAACTCGTTAGCCATCTAAAATCACTTCCTGGCTAGTACAGTGGTAACGTGTTTGCCTAGCATTTCGCGTGGCAAGAGATCGATCCCCGCCCAGGAACGTGAGTTTAAGCTGTTTAATGGGGAGGCTACTGCTGTGGTAGGGCACCACAGTGGGGGATTGGGCTTGCCCGGCTGCTGTTCTGGTGAGCATCTATTCTGATGGAACCGGAACTGAAACCAGTCACCTTTAACCTTTTTAGTCATCTTTTAAATGGTGAATACCCCGTGAGTTAAGTTTACCTTTCTGAGTATATTCTGAATGAATAACTTTAATCTATAAGGTCTCCAATAACTTTTGACCATGGTTGTTCTCCCAAAAGCTAAAAGTTTGATAAATTAAAAAAAATTACAGTGAAACATGGCACTATTTCTTTAAAAATGTTTTCTATGAACATCTTATCCAAAATATTCCAAGAAAATTCTATCAAAACAAGAATAATTCACTATGAAGTAAAGGTAAAATTACATGCACGGCACATCCACAGGACCATGGAACTATCTATTACATTCTGTGAGGATTATGTGCATGTAGGTGGAAAGGGGCTTAATGCAAGGGGTCACTTGAATAGTATAAAAAAACCACCACCCTACATGAGACTATTTCATTCATAATTAAATTCTTCCATGACAAAGCTTTAGAAGCTCTGCTTAATCACATTTGTGGATGACTGAATATGATTTAAAACTATTACCTACGCTCTTCAGAAATCATATAAAAATATGATATGGCACTTCTATTTTGTAACTTTGGAAAATGTTTGCCTGCATTTTAAATATTACTTTCCTCCAAAATCTAACGCAAAAAAGCAAGTAATTTTAAAAAATATATAATTCACTCTATCTTTCAATGATGAATGATGTTTCTCAATGATTAAAAAAAACAAGCAAAAATGATTAAAAGGTGTTTGTTATGACTTCTCAACACACGCAATAATTTAAGTACTCAAGTAGCCAATGGTAAACATTTGAAAATCAATTTAATTGTAGAATTATTATGACCATGGTGCATGAAATTACATTTCAGCAAAATACAAATCAATTTTAGACATATTTCTTTGGTACTTACCCAGTTATCACAAAACAATGAGAAGCTGTGACCACCCAGTCCTTTTTAATCAGTGAACCTCCACATACACTTCCTCCAACTTTGACAAGAGCTATAAAAGGATATTCTCCTGGGGTAGCTTCACTCCCTCCTACAATACGGGGTACTGATATATCAGCATTGCCACAATTACCTAGAAGAGGAAAAATGAACAACTGAATAAGAAATGATAAGCTAAAGGTTATTGTAAGAGACTCGCTTAAACACCCAATGAAAAGAATGGAATGTATGGATTTCGGACCATATGGCCATTTAGCACCGATGTGCAAAAGGATAAAATGAATGTTTTATAAAAAAAAAAATTACAATAAGACTTAACCAGACGATCGCATACTCATGCATTAAAATTGTGCAAATCCTTCATACATTTTTATATTAAAAATATAAAGAAATTCACAATCAACACATGAATCACTTTTCATAAGAAACAGAAAAAACTGTACAGTACTAATAATATAAAGATGTTCTGTGACCTTTTTATTTGACTCAAATAGAAATAACACATGCAACTTTATTTACAATATACAGGGTTTTGGCTTTTGTTCGAATCATGTTGGTATTGAGAATAACCTTCTTTTCCCAACAGTCCGATATCCATATTGATAATACATTCTCCATTTGCACAATCGTCTTATTACGAGGAGTTACAACGCGCTCAATGTCCTTGGAGAACGTTATTGAGGCAGTTTTATGTATTTTCATTTCATCTTTTTTTATGTAGCGAACCGTCGATTCATTCACTCCGTAAATGTGGGCAACAGACGCATAGCTACTGCCTGCCTTAAGCATGTCCAATAATTTTACTTTCTCATTCCCTGTCATAATTTTTTCTTCTTCTTGGGTTCACTAGAGGATGTAGAGGGTAGAGGACGTTTAGGAGCCATTTTCAAGGGCGTCACAAGCACTATTTTACACTAAAAAGCACAAGAAAAAAGCTAAAAGTTCCACGCGGCAAGACTAAGCAATACAAGCGAAGCGAGAGAAAACAATGAATGCGGTCTCCCCTCGCGGGGCGCACGGCAGGGAGAGATGCTGGGTAAAGCGTCTCGGCAGCTTGGCCAATCAGCTTGCGAGATTCTGGAGCCGAGATGGCCAGCGAATCAGAGAGGTGGATTCTGAGTTGCGCGCCATCTCCGTGTTGATACCGGATGTTCTACTGTACTCTGCCTTTTGCTGGCGCCCGCGTAACTCTCGCACCATTTTTTCTGAATTTTTATGAATATTTTTAAGAATCCGCGATGCACTGAGACCGCGAAACTTGAGCCGCGAAATGTCGAGGGATTACTGTATACTACTGTATACTTATATTCAGTAGTCTGCCGGCAGTTACTGTCGGCATATTTTGGCCTAAGAGAATTCTACAATTTGCCACACCAACCACATAATAAAATGAGGGTTAAAGGGAGTTTAAATCCTCAATAGGGGTGATATGATATCAAAACGATCATCTTGGCAATTTAGGGACAAGTAGTTGGTTAGAGACGCTTACCTTAGGGAGAAGGAGGATATAATGATCTAGGCTACAATCTTTACCGGGCCTCTAATACACAAATTTCAGGTGTCTTAAAGTGTCTTGCTAACAAATCCAGAGAAGACTTCTTAAAAGTACTAAAATCCATATAAAAAACATACAAAAAAAAAAATCTGACATTTGGAACAGAGGAGTACACGTTCCATTTTGATTTTTAGAGAGAAGCAGCAGACAAATATTCGCAGCATGTTGTTATTAGACACTGGTCTCATCATTTTACTATTATCATTACTTGCTAAGCTACAACCCTAGTTGGAAATGCAGGATGCTATATGCCCAAAAGCTCCAACAGGAAAAATAGCCTAGTGAGGAAAGGAAACAAAGAAAAATAAAATATTTTAAGAAGTGTAACATTAAAATATCTCCTATATAAACTATAAAAACCTAACAAAACAAGAGGAAAAGAAATGAGATAGAACAGTGTGCCCGAGTGTATCCTCAAGCAAAAGAACTCTAACCTAAGACAATGGAAGACCATGGTACAGAGGCTATGGCACTACCCAAGACTAGGAAACAATGGTTTGATTCTGGAGTGTCCTTCTCCTAGAAGATCTGCTTACCAAAGCTAAAGAGTCTTCTACCCTAACCAAGAGGAAAGTGGCCCTGAACAATTACAATGCAGTAACCCCCTGGGTGAAGAAGAATTGTTTGGTAATCTCAGTGTCGTCAGATGTATGAGGACAGAAGAGAATATGTAAAGAATGGGCCAGACTATTCAGTGTGTGTGTAGGCAAAGGGAAAATAGACCATGGCCATTCAAAGGACCCCATCACTCTCTATCGGTAGAATCTGAATGGGTGGCTGGTGTCAGGCCAACTTAGAGGCAATAGTGTATTGGAAGGAAAGAAAACAGAAAAATTTCATAATTTCAAGGGATAACGTCGATATTCCCGGCTTCTGCTACAAAAGCAATATGAACATCCGTAGAACATACAAATAATATAAATGTTGAAAGCTTGCAAAGCATAACTAATCCCATTATGATCCATCACAAACTTACAAATTCATCAACTTTAGTTTTCTGTACTTACTGCAAAATGGTCTTGAGGATGAGGGAGGAGGTGGAGCCCCGCCTCCACCTGGTGTTGGAGGCGCAGGAGCTTCTGATGCTGAAAATGGGGATAGATCCATTTCAGTAGTAATTAACTTTGCATAGAAACACTTAACACATTATCAATATCTATGAATAAATAACATACATTCAAATATAAGCACAACAGAACATTGAAATACAGGTTAAAAATATACCAGGAAATCTTGTATCAGTTCAGAAAGATTCATTGTAATATTTCCCTGTTTTCAAACTTACTTGTAGCACCAACGAAACACAGAAAACCTCCAGAACACTTTTTCTTCAGAGGCGAGCGTTTGTGCATCAACTTTGCAGAATTACCCACGGTGTTGATGTCTGGTTTCTCGTCATCCCAACAGTAAGTTTTTTTCTTACGGCTGTGGAGATTAACAGTAATATGTGTTGTTTTTAATCTACAGTATAATGAATTAATAAGTTATAAAACTGTACAAAATACACATGATAGAGAATTTATTCATTCTATCCTTAATCCATTCTGTGGAAATTTTTTCAATGCTTATTCTAGTTATCCCTTCTCTTCATTTCTATTTAACTATTTCTTATTCCCTGTATTTTACGCTTCCAATTTCAACAAACTTATGTTTCCTTGCGTTCCCTCCACTCTATACCCTCAATATTCATTTATGCTTTACCTTCTCTTTTGATTATCTTATTTCAGAGTCTTGAGCCCACTAAAAGTTTGTTTTTTAGCAAAGCAACTTATCGGTATCTTTTACAAATCCGCCTAATTGAGTTCTGAGTTTAGCCTTACTTGTATTGTATCTACGTAACATTAATTTGAGTAATTTATTAATTTTAACAGTATAATCCCTTACATCTCTGGCCTTATTTAATAGTCTGTTTAACTAGGATTATTGACTGAGACATATGCCACTAAACACCACTTAATCCCTTTGTATGTGCTGTATCTAATCTCATACGCAAGACCGTATGATTTCTGTATTTACTTTTCCCATGGAGCTGCAAGAATTCTCATTAAATTTACATAAGAACCTTTTTACACACAAGCACCATTGCATATTAAAAGAGCAGCTAAAACCTTTGGATGGGCAGTCCTGTATCTTTACAACAATGTTTGTGTGATTTTTAGCTTACCATGATCTACAAACACAGCCTTCGAGTGCGTATGTATCTACGTTATACCTATCTGGGATAGTGAGAAATAGTTGTTTTCAACTACAACTTAGAACCCAGGACCACAATGGTGGTCTCAAAACATCAGTCCTACTCTACACACAAACATAAGACTATCAAGATGTACATTTTATTTAGCACCATTACTCTTCAACTTCTAAACTAAGATCCATAGTATGGTTTCCTAATTACTTGAATTACAGAACTATCATTGTCCATTAATTAACACATTTAATTCCATACATAGCATCCTATAATGCTTGTTACAAGCAATCAACATGATCATGGCCATAAACACATGGTATTGCTGAACATCCTTCACAAAATGATAATCTTTAACCACATCTGTATCTTGGACCCCAGAATCACCGCCCTGGGTAATGCGAGTATCTACTACCATTCTGGTACAAACGTGGCCGACCCTGTTATGTAATCTACATGATTGTGCACATTTAGTTATGAAAATTATGTCTTTATTCTACCTGGCTTAAATTATTTGTGGCATGTCTCAGAGGTCTCTTGTATTTGTGTACTCTAACATTTACACCATTCTTTAATTAAACTTAACCCTTGTTTGTAAGAAACATGGGTTTACATTATTTGATGAGAACATTGTGTTCCTGATTCAATCACTATATTATCTAAATATTCCATTGTATATTTGCTTACAGTATGAGTTAGTTATTGCTTCCTATTTCCATTTAGTTGGTTTGTTTCATGTAAGTGTTCATATAATGCAAGCCTAAAGCCCTTGCTTTGATTGTATTAATTTTCATTATATGAGATAGTCTTGTTTTAATTTCTTTGTGTGAGATCAAATTTATGATAAAAATTAACTTATGACCTTGTGCTTCTTATAATAATGTGAAGATCTGACTTGGACGAGATTTATATATTTGTAAAAAGTAAAGTTATTAGTGTAAATCCCTTATTTAAATGTTCTAGAGTATCACCTCCTGGTAACCCTTAATTCTTACATTACTGCTACCCCCCCCCCCCCTTCCATTACACATTTTGCATCACTTTGTAAATGTATTTTGTCCAAGCACACTTGATTGGGATTTACTTTCCTTCGTTCATAGCAGTATCTTAACATATTGGTTTTGACAGACAAGATATAGTGAAATATTTGGACTTTAATGTGTGTATGGCTTAAAAACCATCTTCATAACGATTTTCTGATCAGAGAGGCGTGAGTGTGTTAGCCCTTTATCATCAAGGCTTGGGTCAAGACGTAAGAGTGGGGAGGCTTTCCTGGATTACTTCCCACACATTCAAACCTAATATATATAATCTCTGGTATTCATTGACAATGTTCCTGGAGCACTTTCTAAAAAAAAAAAATAGTACCTGACTCCTTTAAAAATTTGAATTGCAATTGCTGGTCACATAGGTGTTTACAGTCATTCAAACTGATCCTTTGTAGTGAAATGAATCCAAGAACTTATGAGCAGGCAACTTTAAAATAATTCCTAAATAATGTTCAAACAAATACATTCACAATCACATCACCGAATTCATTATCTGCAATATACATATCATCATCTCCTCCAACCCCTATTGTCGCAAAGGGGCTTTTATTTCAATACTTCTCCATTCATCAACTCCTACTTGCGCTTCATAGTCCTCAGCCATGAAGGCCTGGGTCTTCCAACTCTTCTAGTGCCTTGTGGAGCCCAGCTGAACGTTTGGTGAACTAATCTCTCTTGTAGAGTGTGACGAGCATGTCCAAACCATCTCCGTTTACTCCTCATCATGATATCATCCACATATGGCACACGAGTAATCTCTTATAGTTTCTTTTTTAATCCTGTCCTGCCATTAAACTCCCAATATCCTTTTGAGGGCTTTGTTCTCAAATCTATTGAAGATTATTTCATTGTCTTACCATGTCTCATGTCCATATAGCAACACTGATCTCACTAAACTGATATATAGTCTGATTTTTATATGTTATTTCAGACTATTTGATTTCCAAATTTTACTGAACCTAGCCATTGTCTGATTTGATTTTGTCAATCTTTCACTAAACTCTAATTCTAAAGACCCTGTACTGGAGATCATAGTTCCTACATGCTTAAATGCTTTTACCTCAATTCTTTCTCCTTCCAATGATACTTCATCTTCAATTGCATACTACATGTCCATATAGCAACATTGATCTCACTAAACTGATGAATAGTCTGATGTTTATATATATATAATTTTAGGCGATTTGATTTCTAAATTTTACTGAACCTAGCCATTGTCCGGTTTGATTTTTTCAATCTCTCACTAAACTTTAATTCTAAAGACACTGTATTGGAGATCATAGTTCCTAAATGCTTAAATGATTCTACAGTATCTCAATTCTTTTTCCTTCAGATGATACTTCATCTAACATTACATACTATGTTCTCATCATCTCTGTCTTTCTTCTATTTATCTTCAGACCAACCTTGTGTGATATTTCATGTATTCTGGTAAGCAAGTATTGCAAATCCTGTGGTGTTTTGCTAACAAACACAGCATCATCAGCTTACTCTAGGTCTGCTAACTTACTATCACCAATCCAATCCAATTCTTCTCCACCATCTCTGATGTTCTATGCATTACAAAATCCATGAGGAGAATAAACAACATACGTGACAACACATTCCCTTGGAGTACTCCACTGCTCATTGGAAATTCATTTAATAAGACTCCATTACCGTTAACTTTACACTTGCTATGCTCATAAACAGACAATCAAATTCAAATATTAAAGAGAAATTCTATAATAACGCAGGACGGTTCACAAAATAGGTGACAACACATTCCCTTGGAGTACTCCACTGCTCATTGGAAATTCACTTAATAAGACTCCATTACCGTTAACTTTGCATTTGCTATGCTCATGAAGACTTAATCAAATTCACATATTGAAGAGGAATTCTATAATAACGCCGGATGGTTAAAAAAATTGGCCGGTGCACATTAGCAAATGCTCTTTCATAGTCCACAAATGCCATCAAAAGTGAATAGCTATTTTCTACACATTGCTGCACAACATGTCTCAAAATGAAAATTTGGTCTGTAAAGCTTCTACTTTTTCAAAATCCTGTTTGTTCATCTCTCAGCTTTTCATCAATCTTCCCCTCTAGTCTCTTTAGAATAAGCATATATATTTTCATAACTGACCTAAGTGTTATGCCTGTAACTATTGCAATCAGTCAGGTCTTTTATTCTTTTTTTTTTCCACCAACAGTCCTACCTCCCATTCATCAAGTTTTGCCTTTTCATGCCACATTCGACAAAATAATCTTATAAGCATTCTGGGAGTCACTTCATTTTCAGCCAGTACCATCTCAGCAGTTATTCTATCGTATCCAGGGGCTTTCCATCTCTTGAGTGTTTTAATGATAGATTCAACTTCAAATACACTGAATGATATATGTTCTTAATATCACAACATTCTACATTAATTGTCTGCTCTTCATCTCAAAGTCTCTCAGACAGCAAATCGATTCCTACATTCAATCGCAAATGTTTCTGTGTTGTTCTTCTAAAGGCTGAGTTGTATCAAAGATATATAATCTATCTTCCTTTCTGTTGGGTGCTTTCAGTTTTAATTTCAGTGTGGCAATGAGGAGCTGGCGATCACTACCAATATCTGCACCTCTATAGCTTCTTAAATTTCTCAGAGTCCTCCTCCTCTTTTTATTAATGGCAATTGGATATATTTGATTTTTGTAATTGCCACATGGTGCAGTCCATGTATATTTATGGATGTCCTTTTGCTGAAAAAGAGTACCTCCAATAACAAGATTGTTTGCTGAACAGAAATTTGTGAAATGTGCTCCATTTTCATTTGCAACTTTGCCAAGACCCTCAACACCAACCACATTCTCTATCCTATGATTATTCCTTCCAACTTTAGCACTGATATTGCCAATCACAATTTTCATATCTTTATCTATTACCTTCTGCAGTTCTTCATAGTATTCATCTTTCCTTTCTTCAGGGAAATCTTTTGTTGGTGCATAGCAAACTATATTACTTATATTGCATTGATTTTGATTTGAAGTTTACTAGTAACAATCTACTATTTACAGCTCTCCACTCGGTTAATGCCTTTTCTGCTCTTGGTGTCATCATCATTCCTACTGCTTCTCTTCCAACTCCATCTGTTCTTCCTGAATAGATATATACATTGCCTTGGTCTAAAGTTTCTTACCAATCCCCTTACGTGTTTCACATAGGACCAAGATATCTATACTCAATTTCATAAATTCACTCTCCACTTGCTGTAGCTTTCCAATCTGATTCATGGTTCTAACATTCCAATTACCAATTTTCAAGTTTTCTTCAGTATTTATAAAAAGGGAGATTCCTAGCACTCCACTACACCCGGGACTGGGGGGCCATTCTGCTATCTTCTCTTTTCATTGACAGACTAAATCCATAGAGGATTCAGGGCTAGATGCATCAAAGGATAGCCAGTTCCTTGAGATGTGCAGTGCCTATTTAACTAAGGCAAGTGACCCCTGATGGTCCATACTAATTCTAGTAAGATCAACCATCAGGCATCAGGAGTAAAAGCCAAAGAGACAATTTGTCTATCCTTTTAAACCCAATCCGTCACCCTGCTGCCAGTGACTTCATCGAGATTTAAGGGGGTATTTCCTTCACACCCAAAGCTCTCATTACTCCGCCAGGTTGGTTATCCACTTATACAAGTATAACCATTGGAAAACATGGTTGCTAAGATATACTGCCTAGACATATATATCATACAAGAGATAGAGAAAAATATAACTGATGTGAAAAATCACTAGAGGGTACTGTGATTTTCTGAATGTGCTTACTTGTACAGTATTGCAGAATATAAGTGTTCAAGGTCAAATGTTTACAGAATGCATGTGTTAGAGGTCAAATGCTTACTTGAAAAACTTTTCTCCAGAATATCCTTTAAAGTTTCAAAATTTATATTGCAATTTTCTAAAATTCCATCACTAAGTCTATTAATACTGTAGATTAGACTGAACTACTTATAGCTACATTAATTTGATACAATGATATACAAACCAATACTGTACTTGGGAATCTAACCTAGCATTGTCCTTCAGAATCAACTTCTCTTTTTTGCAATTCTGCAACATATCCCATACTGGGCATATCATTTGCAAAGTGGTTCCCTGAGCACCCTGGAATAAGAGAGCAAAGTCGAGTAAAAATTTTGAATTAAAATTCACTATTATATTTACACTATATAAAGTTTGGTGCTAATGTACTTGGAGAAATCTAAAAGTGAACAATAACAGATATTACAGTATATGAAATCATCATAGTTAACATATGATTTAAAAAAGGGAAAGAAATCTCTACACTGCCCAGGCAGTGTTTGAAAACATTATACGAGGTCAAAAAGCAAAAATTTCAGGTCTAAAATAAATACTCACTGATACACGTGTAAATGCATTGCATAAGAATACTTATTAATCAATGCCATATAAAAATTGTAGTTCAATTAACGAAGCAAAATAGGTAATATCTCGGTCAATTTTCTCTTTGTACAACTCAAAAATATTTTTAAAAGAAGTTTTTATTTCATCAAAATATTTCAACTTTATTTTTCATTGATTTCTGGCAATTTTTATTTCCTTATCAAAGTATGAGAGAGAGAGAGAGAGAGAGAGAGAGAGAGAGAGAGAGAGAGAGAGAGAGAGAGAGAGAGAGAGAGAGAGAGAGAGACTGATTATATGTCTAGTAAAAGTTATGACATTCTTTCCTAATATCTTTAATAAAATCATTTATAATCAACCCCCAACCCTACCTCACTACCACTAGATACTTGAAATAAAAAAGTTCAGTATTTCCATTTTACTTAGGCCTATCACTTATCAAGTAAACTAAACAGTACCTACTAAATACCACGTCTTATCCTTACATTGATATTATTAAGGGTAACTCGGACTACATGAGCATGTTTTTCTTATAACCATCTTGACTATCAATAATTAATAAAAAAAATTCCTAACACTTATACCTTATACATGTTGGCAATAAGGTCCCTTCTTGCATGGTGTTGAAGCTAGGTCTTTGTTGTTGAATAAAAAGAGCTTCCATTATCCGGAGACGTCTGCTGTAAAGGGCACGGCCGATGATGGTTACATTTTTCACTATATGCTCCCTTGTTGTCTTGAAATTATGTTTTTGTAACCATCATCGGCCGTGCCCCTGACAGCAGACGTCTACGGATAATGGAAGCTCTTTTTATTCAACAACAAAGACCTAACCTCAACACCACGCAAGAAGGGACCTTATTGCCAACATGTATAAGGTCCACCACCAACAATAGTCCACGCAATAACAACTACGACAGGACTGATATAGCCGAAGGTCAAAACATGGATTATCTCCTGACAGAACCACACCCTGGCGAGGCAGAGGCCACTACCTACTAGGATTAATGGTCTCCACCCTAGGGCGGTTCTTGACCACTGAAGATTGAATGTCAAAGCAGGACTCTATATATAAGCCATCAAAACAACACCTGCATTTCAGTTTACTCTTGACAATGAGCAGAAAACCTTCTCACTGCTTGAAACCGGTTGAGTCGAAGGATGTGTTAAACTTAACTCCACGTAATTTATAATTTTTTGTACAAAAGTGACCATTACTTTGTGTGCACTAACATTGTGATAGTGTTTTATACTTTGTACATATTATCTGTACTTTTACAATGTGTTGTGATATATTAAAGACAAATTGTGAATGATATGGTCTTCATCACCTTCCTATTGATATGTCCCTTTCCCAGTTACTGGCGGATTGTTCAAATGAAGAGAAAAAGCTAATAAGAACAATTGAAAAAGTTAATTACAAAATTAACACCACTGAGGCAGCAATCACTTTCAATAAAACCTGCTTAAAAGAGGGTCTACTCCAGAAATATAATAATAATACTAATACTACTAATAATAATAATAATAAAGAATAATGACAAAGAATAATGACATACTCATAATGTAAAAGAAAATCAAGATACTTCTTGAGTAGACTTCTGAAAGTGTATTACTGTATTACAAAAATACAAAATTCTTCAGCTTTTGCTGGCTATTACCCTAGTTGTATGTATGTATGTATTAATACATATACATACATATATATATATATATATATATATATATATATATATATATATATATATATATATATATATATATAATGCATATATATACAAAAGAGGGTGTTTACTATCTCTAAAATAATAATAATTAAATATCCTCAAAACGTTGAGTGTGAAAAATGTGGTAGTAATAATTACAGCAAATTCTTATCCTTTTGAGAAGTTTCTGTTTTCTTTTATCTAGCATATTTCCGAACAGGATTGTTCTTCCAAAATTGAACAATATTAAAGTACACTACTGCAATAGACGTCTAGATCACATTCGGATCAAACCTAGGATTATTCAAATGACAGGGCTGGATCCAGGGTTTAATCCCAATGTTAAGTATAAATTAATTTCTAAAGCACAAGTGATTGTGTAACAACAACAACAATAATAATAATAATAATAATAATAATAATAATAATAATAATAATAATAATAATAATAATAATAATAATGGTAAACTTCAGATATCTACCTTAATATTGTAATTACACTTTCTTTTGCCACCATTGTTGTTTGAGAATATGACTGAAAAATGATCTGGATCCAACTCGTAGTTCCCACACTGTCCTGTTACAATTGGTTCTGTAAAAGAAAGTTAGAGACTTCAATGGGAGATATTTTACAGTTAAATAACTTTTCCCACATAATCTATTATATGTCATTCATTATTATAATTTGTTATTTTAATTCGCATATCCTTTGCTGTTGTAATAATTATTCAAGTATTCCAGCAGGATCCCTCTTCTTTATAATTTTCCAGAGCATTCAAAGTTTTTCAAACTGTCTCTTATGATGGAGTTACTCTGAAATCCTGTCCTTGACTTAATTCACAATAGAAAATTTTGAATAGTAAAACCTCTAGCTTTTATGCAAATAATTTCAAATGATTTCATACCATTCCGCTTACCTGTATTCTTTTATATATTTAAACTGTGAATTTATATTTCACAGTTACTTTCTAACATGGTAACCATGAGCTTATAAGCTATTCTACATATAGTAAAATCCAGACTTTTATGACTCATTGATTAAAATATGGCTATTGCTAAAGGCAACCATGCCATAATTTTCTCACATTCTTTGCTTCCTCCTTTACAATCGCCTTTTGTATTCCCCTTCATGTAGGCTAGACTTGAAATTCTAAACGTAGGCTTCTGCACCTTTTTCCTTTCACGTTCTTTTTTTTTTTCATTGTTTATGATATAGTGTTAACATTAAGGTCATTGTTACCCTTGTCATTCTGTTTATTCTTTTACCCTTGTCATTCTGTTTATTCTTTAACTTGATAT
>NC_090751.1:48945902-48958402 GCF_036898095.1 Palaemon carinicauda
TTATTGATAATGCTTATTATTTTCCTTTTCTCACGTTTCATTTTTGACTTTACACATAATCATGGGCCCTAAGAAGCTTGGTTTCAGGACAGGTATTAGTAGTGATGAGAAAAGGAAGAAGGCAATGCATTCATTAGAATTGAAGCAAGAAATTATAGAAGAACATGAGCGCGGTGTGCATGTGAGGGATCTGGCTAAACAATATGGCCGGAATATGTCTACGATCTCAACGATCATCAAGCAAAGGCAGCCATTAAAACAGTCAAACCATCGAAGGGGATCACCATTATTTCAAAACATCTCATCCCTACCCCGGAAGAGATGGAACGCCTTTTGTTGATATGGATAAAGGACAGAGATTGTTGGTGATACGATAACTGAGAGGACCATTTGTGAGAAGGCCAGTGCTCTCTATTGTGACTTGAAGGTGGCAGGCTCTGGGGGTGAAGTGGGAGAGTTCAACCGATCTTACGACGGAGGAATTCAAGGCGTCTTGCGGTTGGTTCGAGAAATTTAAGAGACGGACTGAGATTCATTCAGTTCGGCACAGAGAGGCTTCAAATTTTGGACATCAAGGCTGCTAACGATTTTGTCAAGTTCATAAAAATCGTGGAAAATGGAGGCCACGTAGAGCAGCAAGTTTTCAATTGTAATGAAACCGGTCTGTTTTGGAAAAAGATGCCTAGTCGAACATACATCACTGCTGAAGAAAAGAAAATGCCTGGACATAAGCTGTGGCGGGATGTCACAAGAACCCCCACAACCTTGATCACACTAACTGACAAATGTCTCCTCTGCACAAACTTTCCCCTTACGTTATCAACTGGACTCTTGGACAGAAGGAAAATTGAAACAAAACATAACCTTAACCCTATATTTTCTTAAAACTAAACAACCAAAAATAATCACACTTATCACTAATCATACACTTAACACAAAATAAATATTAACCATAAAACCTTCAACTAAATCAACAAAAACCCCTAACAAAACTTAAAATTAACCGCAACCCAAACATCAAAACACAAAAGACATATATAGATATTGCGAGTTCACTAACACTTTTGTAAGAAAAAAAAAACATGAATAATTTTTCACTTAGCCAACTGTCTTTATTGGCACACGACCACAGCTCTGATTAACACATTAAACTGTGTGACAATTTGCCACAACTGCCTCACTGATTGGGGTGGTAGTTATCATCATCATCATCATCATCATCAATAATCCAAATACACAGGCCAGGTCATAAACGGTTGAGCAATCGAATAGCGCAGTCTAAATATAAAACTTTATTACAGGCCTGTTCAGCAACAACAAATCCACTTTCAAAAAAATAATCCCTCCAAAGGAGCAAGTCTCTCCAAGGAGGAATCACGGCCTGTAGAAATAAAAAAGAAAAACTTGAGAACTCTCTTAACTAACTAAACTATCGCACTATAATCAAAGATAAATAATAAATAGTTTCAATTATTCACAATCACGACAAACAAATATAAACAAAACTTTACTTACTCAAAAAATAAATGATCACTTCCAACCCTGGTCTAAATCAAATAAATTTAGAAATCCAGCGTGCACACACACAACTGCCTCAAGTCGCAGTCAATCAAAAAAGCATTCTCTCCGAAACATTTACTGCGGTCCTAACCTAGCTAAAAGGTAAACAAATAGTCAATTATTCCAACAGTCTTTCTCACAACAAACAATTGATACACTAACACTCTCTCTCTCTCTCTCTCTCTCTCTCTCTCTCTCTCTCTCTCTCTCTCTCTCTCTCTCTCTCTCTCGATTTGGCTAACAAAAAAAAAAAAAAATAAAACAAAAATTAATCCTCCACAAAGCCTGTGAAGGATCAGTTGACTCGTGCCCTATGTGCCAACGCCAGCGGGGACTGCAAAATAAAGCCGTTATTGGTGTATCATTCCAAAAACCCTAGGGCATTTAAGGCAATAGAGTCAATAAGGACATGCTGCATGTTTTCTGGCATGCTAATTCTAAGGCTTGGGTTACTAGGTATGTCTTTGTTGAATGGGTAAACTAATTTTTTGACCCTACTGTCAAGAAGTACCTTTAGGAGAGGAATTTTCCTTTAAGGTGCTTGCTTTGCTTGGATAATGCTCCGCTCACACCTCCCCCCCCAGGACTCGAACATGATATCATCGACCAGTTCAAGTTCATCAGAGTGCTGTATTTTCCATCGAACACCACCGTTATCCTCCAGCCCATGGACCAGCAAGTCATCTCTAATTTTAAGAAGCTCTACACCAAGCACTTTTTGAAGCAGTACTTTAATGTCACGCAAAGCACCAACTTAACTTTGCGTGAATTTTGGAGGTACCATTTCAATATCGTGCACTGCTTAAAGATCATAGATCAGGCTTGGGAGTGAGTAACCGACAGACAATGATTTCAGCTTGGAAGAACCTTTGGCCTGATGCTGTTTCTCCCAGAGATTTTGAAGATTTGGCCCCGAGCCTGAACCTACGCTGGCCGTAGAGGAAGATGTAGAAGAGATTGTATCCCTTGGCAAGTCCATGGGTCTGGAGGTCGATGAAGATGACATCACCAAACTCTTTGAGGAGCATCATGAAGAGCTCACCACCGAGGAACTCAAGGAGCTACAAGCCATGCAGCATGATGAGTTCCAAGCGCAGTTGAGTGAGTCGGAGGACATCGAGGAGGTAAAGCACATCTTAAGTTCGGCTGAAATAAAAGTTAGCACATCATCAACACGTGGTTGATTTCATTAATAAGTATCACTCACAGAAACTTCAGGTTAGCTGTGTAGTTTCGCAATTCGATGATGTCTACTTAACCCATTTCAGAAAAATTCTGAAAAGCCATACCAAGCAACTTTCTCTCGGTAGTTTCTTTTAAAAATCTACGAAGCGGTCTAGTGATCGTGAGGAAGAGAAAGAAAGTGAAGCAAAGAAAACTAAGATTGAATTGAGTAAAAGTGATGAAAATCAAAGAGAAAAAAATTTAAAAAAAAAATATTAAATATATAAATTGAAAAAAAAATAAATTAGCGAAGTTAGGTTAAAGTTCACATAGTGTAAGTTAGAGTAAGTTACAGTACGTTATCGCAGTCCCCATCTCTACCTCCTCGCCGACCGTCTGTCTCCTCCAGCGTTGGCCTGTCTCTTAAGGTAAAGTGACAATAAAAACCCCTTTTTTATTTATTATTTCCTTGTAATTATTCTTTACATCCCTCTTATATAATGCAATGTTATTATTGCTATGAGTAATTATGTGTAGTAATTTATTAAGGAGTTATCATAGGTTTTTGGGCTGTAGAATGAATTATACAAATTAGAGTGTATTCTTATAGGAATATTCGCTCCAACATACGATAGTTTTAACATACGAAGCAGGTCCTGGAACGAGTTAAGATTGGATGTAGAGGTTCCACTGTGTATATATATATATATATATATATATATATATATATATATATATATATATATATATATATATATATATATATATATATATATATATATATATATATATATATATATATATATATATATATATATATATATATATATATATATATTATATATATATGTATATATATGTATATATATATATATATACAGTATATATAACTTGTATTAGCACAGATTAGGTTGAATGCCAAATCATATTTTCTCATCCAAGGCAATATTGTTTCTTAAACCTGCAAAGAAAACAAGAAATGTATGTCTTATTTCCTTGAATTTCATAAACGAAATGCTGTAGCGGAAGCAGTTGTAGTATTATCGAAGTTACAGGTAATTTCTAAAGAAGTCATTTTTTTACTCTATTGTGCCACTTGCTATTGCTATCCCTCTTACATGCTGTACAGTACTGCATAGGCTATTTCATTCACAAAAGTAACATTTTAGACAGGATTGTACGTATTACCTCGCTTGATGACTAGCAAATACATACAGTACTGTTCTAAACCTCTGTGATTTTGTATTAATTTAGCAGTTTGCTGTGTCTCATTCAGATATTTTCTTATTTTTTTTCAGGAAGCACTTTTGTATCAGATACCTTGCAAGAAGTTGGTGTTGATTTAGTATCAGCCACTAGATGTAGTTCACTTTACCAGAATACATATACCATCACTAATAATATGATT
The DNA here is from genome assembly GCF_036898095.1 of Palaemon carinicauda. Classification (NCBI taxonomy): domain Eukaryota; kingdom Metazoa; phylum Arthropoda; class Malacostraca; order Decapoda; family Palaemonidae; genus Palaemon; species Palaemon carinicauda. The sequence goes on from NC_090751.1 coordinate 48,950,035, forward strand.
TGCACACTAACTGATGGAAAGGACTCATGTCAGGTTAGTAGTGAATATAATATGGACATACTGTACATAGTCATAATTTGTGCTGAAAATTTATGTATGATGTTTTGAGGATGAAAATACTGTATTGACATTGAGAACTACCAAGTATCGTACTGATATAGATCAGCAGGTATTTATTTATGGAAAAGTTCTTCCTAGAGTAGGAGTGGGAAGTTAATGTTTATACTGTAGATGGGGTATCTTTGACAAGGAATGCAGTATTAAGTTGGCAGATAAAGATTAATCTTTTAAAATTTTGGTATATAATATTGGTATGGGATATTAATGAGTTGGTTATGGGATTATGTTGAAATGAGTTTTAGATAGCATAGTAAATTAAATAGTGTTGTCGGACTGAGTGAAGAATTAAAACAATAAAGAGAGGGAGGTAAGAAATGAAGCAGACATTTGAATATGTGTAGGGAAATGATGAATAGATAAAAGTAGATGACAACTCTTTGCAATAAAAGGAAAGAAAAATTAATAAACTACAGTGCAATATTTGAGCAGACTCTTGTACCATGAAGGACAATTGTCTATAACCAAGCAAGCAACCAAATCATGAGTGTATGGGTAAGAAGAAAACTAACCAGTCAGACTCTCACCTCTTAAAATAAAAATTCAGGAGAAGCAGCTGTTTGTCTATCATTGTTTCAGCAGAGGGACCTGGTTGATGTGCCTTCTCTTCCGTTTGATTTTCCCTCATAGGTGCAACGTACATGTTTTTATAGCTTAGTTTTGTTTCAAGTAGTGTCTTAAAAGCACCCTATGGATGCCCTAAAATTGCATATTAATAGATAATAAAAATGAAGGAGCAATTTTTCTCACATTGTGGCCTTTTTAGAGAGGGAGAGAATAAGCTTTAGTGATAAGGGAGGTTTTGATTGATTGATTTGTTTTTCTGGAATCCTGACATCTAAGGTCGTTGATGCCAATGATAAGGGAGATCATTAGAACACAGATATCCCCTGTTGAAAGCCCCTTTTTTATTTAGGTCTTTTGAATCTGACTACCTTTTGAGGGTGAGGATCTCTGCAGATATAATTACAAGGTAGACAATGAATAGAAATAACCATCCCTCAATCTTAAAGTTGTAATGTAAAGAGGTTCTTGCCTCTAAAGAGGCTTTTTGTTTTGGGCTAAATACAGACTAGGTATCAGAATTAGGAGACTGCCAGGAATGATGGTGATAAACTCCTGTTATCTCCATAATGTTCCTCACTCACTGACTTTTTTCCAAGTCTAATACTATAAAAAGTAGCTTCGTCACACATGCAAAGAGAACAGGTCACTGAAATTGGTGGGGATGGTCATTGTAAAACAAGACTGAGGAGGATCAGATTTGTATGAAAAGATTGTAGATGACTTAAGCTTCCTATCTTCAAAAAGTTGGACCAGAAAGGAAGTCATAGAGTTCGGGGTTATCTGGCATAGAAATCTGTCCCTCAGGAAGATCATCCATGCCATCCAGACAGACTGGTATTGTCTGGTGGAAGAAGACCTCTTACAGCCAATCAAATATGTCATGCTGTGAGCTGAAAATTCCTTACCGTATAAGCAAGAGAAATATCCAACGTTGAAGGGTCTGGGTCAGAAAAAAGGAAGCATGATATTCCAACTCTAATACAACCATACTAACGAAATAGGTTGTAACCTTGGTTTCAGATGTTAAAGCAATGGATACCACTGGCCGTTTGACCAGTGTGAAGCTACCAGCACAGCTGTCCATGAGATGTCCTGAAGGTTATTCAAAGCTTTCAAAATCAAACTCGTTGGTGGAAACATGAATTGAGGAACATTGTTCCAGTCTAAGTTCATTGGATCTCTTGCCACTGCCAGAGAATCCACTTTCGGAAATATGTGTAGTGAAAGCTTGTGGTTTTCTGTAAGTTGCAAATAGGTATACTTGGAGATCAGGGATAATCTGTAGGGTCTGGTGGAAAGAGCTTTGATCCAAGGTCCATTCTGTGTTCAGGGCTGTCTGTCTTGACTGGGTGTCTGCTACTGCTTTGAGAGAGCAACAGATCCCTCACCTGAAGGAACTTCATAATGGGAAAATCACTGCATTGAGAATTATGGAGCAGGATTCTCCTCTCCTGAGGCAACAAACTGTTGCCTGGGCTGTCCATGAAAATTTTGATTCGAGAGTTCCTTTTTGGATTGAGCCTCTTCAATGTTAGGAAAACTGCCATTAGTTCCAACACTTGTAAAATGCTGCAAACTGAGGGCACCATTTCCTGAACACACAGGTCTCCTCTGAATGACCTTCTCAACCAGACCAAGATGTGTTTGTATGAAAGGTCACCAATAGCAGGTGAGGGACCAATGGGGCTGACATGAGAAATCCTTTGTGACAACTGGATAACTGTGCTCGGTTTTCTTAACTGCTGTTTAAACCACTTGTTTCCACACATAATTAGGTTCCTTCAACCTGTTCTTCAAAACTGGATTGACTATAGAAGCAAACTCAAGAAGGCTCAAGACCCTCTCCAGTTATCGTATGGAGATGTGACTCTGAAAATAGAAATTGACCTTACGTATTTTCTTTGATTAAATGTTTTTATCAGGTTTAGAGTGGCTTTTGACATTTTCCAATGAATGCCTATCCAACAAAATGCCCTGTTTTGAACTTCTTGATTGTGTGTGTGTGTGTTAAGCTGATCAGGAAACCTAGGACCTGAAGAATTTGCAAGACTTGGTATGTGTACCCGAGGAATAATTCTTTCACCTCTGCCCAAACAAGCCAGTCTCCCAAATGTCAATGACCTGAACTTCTTGCAACAGGAGTTTGATCACTGACAGTGCTAGTTTTTAAAGATCCTTTAGGCAGTATTGAAGCCAAAAGGCATCACTTTCAGCCTGTATGAAACCTTTCCGAGCTAAAATCTTTGTATGGTCAGATGTGGGGAGCAATAGGGATGTAACGATATGTGTTTTGTAAATCTGTAGTACAGGTCCAAGACCCTCTGTGTAGTAATTGATGAACATGCATGATGGTTGTCATCTTAACGTGTTGCTTATGGCGAGTTTGTTGACATGAGAAAGGGCGATGATCACTCACCTCTCGGATAAGTGTTTCCTTGAAGTACTACTGAATAGTCTGCCAAAGAGTTTTAGGAACTTACATTTTTAAATGATTCCTTTTCTAAGCAATTTGATGACAATGGTGTCAGATTCTAAGGTTTTGGTCCGATAAAAATGGGGAGATCCACAACCAACCTTTTGAGACCATGCTTCGTTCCAACTGAAAAAAATTACTGTCTTGATAATGATGGATACAACCCCTAACCTGAGTACATTCATTGATGAGGTTCCTTGTTTCTGCGAGACTGACTAGCACCGTGGTTTCCTTGGGTGTGCCTCCAGTTCCCGTTTTTTCTTTTGGAAAAACAAAGGACCTGGGAGGGTGTTGTAGCCTCTGTTCTTCTGGAGGAAACTTGTAGACTCACGATGTATTAGGATGATTATATGGTGCTGATCTCTCTGCTGGCTGCCTATGGGACTGCAGATAACTCCTAATATAGGCCAAACTTTGTGACTATGTTTTCTTCTTTTTTAAATTGGGCCAAAACCCTTTCCTCCACTTCTGTGGAAGAGAAATGTCATCTGCAAGTGCACTAGGTCTTAACTTATTCATACAAGCTTGGTGTGAAAAAGGATTTACATTGAGGGTCACTATATAGAAACTTCTCTATTTTGACCCTATCCAGATCATGAGCAGCTAACACAGGCTTTATCTCAAATTAATTTTTTGAAAAAAGTTCTGTAAACCTCTAAAGTAGACGTAGAGAATAACTTTGCCATTGCTGAGGTGGCCATCTGGTATCTTTCTGTAGCTCCAATTTTTCAGAGAGGACACGACGTACACTTGATTGAATAAAGTCTGGCATGCATTAAATTCTATTGTCCTAAGATGGTCTGGAATCGAAGGAAAACCATCACCCAATTGATTGCTTCTTACTTGATCATCCCATTTCTTGGAAGAAAGACTTCACAATAATCTTTAAGTTATGTGAATCTTTCAGACTGTAGCATACACTCCAAAAAAGAGATTACATTCTTTGGGCAGAGTGAAGTCTATCAGAACATAACTCTCATCAATTCTATTCCCACCATGACCATTTTGTTCTAGAATGGTGTTTTCTGGCCTAGCACTGTCATTCCAACTACTAAAGCACCAAGTAAACTGTTTTCTAGAAGAAGACCATTAGTCTCTTGAGACCTTTGATTAGAGTAGAGTTGTATATCATCAGGTTAACTACTTTTGGGTAAGGTGTGGCCATGTCCTAAGGGATGGATCATTACTCGGGCAACATGATTGAAAGAATGTAGGAAAATGTTATAATTCCACATCAAATGGAAGATCAAAGACACAATTGAAAAGCATTTGAATCAGGCCAAAAATAACACCATATACCAGATTGCCAGGGCATAACATCCATAGAAGAAACTGCCTCTGGTGACACACCCCATCACTGAACTGGAAAGACATGGGTCAGGATTTACCATTCCCAGTAAATTTATCTCCTGAATCCAATAACTTGAAGGTCTAGGCATTACAGAACTGAATTCTCAGGCTGGGATGGAGAGAGAGCAGACAGAGTGCGAGAACTCCCAGAAATGGTATAGCTTAAGTCAGGATCACTATAGAGGTAGTATATCAAAGCCTCAACTGTCTTAGAAATAATCAGGGCATCCACAGAGAATGCAGGCTGACAGTAACGGCAACCCCTCTACCAGAATCTTGGGTTAGAGCTGACCTATCAAACTGACCAACCGTAGTAAGAGGTTGCCTCCACATCAAATGGAAGGTCATTCCAAGTTGATGCATCATTGGACCACCTCATGGACTTTGCATCTCCAGTTGACGAGCAGCCTGGGCACAAATCTGTCTGCAGGTTCTCTTGGCTTTCACCTATGAGCCCTACATATCGTGCCACACAAGGACAAAGGGTACCCTTTGGGCTACAAAAGAGGCAAACCCTTTTGCTGTTGCTTTTACTTCAATTAATTACCAAAAAGGTTTAGTCTTATACCCTGAAAGAAAACATACAAAGCCACAGGACCATCCATTAGAACAAATTGAAACCTTGCCTGTCCCTAAGGAGGAGGAGTCTAGGGATACCATTAATCCATCGGCACTAGACTCTGGACTGGCTCCGATGGAAACAGAAAATCCTGAGACAGTGTCAACATTCATCAAGTGTTATTTCTCAATTGAGAGAGCAACTACCTTGTTAAGACGATCAGAGCACTGGTCAAGGGTGGGATGACATCTATTGAGCATTGCTTTGGTGCCCTTCAAGGTTCGAGGCTTGCCCTTGAATTTTCCTGGTTGGAGCCCTAGGTAGTGTAGATTCCCAGATCTCTTGTCTGAGTAACTCGCTATGTTTGAGTCATTCAAGCAAGATCCTGGCTCCAGCGTTTTTCTGTTAAAAGGAGATTTTATGCTCCCAAGGGGATCAACCTGTCTCTCCCAATCGATGCTGTTGTAACGACTTTAACACCGGAAACTTCAGTAGAGAGACTTAGGACAGAGGAAATTTGTAGGTTGGAGAGGTTTAGACCACACCCGAAATGCTAGTCTCATGAAACAATTTATCTTGATGTAACTTATTTTTATCAGAGTTGAATATGTATTCAGATATTTTACTGTTAAATACCTTACAGTTATCAAAAGGGATTAGGGTAACATAGGAAGTAATGTTACTATTTCTAAAGGTTTTGTGTTAAAATTTTATAAGGTTATCTTCTAAAGATCTCACAGATATAAGTGTTTTCTTTAGCCATTACCAGATTGGCTATTAACAAATATCTGATAATAGTCTTCATAGACTACGGGTCATTTCTCATAATGAGACTTTCGGGGTTATTTCAGAATCATTCAGTTTTACTCTAGAGCTTAGAGTCTATGTGCCACATAGTCTTTTTGGGGGAGGAAAGGCGGTGATACGTCAAGAGAGATGTGATTTTTTTTATTACAAGACATATATAATGAGTAAAAATTCTTTGTTGATTTATGATCTTAGACTAAGGTAATTTTTCCAATTAATAGTTCACTGATAAGGTCACACAGTAAGTTAGTTTCAAGTCAAAAGGACTGGAAAGTTTAGGGTTTCAAAGTAATAGTTTAGCTTTTCTTTGAATGGAATATTTTTAGAAGCAGTTGACAATGACTCAGTGGCTTACATAACCTCCTCTTTTTTTTTTTTTTTTTTTTTGAGGCTTTATCTAAAGTGAGTCATTTTTATTTAGAAATTTATAGGGCATTAAGTATTGTGGTAACTGTAAGAGGCATGGTGGAAATAAAATGCATTATTGTTTTAAGTTATAGCTTTAGTTTTATCAATGGGACAATTCAAGGTTTTTATTATACTGTAGATGACTTTAGTTTTAAAAGGTGGATAGTGAGTATAGAATTTGAATCCAATCAGAAAACTCAAGTGATTACGAGTTTATTAGGGATTAGGATTGGTTACCCTTTAAACTAGCCGCTATTTGGGGATAAATGTATTAATCTAGATTGTTACTTTCCCATCTCTTTCCTTCACAATCTCACCTTCGTCAGTGTGTGGGAATCAGAAATATGAAGATTAGAGAAGTTTCTTATAAATAAACAGAATTTTAATACCTGCTCACCTCTTTCCCACTGATCAATGATGTCAAAAGACTAATGATTGGTTTTTTTGACTTCGGGAACTGAAAATGAAGAGTTAGTATGTCATATCATTGACTAATTTGTAGCCATCAACCACCAGATGGCTGGTAGTTACAGAAAGGAGGTGAGGAAAAAATTTATTTTAGGGTAGACATTGATACAGCTTTGAGTAGAAGCAATAAGAACATCAGGTGAGTGTAAAGATGGTTGATTTTATAATTAAACCCATTTTTCTTATACAAAGCCTAGTCCTTTTTATTACTCTTCCTGCCCCAATCACCCTGCAAGTTCTAGTTGAAGGTCAAAATGAGTTAAGGCTTCCCCACTACCTCCCAGTAACTAATCTACTGACAATTCATTATAGAATTTGATAGCCCTGTTCTAGGTTCACTGAAATCATACCTCTATTCAAGGACTCAGGTATTTATAGTTAGGAAAAATAGAAATATCCTAAAAATGTGATATGAATAATTTATATGTATATACAGTACTTTATATTGTGTAATTATATAATGTTTATATTGTGCCTTATTGATGTCCGAGTCGTGCTTCAGTTGTATGAAGGGGGCCCGGACCTGTTCCAGGGGCACCAACGCACTCGGCAGTGTCTTGGGGAACAATAGGCACCTTGGGGAGTCATTGGGTAGGTATGGTCCTGGAGAGTTCTTCTGGAGCCCTCTTACCCATTTGCGAAGGGTCTCCCTCGCTGTATCCCTAGTCTCTATGGTGACTAGGGGGGCTTCTCCGAAGCCGTTAGCCAGCAGATGGGGCAACCCTTCGGGTCCCAATACCTCAGGACTTCTGACGCGATGCAGCAGGGGCCATGAGTCCTGCACTTTGTGTGACCACAAAAGTCTTTACCTTTGTGGTTGCAGAACAACACTGCGCACTTCTCCATCGGCTGCTGCTGTAAAGGAAAATGGGCCAAATGAGTATTGATAATTTTTATATCAATGATATAAAAGCATACAATTTTTATTAACAATAATGATCACTATTGTCTATGGTAGCTTAAGATAGTAAGCTTGAAAGGAAGTAGAAAAGACATATCTGTGTTTCTTCTCCCAGGCCATTGCTGAGACCTCCGTCAGTATTCATATTCAGTTTCCCTGATAATATCGTGGTCCCAACAATTGTCTGCGATAGGAAACACAGAGTATATTAGAAAACATGTGTACTACTGTATAGTTGTATACAGTAGTTTTGCCGTCGGCATTGCCGGTGTTAGGTTAGTACCTGGTGGTACTAACTGATAGAGAGAGAAAAAGCGTTAAGGAAGGAGAGTTTCCTATTATTATGAATAAACATAACAGTTTGAAGTGTAGGAGGACTATCAGACCGCCTACTTTCTCCTTGCCAGAATGAAAGTTCCTATGGAAGGGGAAAGAATGTCCGATTCTGGCTTCCACCCATCCACAAAAGGCCTGTCGCCGGCTATGACATTGGCAGCAATGAATGTGGATGGCAGTTCAAGGGAGAGCTGAGGACTTCCCAAAGTATGTTAGGTTTCCCAACAGCAGCCATCAGGAGCCGTCTCAATCTTCCCCCCAATATTATTCACTTCCTGTGAATTAAGGGGTAAGGTGGCAGAGACGACTGAACTAACTGCTACCGGCAGGGTACCAGCCAGTAACGTAGTTACCCTAGCAAGCCAGGGTGACTGTCAGAATA
>NC_090751.1:48973121-48978121 GCF_036898095.1 Palaemon carinicauda
ACCCTCAAGCAAGAGAACTCTAACCCAAGACGTTAGGATGTCAAAAAAGCATGTCTTCATACTAATACTCAGTCTGTCGGCGTTTGTTCGAGATGGACGGCATAAAGAAGAGTGGTCATTGTGTATTTAATAAAGAGGATGCTAAATGCGTCATGATGTTCTGTAAATTATAATCATATTCATAGTGTACCTCTGCTATCACAGCTAATTATGATAATAATAAACAAATAAATATATAAATAAATAATAATACATACATACATATACCAAAGGCACTTCCCCCAATTTTGGGGGGTAGCCGACATCAACAAGAAACAAAATATAAAAGGGGACCTCTACTCTCTACGTTCCTCCAGCCTAACCAGGGACTCAGCCGAGTTCAGCTGGTACTGCTAATAAATATATAAATAAATAATAATAATAAAAATTCATATTAATCATTGAAAAAATAACAGCAGAATTGGAGAGGCTACCCTATGCAACAGCTGAACCACGACTGAGGTGTGTTCTGAATGTTAACGCACTAATTCCAGGTTATACCAAACATCATTTCTTATATGCAAGTGTTTCTCTCTATTGAACAAACCAAAAGCAGAGTAACATACACTTACATGTGTGTTACAGAACCCGTTTCCTTGTAAACACGTAATCCAACAGAATTACAGATTCTTATCCGATCATAGTATTCTACAGGTGTTCAACACCCACGCGGAACAGCTTTTAGTGGATAATACATTAGATTCTATAACTGTAGCTACACTGGATCGATCTACTGTGGAAATAAACCAAACTCTTGTCCTAATAATTTATATTTTTCCACATTTCACTTCATAGTATCTAGCAAGCGATTGAATACTAAATAGTTCCATGTACGTCACACTTTTTCCATTATGATTTTTTGTTATTCAAAATGTCCAGACGGCCAAGGAAAAGTGTAGAAAAACATTAAATCCCAATGTAAGCCAGTCAATAATGGAATGCACTTATGGATAAAGAGAAAAAGTCTCAAATAAAAGGTTATACTTTATAGATAAAAGTGAATTAACCAACAACCATCCATGGCTAATACATAATCCATACTCAAAAACAGCATATATCAGAACATTCGGGATGTTTTGCAAGTTCCCTTTAATTTCGAAAATCAGAGATGGAAAACACACTGTATTTGTTGTACTGAACCACAGATTGTAAGTTACCAAGCTAAATCACAAATTGTCGATACTTTACTCAATTCCATTTATGCTTTCGAACACTGATAAAACTATCACGTGATTAAAGGATATACGAATACTACTGAATTTGTAATTTAACTGGAATTCATCTGTTATGATAGCTAGATTATCTGGGAAGCTTTAGGTCTATTATGGGAGGATATATTCAATGAATATCACGAAAGGGTCGACCTGATTAGATGTTTTTGCTGTTTGGTTAACATCCGGTTTTATATACTTGGATGTAGGTCACCTTTTTTCAAGCTATGATTACTTTTACACAAACATACACACACACACACTCACGCACGCATCAAATATGTCTGGGAGGCAATCAGATGATAGATTATTACACATGGCAATCGAGCACTTTTCTAACAAAAACTTATAACGAAAAAACTAAGTTGAAACAAATAGTTGTAAAAGACGTCACAACATATGCCCAGGGTTATAAAATATTTATGGACCAAGCGATTTTGCATGCCCGAAATATGCTACAAACACAAGTGCAGAATAAATGGGTTGGTCTTAGAAGAGATAGAGCATTTTTGTTACCTCTAAGGCGATGGTTGTATAAACGACACTTGAGTCAATTTCCTCACCATAATGTTACCATGGACGTGGAGAAGGTAACTGTTAATTGGGTTCTCTTCTATGTTCATTTGGGATAAAATTCAATAAAAGTTTTTTTTTTTATTTCAAAGGGGAATAAATGTCAACATTACTTCTACTTGATAAGTAATGAAGACTTGTTCAATTTAGCACAATTACGTCAAAGAAAAAAATATGGCTAAAGATAATAAAGTTTGATCTTCGCTCGTGACTTTTATTATGTTTGTTGCCTTTCCTGGAGAAAGTAAAACAGGTTTCCTTTTTCAGTGATAAAAAAAGTTGAATGTTAGAAGAAAATTATATACTATGAAGTTAGCAAAAATTAATATTCAATTATATACGTAGATAAAGTTCCTCTACCTTGTTTATTCTAACTTCCTACAGAATTCCATAAAATTTCCACTACTTCCCAGTCCTTTTTTTTTAAACATCTGTTTCCTAATTGAGAAGTTCTCATTTCCTAAATCACAAGAAGCTTTTTAATTTTATCAAAGAACAATTTTATATCGGAAAAGTCAAAGCTATATCTTCCTGCGTATGCAGTAAACAAATGTTTATGAAATTTTCAACTATGCGAATACAACAATTACTAATAAACTTGTGTATAAATCTCAATCCACCAGCACATCACACGTTCCAGATTGTTTTCCATTATTTTTTAACTCATTCATTCCGTGTCTTGCTCGTTGTGGTCTGGAGTTTTGTCCCCCAATGACACATTCCTCTCTCTCTCTCTCTCTCTCTCTCTCTCTCTCTCTCTCTCTCTCTCTCTCTCTCTCTCTCTCTCTCTCTCTCTAAGACTTGACTGAAGATCCCAGAGATTATTGTATCCCAATTGGGAATAAAAAACGAGTGCCAACTGTAATATTATTATTATTATTATTATTATTATTATTATTATTATTAGCTAAGTTACAAACCTAACTGAATAAGCAAGATGCTATAGCGTACATAGCCCAGTGAGGAAAGGAAACGAGAAAAATAAATCATTTCAAGAACATCAAAATAAATATCTCCTATATAAACTATAAACTATATTCCTGATGCTCGATATTACAATAAAAATTTATGAAGCCAGCACGCACGAGAAGATTAAAGTAAGTAAACAAGGGGAAGCAAGCAATGAGAAAAACGCGCACCAGCCATAAAAACAATTTCATTTTTTTATTGCAATCGTTTTTTATCACTCGTGAGTCCCGTATGGTCAGGAACCTTAAATAGCTTTTGTTATTAATGATATCAGTAGCAGAAGAGAGGATTTAAATCTTAGGTCACCGATACAAGTTTAAAAAGCTTCAGGGAAAAAAAAATGTATTTCGTAAGCCATGAAAAGACCAGGAGGAGGTATTTAAAATAATATAAATTATATAATCATGCGGAAAATGGACAAAATATATTGGATGAAACACGGGCCTTTGTAAAACATAACACATTAAATAAAACATGAACTTTCAAAATAAAACGTATGACCTCCTCTTGTCATAAGGGAAAGACGATAAATACACACAAAACTTCAGCTAGTAATAAAGATATCAAGTTTTCCATAACTTTTAGTGATTGAAGAATGTATTAGCAAAATTTGGATTTACTTCGGAATCAAATCAACAGCTAATGATTGTGCATTTTCACCTTCATAAAAATTATACATAGGACAAGGGTGAAAAAAAGGGATTAGTTGCCTTTCTTCCTCATTATAGTATAGACTACAACTTTCAAGGTTTAAAAGGTTTAAAGGCCGCTCATGAATGGCAGTGACATTGCCCTATCGAGCAGGACAGTGCCCTAGAGACTGACCATATATACATATGATCAGCACCCAAGCCCCCTCTCCACCCAAGCTAGGACCATGGAGGGCCAGGCAATGGCTGCTGATGACTCGGCAGATAGACCTATAGGCTCCCCCAAACCCCACAACATCAGCTCACAAGGATGGTAAGGCTGCAAACACTAAACGTATTAACGAGTCTGAGAGGGACTCGAACTCCCGTCGGGCAAACACCAGGCAGAGGTGTTACCAATAGGCCACAACATGTTCTGAATATTCTATTTCTGAATACCTTTACATAAAAAAAAAAGTTGGTTACACGAGGACACGAAGACGTGTATTGCGAGCAGGAAATGCGAGTGTGGCGGGGAGGTAAGATGGGTTTATCGAACTCATGATATTAACCCCATCAGGAAGTCTAACACTTGAACAGGTTGAATTAATGATGGTTTGGAAATAGGAACAATCTCGTACGTAGGACAGGGCTGTATCATGGGTCAATAATCCATAATTTGAAATCGAAAATAGTCTGCCACGTGCATGTGCACACACACACAACATTATATATATATATATATATATATATATATATATATATATATATATATATATATATATATATATATATATACTGTGAATATATATATATATATATATATATATATATATATACATATATATTATAATCACACATATATATATATATATATATATATATATATATATATATATATATATATATATATACTGTGAATATATATATATATATACATATATATTATAATCACATATATATATATATATATATATATATATATATATATATATATATATATATATATATATATCAGGACCAGGAATCAAACCTATGCTCTGAATCTATTTAAAAATCAATTAAAAAGTCCACTACCGGTGTATTATTATTATTATTACTATCATTATTATTATTATTAGCTAATATAACCGCAGTTGAAAATGCGAGATACTATAAGCCCAAGGGCTCCAACAGGGAAAAATAGCCCAGCAAGCAAAGGAAACAAGGAAATAAATAAACTACAAGAAAAGTAATAAACAATAAAAAAAATGTTTTAAGAATAGTAATAACAATAAAAAGATATAGTATACATAAACTATATAAACTAAAAAAAAAGAAAAAAGAAGATAAATAAAATAGAACTGCGTGCCCGAGCCGTAACCAGAGAGAGGGACCCAATAACTAACAGTAAATCAAAAGCAGACCAAAAGAATTAACAAATGATTCTTTTACTTTTTCTGTGGTAAGCAAGTCTCTACAACTTTCCTAACTATCAAAGGCAACTCTGATGTCTTGTAATGTCATTGAGTTTCATCACATCTATACGATTTCACTATAACCATTCTGTTGTCTTAAGGCTATTACTGGTTTTCTTACT
>NC_090751.1:49000621-49003121 GCF_036898095.1 Palaemon carinicauda
AAAATGAAATATTACGGAATGAATTGACGAACAAGATGACTGAACTCGAAAGGCGGATTGACGAACTTCAGGAAAAGCTGAATAAAAGAGATCTGGAAATTCGAGAATCCAATGACTTATCCAAAAAGCTGGAAGAACAAACGGAAGCAGCAGAAGAGGAAAGACCAGTAACTCGTCGAAACGTCCTGGAATCTGAGATGGATCGGTGTATACACAAACAAGACTTTGATTCGGCGTTGGTTTTCCTAAGAGTTGTCCTTGAAGATTTTGACGACGTGACGGAATGCCGCGCGAAGGAGATCAGATGTTTGATGGCACTGGGCAGATGGGATGAGGCCCAGAACGTTTTAGATGAACTGCCAGATGAACACAAAGAAAACTCGGATGTAAAAGTGGAATCTGCCATACTTTGTGCAAGTCACTGTAACTTTGAAGAAGCTGAAAGGATCTTGGACGACGTTCTGAAGGGATGCCCAAATCATCCTAGGGCACTCAAAGGACGGGAGTTCCTGCAGCGACAGGTCTTATGGAATACAATTCCCTCAATGATAGACAACTCGGAATTTGATGTTGTCTTGGAAACAATTTCACGCTGTCAGAAGCTAGAGTCCTTCTTCCCCTGGGCTCGAGCAGAACTGCTTCAATTGAAAGGGAATATCTTGTGCAAGCTTCGACGGCTGGAAGAAGCTCGTGAATGTTTCCTGAGTGCTCTTGCTATTGACGAGACAGATGTGGACTCTAGGTTAAAACTAGGTCTATGCTACTTATTAGATGGAAAATACAGAGATGCAATTGCTCTATTTGAGCAACTGGACGAAGAGGAACAGCTAGAAGAAGATCTGGTATTCTATGCCGAAGCATTGGAAAGAATGGAAAGAATGGGATGTCCTTTCCAAACCATCGGTGTTAAAACAGACGCTTCCCAGAAGGAAATAGAAAAAGCCTACAGGAAAATGGCACTCAAGTACCATCCTGACAAGTGCCATGGGTCTGACATAGACCAACGGGAAGTACATGAGATCATGCAACAGATCAACTACGCAAAAGATCTTTTAACCGACAACGAGATGAGGAAGGAATACGACGAAGTCAGAAAATTTGTCGAAGATTTTGCAGAGCAACTTTTCGAAAATCCCAAGATGCAGGAATGGTTGGATGAAGATGAATCGGATGAATGGGATGGTTCGGATGAGGAATATGATTACGATGTTTATGAGGGGTCGGATGAGGAATATTATTTTCACTCTAATGATGATTATCAGAATCTAATTAATGAGATGTATGGTTTAGACTCTGATGATGTTTATCGGATTCTAAATGATGAGGATAAGATGTTCATGGAATATTCATATGAAGAATATTCAAGTTATGAAGAAGAGGAAGAATTCGATGAAGAATACGAGGACGAAGGCGAGGAGGAGGAGGAAGAATTCGATGAAGAATACGAGGACGAAGGCGAGGAGGAGGAGAAAGAATTCGATGAGGAAGAATTCGATGAAGAATATGAGGACGAAGGCGAGGAGGAGGAGGAAGAATTCGATGAAGAATACGAGAACGAAGGCGAGGAGGAGGAGGAAGAATTCGATGAAGAATACGAGAACGAAGGCGAGGAGGAGGAGGAAGAATTCGATGAAGAATACGAGGACGAAGGCGAGGAGGAGGAGGAGGAAGAATTCGATGAAGAATACGAGGACGAAGGCGAGGAGGAGGAGGAGGAAGAATTCGATGAAGAATACGAGGACGAAGGCGAGGAGGAGGAGGAGGTCTTTGAGCAAGAAGAGGAGGAGTAAAACTTTAATATCCGGAGTAGCGGATTCTCCTTGATATCTACGAATTTGCGCTGAGAGTCTTCGATGTAGGTTAGAGCTAATAAGAGACAAGTTGAAACAGCTTCTGACTTAGATGCCGGATTTGAAGGAAGTTTCCAGCAAGTGCTCAATTACCCAGCTCAAAGGATATGGGGAATACCCTGAAGGACTTGCTCTGCAGAGGGAAAAATCTCCGCTTTTTCTAGTATGCTGTGTTCCCTGGTGCAGTCGTACAGGGGCTTCGTCAGGTGAACAAATGGTCAGATATCTAGATCTATTCTTTCGGATACTAACCTTCGGGTGGTTCTGGGGGAATAACCTAGAAGACTGGCTCTGCAGAGGGAAAGAGCGGAAATTCTTCTAGTATGCAGTCAGGTCCTTATTGGGTGGACAAAGGAAATTAGGCTGGGCAAAAGGCTGGATCTTTTTTGAGGAAGATATGTCTGGAAATCATTAAAAATGAGGAGCGAGAGGGATTGTGAGAGCACTGTCCAATACTGGAGAGGGAGAAGACCTGTACCAAGGTGCAAATGGAAGGGCATTTAGATCAGTAGCAGAAAAAATTATAATAATCGTAAAAAAACAATAAAATAAATCAGCAAATAAGGAAGAGGAGAAACGGGAGAAAAAAAAATATAGAACAAAAAAAATCTAAAAAAAAATTTAAAAATAAAAAATAACAAAAGAGGCAG
>NC_090751.1:49008121-49033121 GCF_036898095.1 Palaemon carinicauda
AATATAAAACAAAAAAAAATATAAAAAAATAAAAAAAATAAAAAAAAATATATAAAACAAAAGAATCCCAAAAAAAAGACAGCAAAAGCGGCTAAATCAGCAGCAGCAGCAAAAAAAAAAAAAAAAAAATTAAAAAAAATATAAAACGAAAAATATAAAACAAAAAAATCCAAAAAAAAATATAAAACAAAAAAATCCAAAATAAAATATAAAACAAAAAAATAAAAAAAAATAAAAAATAAAAAAAAGAAGCAGCAAAAGCAGCAAGTGGAGAAAGAGTAGCGGCTAAATCAGCAGCAGCAGCAAAAAAAAAAAAAAAAAAATCCCCCCCCAAAAAAAGAGGCAGCAAAAACAACAAGAGGAGAAAGGGAAATGGCTAAATCAGCAGCAGCAGCAAAAGAAAAAATTAAAAAAAAAATCCGAAAAAAATATAAAAAAAAAAAAATTAAAAAAAAAATCCAAAAAAATATAAAAAAAAAAAAAAAAAAAAAAGAGGCAGCAAAAGCAGCAAGAGGAGGAAGAGAAGCGCCTAAAACAGCTCAATTGAAAGGATCAAGTGGTTGGACCATGGAAGATGAAGAAAATAAAGGAAGGTTTTCAGATGGAAATATCCTTTGATGCAGGTGGTACAAGTCCTGCACCATAGGATAAGGAATGAAACAGCAGCAGCAGCAAAAAAAAGGAATGGGCTCAATTGAAAGGATCAAGTGGTTGGACCATGGAAAATGAAGAAAATAAAGGAAGGTTTTCAGATGGAAATATCCTTTGATGCAGGTGGTACAAGTCCTGCACCATAGGATAAGGAATGAAACAGCAGCAGCAGCAAAAAAAAAGGAATGGGCTCAATTGAAAGGATCAAGTGGTTGGACCATGGAAGATGAAGAAAATAAAGGAAGGTTTTCAGATGGAAATATCCTTTGATGCATGTGGTACAAGTCCTGCACCATAGGATAAGGTAAAACAGTAGCAGCAGCAGAAAAAAAGGAAGGGGCTCAATTGAAAGGATCAAGTGGTTGGACCATGGAAGATGAAGAAAATAAAGGAAGGTTTTCAGATGGAAATATCCTTTGATGCATGTGGTACAAGTCCTGCACCATAGGATAAGGTAAAACAGTAGCAGCAGCAGAAAAAAAGGAAGGGGCTCAATTGAAAGGATCAAGTGGTTGGACCATGGAAGATGAAGAAAATAAAGGAAGGTTTTCAGATAGAAATATCCTTTAATGCAGTTGGTACAAGTCCTGCACCATAGGATAAGGAATGAAACAGCAGCAGCAGCAAAAAAAAAAGGAATGGGCTCAATTAGAAGTATCAAATGGTTGGACCATGAAAGATGAAGAAAATAAAAGTAGGTTTTCAGATGGAAATATCCTTGGATGCAGGTGGTACAAGTCCTGCACTATAGGATAAGGAATGAAACAGCAGCAGCAGGAAAAAAAAGGAATGGTCTCAATTAAAAGGATCAAGTGGTTGGACCATGGAAGATGAAGAAAATAAAGGAAGGTTTTCAGATGGAAATATCCTTTGATGCAGGTGGTACAAGTCATGCACCATAGGATAAGGAATGAAACAGCAGCAGCAGCAAAAAAAAGGAATGGGCTCAATTGAAAGGATCAAGTGGTTGGACCATGGAAGATGAAGAAAATAAAGGAAGGTTTTCAGATGGAAATATCCTTTGATGCAGGTGATACAAGTCCTGCACCATAGGATAAGGAATGAAACAGTAGCAGCAGCAAAAAAAAAGGAATGGGCTCAATTGAAAGGATCAAGTGGTTGGACCATGGAAGATGGAGAAAATAAAGGAAGGTTTTCAGATGGAAATATCCTTTGATGCAGGTGGTACAAGTCCTGCACCATAGGATAAGGAATGAAACTGCAGTAGCAGCAAAAAAAAAAAAGGAATGGGCTTAATTGAAAGGATCAAGTGGTTGGACCACTAAAGATGATGAAAATAAAGGAAGGTTTTCAGATGGAAATATCCTTTGATGCAGGTGGTACAAGTCCTGCATCATAGGATAAGGAATAAAATAACAGCAACAGCAAAAAAAAAAAAAAAGGAATGGGCTTAATTGAAAGGATCAAGTGGTTGGACCAAGGAAGATGAAGAAAATAAAGGAAGGTTTTCAGATGGAAATATCCTTTGATGCAGGTGGTACAAGTCCTGCACCATAGGATAAGGAATGAAATAGCAGTTGCAGCCAAAAAAAAAGGAATGGGCTCAATTGAAAGGATCAAGTGGTTGGAAAATGGAAGATGAAGAAAATAAAAATAAAGGAAGGTTTTCAGATGGAAATATCCTTTGATGCAGGTGGTACAAGTACTGCACCATAGGATAAGGGATGAAACAGTAGCAGCAGCAAAAAAAAAAAAAAAAGGAATGGCCTCAATTGAAAGGATCAAGTGGTTAGACCATGGAAGATGAAGAAAATAAAGGAAGGTTTTCAGATGGAAATATCCTTTGATGCAGGTGGTACAAGTCCTGCACCATAGGATAAGGAATGAAACAGTAGCAGCAGCAAAAAAAAAAAAAAAAAAGGAATGGGCTCAATTGAAAGGATCAAGTGGTTAGACCATGGAAGATGAAGAAAATAAAGGAAGGTTTTCAGATGGAAATATCCTTTGATGCAGGTGGTACAAGTCCTGCACTATAGGATAAGGAATGATACAGTAGCAGCAGTAAAAAAAAAAAAAAAAAAAAAAAAAAAAAGGAATGGGCTCAATTGAAAGGATCAAGTGGTTGGACCATGGAAGATGAAGAAAATAAAGGAAGATTTCCAGATGGAAAAATCCTTTGATGCAGGTGGTAGAAGTCCTGCACCATAGGATAAGGAATGAAACAGTAGCAGAAGCAAAAAAAAAAAAGGAATGGGCTCAATTGAAAGGATCAAGTGGTTGGACCATGGAAGATGAAGAAAATAAAGGAAGGTTTTCATATGGAAAAATCCTTTGATGCAGGTGGTAGAAGTCCTGCACCATAGGATAAGGAATGAAACAGTAGCAGCAGAAAAAAAAAAAAGGAATGGGCTCAATTGAAATGATCAAGTGGTTGGACCATGGAAGATGAAGAAAATAAAGGAAGGTTTTCGGATGGAAATATCCTTTGATGCAGGTGGTACAAGTCCTGGCACCATAGGATAAGGAATGAAACAGTAGCAGCAGCAAAAAAAAAAAAAAAAAAGGGAATGGGCTCAATTGAAAGGATCAACTGGTTGGACCATGGAAGATGAAGAAAATAAACGAAGGTTTTCAGATGGAAATATCCTTTGTTGCAGGTGGTACAAGTCCTGCAACATAGGATAAGGAATGGGCTTAATTAAAAGGATCAAGTGGTTGGACCATGGAAGATGAAGAAAATAAAGGAAGGTTTTCAGATGGAAATATCCTTTGATGCAGGTGGTACAAGTCCTGCACCATAGGATAAGGAATGGGCTTAATTGAACGGATCAAGTGGTTGGACCATGGAAGATGAAGAAAATACAGGAAGGTTTTCAGATGGAAATATCCTTTGATGCAGGTGGTAGAAGTCCTGCACCATAGGATAAGGAATGAAACAGTAGCAGCAGCAAAAAAAAAAAAAAAAAGGAATGGGCTCAATTGAAATGATCAAGTGGTTGGACCATGGAAGATGAAGAAAATAAAGGAAGGTTTTCAGATGGAAATATCCTTTGATGCAGGTGGTACAAGTCCTGCACCATAGGATAAGGAATGAAACAGTAGCAGCAGCAGCAAAAAAAAAAAAAAAAAAAAAAAGGAATGGGCTCAATTGAAAGGATCAACTGGTTGGACCATGGAAGATGAAGAAAATAAACGAAGGTTTTCAGATGGAAATATCCTTTGTTGCAGGTGGTACAAGTCCTGCACCATAGGATATTGATTGATTGATTGAAAGTTTTCTGGCATCCTGACATCTAAGGTCATTGACGCCGATACCATTTACTGTATATGAAAATTAAAAGAGAATTCGATTAAAACCATAAAAATTAAGAAGTCATTAAAATAGTTAAATAGTTTTCAGAAGACCTGCTTCTGAAATAAATCTAAAAATTCCGCTCGCATAGTAAGACACATCATGTCCAAGAATCTTGGCAAGGATAAACCTGCCATCCTCACCTCGAGCCTCAAACAGATATCTATTTCTTAAGTTAGTAAAATTAGGGCATTCGGTCAACAAATGCCTCACTGTTAAAGGTACTAAGCAGTCCTCGCAATACGGTTGGTGTTGGCCCTTCAGCAGAAACTCGTGTGTCAACCGTGTGTGACCAATACGGAGACGACAAAGAGTTGTCTCCCATTTTCGGGGAATCATGTTATACCTCCAAGGTGATATGATATTTGTTACTTCCCTCATTTTATTGCCATCTTGACTGTCCCAGTGCTGTTGCCATTTATCACAAACCAATTTCTTGATGTAAGGTAGGAGATCGTTACATGGAATGGGATACCTCCTTGGCAGCAACTCGGATGCCGCATTCTTCGCCAGTAAATCTGCCTTCTCATTCCCAGACACACCTACATGTGCTGGAACCCAACAAAATCGAACAGTTATACCTTTCCGTCCAATAATAAAAAGCCATTCTAAAATCTTTAAAACTAGAGGGTTACTAGAATTAAAAACTTCTAAAGCTTGAAGAACACTCCTTGCATCACTAAAAATTGTAAAATTACCCTCCTTTTCCAAAGCTATTTTCTCAATAGCGGTTAATATGCCATACAGTTCGGCAGTAAATATGGAAGCTGTTAGAGGAAGTGCACCTCTACAATTAAAATCATTACTATGTACTCCAAATCCAACGCCAGCATCAGATTTGGAGCCATCAGTATATATAAAAGTCGATCCCCTATGTTCTTCGACATGTTCCATAAAAAGAGACCTGGATTCTAAGTCAGTCATATTCTTCTTAACTCCAATAAAGTATTTACAAAAAGATATGTCAGGTAATTTCCATGGAGGCGTTGATGATACCTTGAATGGAAGTACCTTATTTCTAATTATATCCAGACTATTTAAAAATCGTTTCACCCGAAAGCCATAAGGTTGAGGAGATTTTGGGTGCAACTCAAAGTATGATGCGTGTCTTACAAGGCTTGCAGTCTGAAAGGCTAGAGAGCTAGGGAGTCTTTGCAATCTAAACCAATACCGAAGAATGGAAGACATTCGGTAAAGGTCTAGAGGTAACTCTCCAGCATCAACAAGGAGACTTGGGATAGGCGAGGTTTTAAAAGCTCCAGTAGATAATCTAATACCTGCATGATGTATCGAGTCTAATATTTTTAACCGGCTTGGGGTGGCTGAAGAATATACCTCACAACCATAACTAATTTTGGAAAAAATCAAGGCCTTGTATAATTTTAAAATAGTATTGCGGTCTGCCCCCCATGATGTATGGGACAATACTTTTAAGATATTCAGAGCTTCAACACATTTAGCTTTTAGCGCTTTTAGGTGAGAAACCCATGTAAGTCTACAGTCAAATATCAAACCTAAAAATTTGGTTTCCGATACACATGGTATCCGTTGACCTTTAATGTATATATCCGGGTCTGGATGTACTCCCCGGATACGACAAAAATGGACAATGGTAGTTTTACTTGTCGAGAACTTAAATCCATTCATGTCAGCCCACTGGATAATTTTATCAATAGAGAGTTGGACTTTTCTCTCAACCATTGCCATTCTAGTGCCAGCAAATGATATTGAGAGATCATCCACAAATAGTGTTGAGAGAACATCCTGGGGAATGGCTGAGGATATCCCATTAATTGCTAGTGCAAAAAGGGTTACACTCAGCACACTACCCTGAGGAACTCCTTCTTCCTGGCACTTACTCTCTGATAGAGTTTCCCCAACTCTCACTTGAAAAACTCTACGTGAAAGAAATGCCTGAATAAATAGTGGCAGCTCTCCTCTCAATCCCAATTCATGAATGGTTTTAAGAATACCATATCTCCATGTGGTATCATATGCCTTTTCAAGGTCAAAAAATACTGTAACATGGTGCTGTTTGGAAGCAAAGGCTGCACAAATAGAAGACTCAAGTCGTATCAACACATCAGTCGTTGAGTGCATTTTTCGGAATCCACATTGAATCGGTGATAAAATACCTTTCTTTTCAAGGTACCATATCAGCCTTGCATTGACCATCTTCTCCATGATTTTACATAAACAAGATGTCAATGCAATAGGACGATAGTTTGCTGCTAAAAACTTGTCTTTACCGGGTTTTAAAAAGGCTAAAATAATGGCTAGTTCCCAAACACTTGGGTAGCTATGATCATGCCATATTCTATTAATAATGCTTAAAATAAATAGCTTTGTATTAAAATGTACATGTTTAATCATTGCATATGGAATTCCATCGGGTCCAGGGGCTGTATCGTTGCAATGAGCAAGTGCGGAATCAAATTCTCTTTCAGTGAAAGGAGAATTATACAACTCTTCCCTTCTCGTTGCAAAATTTAAAATTTTCTTTTCTTCAGTGCTCCTATACTGGTGACCAGGGGCTCCTTCACACTTGCTGGATACATTTGAAAAATGATTAGCCAGGGCATTGCTAACTTCATTTGCTTCAGTTACATACTGGCCATTCACCTTCAACACTGGTGGTGGGTTGGGGGTGAATTTGCCAGCTATCTTTTTTACTTTCCTCCACACAGAAGATGGTGGTGTTCTACTGTTAATGGAGGAAACAAAAGACATCCATGACTGGCGCCTTGCTTCTTTCATGGCACGACGGAACTGTGCTCTACATTTCTTGTACATAATTAAATTCTCATCAGTTCGGAGTCTACGCAATCGTGTTAGAGATCTTCTTGTGGCTCTGTGGAGTGCAGTTAGTTCTGAAGACCACCACGGGACTGGTCGTCGTTTGAATAATCCTGTTGTTTTGGGAATTGAATTGACTCCTGCTGTATGAAGAGTTCCATTCAGCAGGTCTATGGCATCATCAATACTTTCAAACTGTTCTGCTCTCCCTTCAATTTCACTTAGCTCAGAAAATTTAACCCAGTCTGCCTTGTCTAGATTCCAACGTGGCGATCTTTGCAAAGGTGGGCCCTTGTTGGTGTTTATAATGATTGGTGCATGATCACTAGTATGCCAATCATCTAATGTTCTCCAATCAAAATCAAGAAGGCAGTTAGAGCTTGCAATTGAAAGGTCAATGCATGACAAAGTACCTGTCTGAACATGGAAGTGCGTGGGCTCTCCTGTATTAAGGAGCCCCACATCCTCATTCTCCACAATTGATGAGATAATATTGCCCCTTGTGTTGGCCAAAACATCACCCCATAAAGGATGTCTACCATTCATATCTCCCAGTAAGAGAAAAGGTTGAGGGAGTTGTTGAATAACTTCTACTAAATCATCATATAAAATATCATCATTTGGAGGTAAGTACAGAGAGCATATTGTATATTTTCTCCCTATATCAATTTGTACAACAACTGCCTGCAGGGTTGTACGTATAGACATGGGTATTTGGGGAACATCTCGACGAATGTACATGAGACTTCCGCCATGGCTCCCTGCTTGTTGATTATATGGTGTTCTATAGCTAACATACTCTCGAGGACTAGGAGTGTTAGAATCAAGCATACTTTCCTGTAGACATACTATTATGGGGGAATGCTCATGAATTAGGAGCTTAAGTTCTTCATATTTCGCCCTCAAACCCTGACAGTTCCATTGCAAAATGGAGGAGAAAACTATGGATTATTTCTGGAAGACGTCTTGGGTGAGGTCTTCCCATTAGCAGTTTTTAATCTAACATTATTACTTGTAGGTTTCTTCAGAGATGGTCTTGTTATGTTGGGTTTTACGTTGGAGTTTTTCTTTGTATCTTTTTTATATATTTGTTGAGGGGGATGGTGGACCTCAACTTGAATTTCTGATTTATTTAAATTGTCTTCTGGTTGATCGCCAACATCAACAGACAAAACATCATATTTATTTGATGTCATAATTCTAGTATTTCTTATGGAAGGGGGTGAGAGAGATGGAGGTCTCTCTCTTTTACGATTAATAGGTTGCAAGTTACCAGGTTTTTGTACCTTCCCCACTACAGGTACACCTGATAACTTGGTGTCAGGTGGAATCTCCATTAAATCAGGCAAGGATATGGCCTGGGAGAGGTTAGTACTATCCTTTGTAATGGGGGACAAAGGTTTGATAGTGGTGGGCAATGTCTTTTTGTTGATACTCAATGATAAATCTTTAGGAGGAGATGTTCTTGTCTTATGCAGCACTTTATCAATAGATTGTGAATTCCTTTTTCGAGAACTACCTACAGTAGTAGGTGGGTGAGATGATTCCCGAGGAACTTTTTCTCCTGTTTTTAATGTTTTTGCATAAGTATTAGATTTATTTAATAATCTCTTGGCATGCCCCACGCTTACATGTTCAATAATTGATTTATTGAGGGCAGCCTCTTCTAACTTATAAAACTGGCAGCTCCTATCATTAGATTTATGATTAGAGTTGCAGTTTAAGCACCTTGCCTCAAGTGTACAATCCCCATGATAAATTTTGGAGCAAGTATTACAAATTTTTTCATTATTGCAAACTTTGGAAGGATGTCCAAATTTAAAGAAATTATAACATTGCAGTGGCTTCTGCTTAAAAGGTTGAACTCTGATCCTTTCGTTTTCTATGTCTATGTGGAAAGGTACATCAGCATCCTGGAAAGTAAGAACAATCATTGATGTTCCAGGTACTTTATGTACTTTCCACACTGATAGGGGACACATGGCCAATATCTCCTCTTCAGTAAATTCATACAGATCCCTATTAAAAACCACTCCCCTTCCGTAGCTAAAGTTTAGATGGGGTTTGATGTCCAATTTTATATCATCATTTACTGTCTTCAAATTAGACAGTATAACAGACTGTGTGTATGACTTGGCCTTTATTAAGAAACTTTTCTTCCCAAATCGAGATATATCTCCAGGTGCGATCGTACCTACCTTCCTCTGAAGAAATTTGCATATCTTGAAATAATTTTCCGTACCTCCTACAGATTGAGCAAGAAGCCACATTGGTGGTTTTGGCTTTCTTTGGGATGGTATATCTGCCTCTATATCTTTATCAGCCCAGTCTGCTGGTCTGTAGACATCCAGATCTTTAGGTGCCCCATCACACAGAGCACCCTTAACATTCATATTACCTACTTTAATATCAACAATGTTACAGCTTGCATTAAATGCTTCCTCGTGACAATTAAATGATAACCAAGATTCCCAATTATCATCTTGAAGTTTCATTCTAATTTCATTTATTGATCCGTAACACTCAAATATTTTATGTAGCACATCATAATTAGCTTCTAAAGGGATTTGGGTAACGTGCAGGACTTTCAGTTTTCCTGTGTTGCCCAAATTACCCTTTTTCCGAGTGTTTAAAGAATAGTCCTTTTTAGTTCCTACGTCGTCAACGGAGTTTTCTTTAAATGAATTGCCAGAGGTCGTCAACAGTGCCGGGGGCGAGTCAGCATATCCAGGGGAGGTGGGGTCATTTTCACAAGATTCCATCATAAAAAAAAGAAGAGAGAAGAGTGATTTTTTGAAGTTTGATTTACCTGCTTGAGAACATTAAGGCATCACATGTTGGGAAGGAGATTTACACACTCCACTACCGGCACAGTGAGAGTATACTTCCCAGATGGTCCACTCCATACCCTACCCGAAGGATAGCATCAAAACAGATATAGAGGCACAGGTGTAAGCTGAACCCGCCTGTTAGGACTGAGACCAAGAAACTATGGAATCATCCTCCCCATATCTGTAATGACGGGCTTCCGGCCAAAAGCCGAGAGTCCTACCCCAAGCGTTGGATCCCCCTGGATTCCGAAGACCCAACACTTGAGAATAGTTCCGCCAAAAAGGTCCAAACCATCTTCGGGATGGCTGAGATCATCCAATACTCTCACATATAGCTTTGAGCACAAACACCTCCCAACCGTGACACCCTTCCCATTCATCAAAGCAGGCAGCAATACCGGATGTAGAAACATCCGCCCAAGTGGCAATAATAGATGTAGAAACATCCATGCCATAAAAAGAGAAAAAAAAATAATAAACACACATATATATGTAAATATATACACATACATATGGGAAATTTTACTCATAGGGTTGGGACAGCAACATGAAGGAAAGTTTATAATATTAGGAGAAGGTTGAAGCCATATAAAGAGTTAGAAAAAGATGAAAGAGAGAAATTTAGATTCGAACTGGGGGAGCAATTTCCCCAAGTTCGAGAGCCCTCTTGCCCGTCACCAAGTTTCAGCACGGGAATGAAATGCCGTGCTGAAGCTCAATGACTTCATCAAGGCATTCTCTCATTAAGAGGGCACCATAGGATAAGGAATGGGCTTAATTAAAAGGATCAAGTGGTTGGACCATGGAGGATGAAGAAAATAAAGGAAGGTTTTCAGATGGAAATATCCTTTGATGCAGGTGGTACAACTCCTACACCAAAGGATAATGAATGAAATAGCAGCAGCAGCAAAAAAAAAAAGAAAAGGAATAGGCTCAATTGAAAGGATCAAGTGGTTGGACCATGGAAGATGAAGAAAATAAAGGAAGGTTTTCAGATGGAAATATCCTTTGATGCAGGTGGTACAAGTCCTACACCAAAGGATAAGGAATGAAACAGCAGCAGCAGCAAAAAAAAGGAATGGGCTCAATTAAAAGGATCAAGTGGTTGGACCATGGAAGATGAAGAAAATAAAGGAAGGTTTTCAGATGGAAATATCCTTTGATGCAGGTGGTACAAGTCCTACACCATAGGATAAGGAATGAAACAGCAGCAGCAGCAAAAAAAAAAAGGAATGGGCTCAATTGAAAGGATCAAGTGGTTGGACCATGGAAGATGAAGAAAATAAAGGAAGGTTTTCAGATGGAAATATCCTTTGATGCAGGTGGTACAAGTCCTGCACCATAGGATAAGGAATGAAACAGCAGCAGCAGCAAAAAAAAGGAATGGGCTCAATTGAAAGGATCAAGTGGTTGGACCATGGAAGATGAAGAAAATAAAGGAAAGTTTTCAGATGGAAATATCCTTTGATACAGGTGGTACAAGTCCTACACCAAAGGATGAAGAATGAAGCAGCAGCAAAAAAAAAGGAATGGTCTCAATTGAAAGGATCAAGTGGTTGGACCATGGAAGATGAAGAAAATAAAGGAAGGTTTTCAGATGGAAATATCCTTTGATGCAGGTGGTACACGTCCTACACCAAAGGATAAGGAATGAAACAGCAGCAGCAGCAAAAAAAAAGGCAAGGGCTCAATTGAAAGGATCAAGTGGTTGGACCATGGAAGATGAAGAAAATAAAGGAAGGTTTTAAGATGGAAATATCCTTTGATACAGGTGGTACAAGTCCTGCACCATAGGATAAGGAATGAAATAGCAGCAGCAGCAGCAGCAAAAAAAAAAAAAAAAAAAAAAAAAAAGAAAGGGCTCAATTGAAAGGATCAAGTGGTTGGACCATGGAAGATGAAGAAAAAAAAGTAAGATTTTCAGATGGAAATATCCTTTGATGCAGGTGGTACAAGTCCTACCACAAAGGACAAGGAATGAAATAGCAGCAGCTGAAAAAAAAAAAAAAAAAGGAATGGGCTCAATTGAAAGGATAGAGTGGTTGGACCATGGAAGATGAAGAAAATAAAGGAAGGTTTTCAGATGGAAATATCCTTTGATACAGGTGGTACAAGTCCTACACCAAAGGATGAGGAATGAAACAGCAGCAGCAGCAGCAAAAAAAAAAAAAAAAAAAAAAAAGGAATGGGCTCAATTGAAAGGATCAAGTGGTTGGACCATGGAAGATGAAGAAAATAAAGGAGGGTTTTCAGATGGAAATATCCTTTGATGCAGGTGGTACAAGTCCTGCACCATAGGATAAGGAATGAAACAGCAGCAGTAGGAAAAAAAAGGAATGGGCTCAATTGAAAGGATCAAGTGGACCATGGAAGATGAAGAAAATAAAGGAAGGTTTTCAGATGGAAATATCCTTTGATGCAGGTGGTACAAGTCCTGGCACCATAGGATAAGGAATGAAACAGCAGCAGCAGCAGCAAAAAAAAGGGATGGTATCAATTGAAAGGATCAAGTGGTTGGACCATGGAAGATGAAGAATATAAAGGAAGGTTTTCAAATGGAAATATCCTTTGATGCTGGTGGTACAAGTCCTGCACCATAGGATAAGGAATGAAAAAGCAGCAAAAAAAAAAAAAAAAAAAAAAAAAAAAAAAAAAAAAAAAAAAGGGCTCAATTGAAAGGATCAAGTGGTTGGACCATGGAAGATAAAGAAAATAAAGGAAGGTTTTCAGATGGAAATATCCTTTGATGCAGGTGGTACAAGTCCTGCACCATAGGATAAGGAATGAAACAGCAGCAGCAGCAAAAAAAAGGAATGGGCTCAATTGAAAGGATCAAGTGGTTGGACCATGGAAGATGAAGAAAATAAAGGAAGGTTTTCAGATGGAAATATCCTTTGATGCAGGTGGTACAAGTCCTGCACCATAGGATAAGGAATGAAACAGCAGCAGCAGGAAAAAAAAGGAATGGGCTCAATTGAAAGGATCAAGTGGTTGGACCATGGAAGATGAAGAAAAAAAAGTAAGATTTTCAGATGGAAATATCCTTTGATGCAGGTGGTACAAGTATTCCCCCAAAGGACAAGGAATGAAATAGCAGCAGCTGAAAAAAAAAAAAGGAATGGGCTCAATTGAAAGGATAGAGTGGTTGGACCATGGAAGATGAAGAAAATAAAGGAAGGTTTTTAGATGGAAATATCCTTTGATGCAGGTGGTACAAGTCCTGCACCATAGGATAAGGAATGAAACAGCAGCAGCAGCAAAAAAAAAGGAATGGGCTCAATTGAAAGGATCAAGTGGTTGGACCATGGAAAATGAAGAAAATAAAGGAAGGTTTTCAGATGGAAATATCCTTTGATGCAGGTGGTACATGTCCTGCACCAAAGGATAAGGAATTAAACAGCAGCAGCAGCAGCAAAAAAACGGAATGGTCTCAACTGAAAGGATCAAGTGGTTGGACCATGGAAGATGAAGAAAATAAAGGAAGGTTTTCAGATGGAAATATCCTTTGATGCAGGTGGTACATGTCCTACACCAAAGGATAAGGAATGAAACAGCAGCAGCAGCAAAAAAAAAGGAATGGGCTCAATTGAAAGGATCAAGTGGTTGGACCATGGAAAATGAAGAAAATAAAGGAAGGTTTTCAGATGGAAATATCCTTTGATGCAGGTGTTACAAGTCCTGCACCATAGGATAAGGAATGAAACAGCAGCAGCAGGAAAAAAAAGGAATGGGCTTAATTGAAAGGAACAAGTGGTTGGACCATGGAAGATGAAGAAAATAAAGGAAGGTTTTCAGATGAAAATATCCTTTGATGCAGGTGGTACAAGTACTGCACCATAGGATAAGGAATGAAACAGTAGCAGCAAAATAAAAAAAAAAAAAAAAAGGAATAGGCTCAATTGAAAGGATCAAGTGGTTGGACCATGGAAGATGAAGAAAATAAAGGAAGGTTTTTAGATGGAAATATCCTTTGATGCAGGTGGTACAAGTCCTGCACCAAAGGATAAGGAATTAAACAGCAGCAGCAGCAAAAAACACAAAAAAGAAATGGGCTTAATTGAAAGGAACAAGTGGTTGGACCATGGAAGATGAAGAAAATAAAGGAAGGTTTTCAGATGGAAATATCCTTTGATGCAGGTGGTACAAGTCCTGCACCATAGGATAAGGAATGAAACAGCAGCAGCAGCAAAAAAAAAAAAAAAAAAAAAAAAAAAAAAAAAAAAAAGGAATGGGCTCAATTGAAAGGATCAAGTGGTTGGACCATGGAAGATGAAGAAAATAAAGGAAGGTTTTCAGATGGAAATATCCTTTGATGCAGGTGGTACAAGTTCTGCACCATAGGATGGGGAATGAAACAGCAGCAGCAGCAAAAAGAAAAAAAAAAAAAAAAAAAAAAAAAAAAAAAAAAAAAAAAAAAAAAAAAAAAAAAAAAAAGGTATGGACTAAATTGAAAGGATCAAGTGGTTGGACCATGGAAGATGAAGAAAATAAAGGAGGGTTTTCAGATGGAAATATCCTTTGATGCAGGTTGTAGAAGTCCTGCACCATAGGATAAGGAATGAAACAGCAGCAGTAGGAAAAAAAAAGGAATGGGCTCAATTGAAAGGATCAAGTGGACCATGGAAGATGAAGAAAATAAAGGAAGGTTTTCAGATGGAAATATCCTTTGATGCAGGTGGTACAAGTCCTGCACCATAGAATAAGGAATGAAACAGCAGCAGCAGCAGCAAAAAAAAGGAATGGTATCAATTGAAAGGATCAAGTGGTTGGACCATGGAAGATGAAGAAAATAAAGGAAGGTTTTCAGATGGAAATATCCTTTGATGCAGGTGGTAGAAGTCCTGTACCATAGAATAAGGAATGAAACAGCAGCAGCAGCAGCAAAAAAAAGGAATGGTATCAATTGAAAGGATCAAGTGGTTGGACCATGGAAGATGAAGAAAATAAAGGAAGGTTTTCAAATGGAAATATCCTTTGATGCAGGTAGTACAAGTCCTACACCAAAGGATAAGGAATGAAACAGCAGCAGCAGCAAAAAAACAGAATGGTCTCAACTGAAAGGATCAAGTGGTTGGACCATGGAAGATGAAGAAAATAAAGGAAGGTTTTCAGATGAAAATATCCTTTGATGCAGGTGGTACATGTCCTACACCAAAGGATAAGGAATGAAACAGCAGCAGCAGGAAAAAAAAGGAATGGGCTCAATTGAAAGGATCAAGTGGTTGGACCATGGAAGATGAAGAAAATAAAGGAAGGTTTACACATTGAAATATCCTTTGATGCAGGTGGTACAAGTCCTGCACCATAGGATAAGGAATGAAACAGCAGCAGCAGGAAAAAAAAGGAATGGGCTCAATTGAAAGGATCAAGTGGTTGGACCATGGAAGATGAAGAAAATAAAGGAAGGTTTTCAGATGGAAATATCCTTTGATGCAGGTGGTACAAGTCCTGCACCATAGGATAAGGAATGAAACAGCAGCAGCAGCAGCAAAAAAAAAAAAAAAAAAGGAATGGTCTCAATTGAAAGGATCAAGTGGTTGGACCATGGAAGATGAAGAAAATAAAGGAAGGTTTTCAGATGGAAATATCCTTTGATGCAGGTGGTACAAGCCCTGCACCATAGGATAAGGAATGAAACAGCAGCAGCAACAAAAAAAAATTAATGGGCTCAATTGAAAGGATCAAGTAGTTGGACCATGGAAGATGAAAAAAATAAAGGAAGTTTTTCAGATGGAAATATCCTTTGATGCAGGTGGTACAAGTCCTGCACCATAGGATAAGGAATGAAACAGCAGCAGCAGCGAAAAAAAAGGAATGGTTTCAATTGAAAGGATCAAGTGGTTGGACCATGGAAGATGAAGAAAATAAAGGAAGGTTTTCAGATGGAAATATCCTTTGATGCAGGTGGTAGAAGTCCTGCACCATAGGATAAAGAATGAAAGAGCAGCAGCAGGAAAAAAAAGGAATGGGCTCAATTGAAAGGATCAAGTAGTTGGACCATGGAAGATGAAGAAAATAAAGGAAGGTTTTCAGATGGAAATATCCTTTGATGCAGGTGGTACAAGTCCTGCACCATAGGATAAGGAATGAAACAGCAGCAGCAGCAAAAAAAAGGAATGGGCTCAATTGAAAGGATCAAGTGGTTGGACCATGGAAGATGAAGAAAATAAAGGAAGGTTTTCAAATGGAAATATCCTATGAT
The DNA here is from genome assembly GCF_036898095.1 of Palaemon carinicauda. Classification (NCBI taxonomy): domain Eukaryota; kingdom Metazoa; phylum Arthropoda; class Malacostraca; order Decapoda; family Palaemonidae; genus Palaemon; species Palaemon carinicauda. The sequence continues at coordinate 49,023,915 of NC_090751.1, forward strand.
GCAGGTGGTACAAGTCCTGCACCATAGGATAAGGAATGAAACAGCAGCAGCAACAAATAAAAAGGAATGGTCTCAATTGAAAGGATCAAGTGGTTGGACCATGGAAGATGAAGAAAATAAAGGAAGGTTTTCAGATGGAAATATCCTATGATGCAGGTGGTACAAGTCCTGCACCATAGGATAAGGAATGAAACAGCAGCAGCAGCAAAAAAAAAAAAAAAAAAAGGAATGGTCTCAATTGAAAGGATCAAGTGGTTGGACCATGGAAGATGAAGAAAATAAAGGAAGGTTTTCAGATGGAAATATCCTTTGATGCAGGTGGTACAAGTCCTGCACCATAGGATAAGGAATGAAACAGCAGCAGCAGCAGCAGCAAAAAAAAAAAGGAATGGTCTCAATTGAAAGGATCAAGTGGTTGTACCATGGAAGAGGAAGAAAATAAAGGAAGGTTTTCAGATGGAAATATCCTTTGATGCAGGTGGTACAAGTCCTGCACCATAGGATAAGGAATGAAACAGCAGCAGCAGCAAAAAAAAAGGAATGGGCTCAATTGAAAGGATCAAGTGGTTGGACCATGGAAGATGAAGAAAATAAAGGAAGGTTTTAAAATGGAAATATCCTTTGATGCAGGTGGTACAAGTCCTGCACCATAGGATAAGGAATGAAACAGCAGCAGCAACAAAAAAAAAAAAAAAAGGAATGGGCTCAATTGAAAGGATCAAGTGGTTGGACCATGGAAGATGAAGAAAATAAAGGAAGGTTTTCAGATGGAAATATCCTTTGATGCAGGTGGTACAAGTCCTGCACCATAGGATAAGGAATGAAACAGCAGCAGCAGCAAAAAAAAAAGGAATGGTCTCAATTGAAAGGATCAAGTGGTTGGACCATGGAAGATGAAGAAAATAAAGGAAGGTTTTCAGATGGAAATATCCTTTGATGCAGGTGGTACAAGTCCTGCACCATAGGATAAGGAATGAAACAGCAGCAGCAGCAAAAAAAAAAGGAATGGTCTCAATTGAAAGGATCAAGTGGTTGGACCATGGAAGATGAAGAAAATAAAGGAAGGTTTTCAGATGGAAATATCCTTTGATGCAGGTGGTACAAGTCCTGCACCATAGGATAAGGAATGAAACAGCAGCAGCAGCAAAAAAAAAAGGAATGGTATCAATTGAAAGGATCAAGTGGTTGGACCATGGAAGATGAAGAAAATAAAGGAAGGTTTTCAGATGGAAATATCCTTTGATGCAGGTGGTACAAGTCCTGCACCATAGGATAAGGAATGAAACAGCAGCAGCAGCAGCAAAAAAAAGGAATGGTCTCAATTGAAAGGATCAAGTGGTTGGACCATGGAAGATGAAGAAAATAAAGGAAGGTTTTCAGATGGAAATATCCTTTGATGCAGGTGGTACAAGTCCTGCACCATAGGATAAGGAATGAAACAGCAGCAGGAGCAAAAAAAAAAAAAGGAATGGACTCAATTGAAAGGATCAAGTGGTTGGACCATGGAAGATGGAGAAAATAAAGGAAGGTTTTCAGATGGAAATATCCTTTGATGCAGGTGGTACAAGTCCTGCACCATAGGATAAGGAATGAAACAGCAGCAGCAGCAAAAAAAAAAAAAGGAATAGGCTCAATATGCGGAAGAACTTTCCTCATAAATCACTTGCATCTGTTGAATTCCTAATTTTCGTTAATTTCTCCAAAAATGTTACCAATGGTTGAGATGTCATTTTTTTTCATAAAAGTTTATTACATTTCGACGCAAGACTTGCTTTCCAAAATCACAAAGCACATTCAATTTTTTGAATGATAACCTACCGGTTTTCAAAAAATGGGTATATGTTCTTCTACAGCTACTTGTTGCAATCAATATTCACTTAATCCTGTTGCAGCTGTTCTATTAGCTATCAACCTGGAAATGTCAATTCAAGTCCACTGTAAATTTCTTCCTATCGAAAGTATCTAAAAACACTGTAGACAATTTTCTTTGTGTAGATGCTTAAACATTGCAGGGACTCTCCCTTGTCTTTTCTTTTTTTTGGGGGTGGGGGGGGTGGTGCCAAAGTCTTTAAATTAGACTAAAAGACTATAATACAGCATAAATGCCACGTTTACAATAAATGCAAGCCTTTTATCCCCAGGTTACATAAGTAGAATGAAATTTTAATTGGATATATAACCAATTCTTAGGCGAATCTTTATAGGAATTTAAAAAAGGGCTATTTAAATATAAAACACATGATGAGTCTCTAAGATTTTACATGTGTATTAATCTGCCTTATCTCCTCACTGCCACTCGATTTTGGCTTGACTATAATCAGCAACACTAGTTGGTAAAGAGACATCCTACATGCCCAATGACAACACTAAGGATAGCAACCTAAGGGGGAATGAAAAATGGGAAGTAAAGAACAAGATGTGATAGAGGAATAAAAAAAACCGATATAAGATAATTTAAGATAATTAACATATAAACAATAAAAAGGGGGCTTATATCGACCTCCTCAAAAGTGAAAAAAAAATTGAACCAAGATTAAATTTTTAAATTTCAACCCAGTTTATAAATACTAAAGAAAAATTTAAAATTGGTAATTGGAATATTAGAGCCATGAATCAGATTGGGAAGTTACAGCAAATGGAAAATTAATTTATTAAATATAGTTCGCATATCTTGGCCCTAAGTGAAACACGTTATAAGGGGATTGGTAAGGAACTCTTAGACCAAAGTAAAATATATATGTAAATATATATATATATATATATATATATATATATATATATATATATATATACACACATATATATATACATATATGTATATATATATATATATATATATATATATATATATATATATATACACATATATATATACATATATGTATATATATACACATATATATACATATATGTATATATACACATATATACATATATGTATATATATACACATATATATACATATATGTATATATATACACACACACACACACACACACACACACACACACATATATATATATATATATATATATATATATATATATATATATATATATATATATATAATCAGGAAGAACATATGGGGTTGGAAGAATGAATGAATGATTTAAAGTTTTCAGGCATCCTGACATCTAAGGTCATTGACGCCGGTAACATTTAATTTATGTATACAAAAGTAAAAAATGAAATAAAATAAAAAATTAAAAAGTATTCAATTAAAATCATAAAAATTGAATGTCATAAAAGTTAAATATTTTTCAGAAGACCTGCTTCTGAAAGAAATCTAAAAATGCCACTTGCATGGTAGGACACATCATTTCCAAGAATCTTGGCAAGGATGAACCTGCCACCCTCACCTTGAGCCTCAAACAAATATCTATTCCGCAAGATGTTATAATTGGGTTGGAAGGGGTAGGAATGATGATGACACCAAGAGCAAAGTAGGCATTAACAGAATGGAGAGCTGTAAATAGTAGATTGTTACTTTCAAAGTTTAAATGAATGCAGTGCAATATGAGTATTATAGTTTGCTATACACCAACAAATGATTCCCCTGAAGAAAGGAAAGATTAATGCTATGAAGAACTACAGAGTGTAATAGATGAGATCCCAGAGAGAGATATGAAAATTGTGATTGGTGACTTCAATGCTAAAGTTGGAAGGAATAATCAAGGTATAGAGAATGTGATCGGTGTTGGGGGTCTTAGGGAAGTTGCAAATGAAAATGGGGAACATTTCACAAGTTTTTTGTTCTACAAACAAACTTGTAATAGGAGGTACTCTTTTCCAGCACAAGGACATCCAGAAATATACATGGACTTCACGATGAGGCAATTACAAAAACAAAATTGATCACAAAGCCATTAATAAAGAGTGAAGGACTTTGAGAAATGTAAGAAGCTATCGAGGTGTAGATATTGGTAGTAATCACCAGCTCATTGCCACACTGAAATTAAAACTGAAAGCACCCAACAGAAATTAAGATAGAATACCTAGGTTTGATACAACTAAGCTTCTAGAAAATTAGCACAGAAACATTTACAATTGAATGTAGGAATCGATTTGTAGTCTTAGAGACTTTGAGAGACGAAGAGCAGACAATTAATGAAGAATGGTGTAACATTAAGAATGCATAACAGTCAGATGGTAGGGAAGTTTTGGGACATGCAGTTACAAGGAGAAAACCATGGATATCAAATGATACTTGAGATACTATAAAAAGGAGACGAAGACGGATACTGATTGTTGACAGTTTTCGAGGAAGTAATGAAAACTACAAGGTAGCGCATGCTAAGTATTCCAGTATTGATACGGAGGTAAAAAAAAAAAGCCAGGAATGAATGGATAGAATATCTAGACAGGAAAGCAGATGAGGTTGACAAAGCTATGAATTCGGGGGCTGGCTATAGTGTAAGAATTGCTCATAAAATTATTAATGAAATCTCTACTGGGGCAAAGAGGAAGCATATACCCATCAAAAAGAGAGGTGGATCTGTTATAACAACCAAAGACGAAGAAAGGCAACGTTGGATGGAACACTTTAGTGAGGTCATGAAAAGGAGATTATAAAGGAGATAATTTCATTGACATACCTGAAGCTGAAGAAGACCTTGATATGCTCATGAATAAATTCAGTGTGTCTGAAGTCGAAGCTATCCTTAAAAAACTAAAGAGATGGAAAGCCCCTGGATACGATGGAATAACTGCTGACATTATTTTGGCAAAATTGAAGCGAGTTCCACAATACTTATTAGATTATTTTGTAGAATGTGGCGTGGAGAGAAAACCTGATGAATGGGAGCTAGAAGTGTTGGCGAAAATGCCAAAAAAAGGAGATCTGACTGATTGCAATAATTATAGATGCCTCACACTTATGTCAGTTGTCATGAAAATGTATTGTATACTGATTCTATAGACTAGAGAGAAAGATTGATGAAAAGCTGAGAGTTACAGAATTTAGAAAAGGTAGAGGTTATACTGATCACATTTTCATCTTAAGACATGTTTCACAGCAATGTGTAGAATATAGAAATCCACATATGATGGCATTTGAGGACTACGAAGAAGCCTTTGATAGTGTGCACCGGTCAGTTTTGTGGAGAGTCCTGCGTAATTATGGAGTTCCTCTTAAATATGTAAATTTGATCATGTCTTTTTATGAGGATAGCAAGTGCAGAGTTAATGTTAGTGAAGTCCTATCAAATGAATTACCAGGGAAGAGTAGAGTACCCTAAAGGAACGTGCTATCACCTATGTTGTTTATCCCCCTAATGGATTTTGTAATGCATAAAACAGTTTGGGATAGTGAAGAAGGATTAGACTGCATTGATAACATGAAATTACTTGACCTGGAGTATGCTGATGACGCTGTCCTTAATAGCAGAACATCAAAGGAATTGCAAAGTTTGCTTACCAGAATGCACAAAATATCACACAAGGTTGTGCTAAAGATAAATAGAATAAAGACAGAGATGAAGAAAACAGAATATGCAATGTAATATGAATTATCATTGGAAGGAGAAAGGATTAATGAGGTGGAATCATTCAAATATTTAGGGACTATGGTCTTTGGAATATGGGTTTAATGAAAGATTGATAAAAGCATGCTTTTAACCAGACAATTTTTAGGTTGACTATAATTTGGAAATCAAATCGACTGAAATTACATATAAAAATCAGGCTATATATCAGTTTATTAGTGAGATCGGTGTTTCTGTACGGGCATGAGTCGTGGTATGAAAATTATACAATTTCCAATAGATTTAGTAGATTTGAGAACAAAGCCCTCAGAAGAATATTGGGAGTGAAATGGCAGGACAGGATTATAAAGGAATCTATATGAGAGATTACTCAAGTGCCATAAGTGGATGAGATTATGGTGAGGGGTAGATTAGTTCACCAAAGTTTTAACTAGGCTCCAAAAGGGACTAGAAGAGCTGGAATACCCGGCCCTATATGGCTGTGGACTGTGAAGCATGAAGTAAATGATGAATGGAGAACTGTTGAATTAAAAGCTCAAGATAGAGACGACTTGTGAAATCTAACAGTGTAGGAGGAGAGGATTATATATATATATATATATATATATATATATATATATATATATATATATATATATATATATATATACATATATATATATATATATACATATGCATATACATATATGAATATATACATATACATAAATAATATATATACATATACATAAATAATATATATACACACATATATACATATACATACATTATATATACATATATATACATATATATACATATATATATATATATATATATATATATATATATATATATATATATATATACATATATATACACACACATTAAAAGGTTACTGAATGTTGAGAATAATAGGGAGGCAGATATAATTACTGTTGCAGGTGTTGAGGTGACAGTGATGGAAGATGAAAATGAGAGAGAGAGATTACAATAGAGGAAGTGAGGAGAGCACTAGATGAAACGAAAGTAGGAAAAGTTTCTGGTATGGATGTTGTGAGGACTGAGATGCTGAAGGATGGGAGCGTAACTGTGCTTGAATGATTGGTGAGATTGTTTAATTTATGTTTTATATTGTCCATGGTACCAGGTGATTGGATGTATGTGTATTGTTCCGCTATATATAGGTAAGGAAGATGTGCATGAGTGTTGTAATTCAAGGGGTATGAGTTCGTTGAAAGTGGTTGGAAAGTGTATGGTACAGTGCTAATCAATAGGATTAACGATAAAACAAGAGGATGCAATCTTAGAAGTAAAGGGTGGTTTTAGAAGAGGTAGGGGATGCCTGAATCAGATTTTAACACTTGGGCAGATATGGCAAGAAATATTCAGCAAAAGGCAAGGAGGTGTATGTTGCATTTATGGATCTGCAGAAAGCTTATATGATATGATAGAGAGGTGATGTGGAATATGATGAGGTTATATGGAATTGGTGGAAAGTTGTTGCAAGCAGTGAAAAGTTTCTACATAAGCAATAAAGCATGTGTTAGGATAGGAAACGAAGTGAGCGAGTGGTTTCCAGTGAGAGTGGGGCTGAGACAGGGATGTGTGATGGTGCCATGGTTGTTCAATTTGTTTGTTGATAGAGTTATGAAAGACGTAAACGCTCGAGTGCATGGTCGAGGATTAAAACTGATAGACAAGTGTGTTCATGAGTCGGAGGTAAATCAGTTGTCAGCGGATGATACTGTACTGGTTGCGGACTTGGAGGGGAAGCTGGGTCGATTAGTGAAGGGCGTGTGAGAGAAGGAAGTGTAGGGTTAATGTGGGCAAGAATAAGGTTATGAGATGCATGAAAACGGAGGGTGGTGCTAGGTTGAATGCCATGTTAAATGGAGAGAAGTAAAAAGGAAGGCCAAGGTTTGGGTGAATAGATGGAGTGAAGAAAGCTCTAGGTGATAGGAGGATAGACGTGAGAGAGGTAAAAGAGCGTGATATGATTATATATATATATATATATATATATATATATATATATATATATATATGTATGTATTATATATGTATATATATATATATATATATATATATATATATATATATATATATATATATATGTATATATATATATGTATATATATATATATATATATATATATATATATATATATATATATATATATATATATATATATATGTATATATATATATGTATATGTATATATATATATATATATATATATATATATATATATATATATATATATATAAGTTATCACTCAATTTACAAAAAACTTGGAGTATGTGCATTTCGGTGTGTTTATGCAATTTCATTCTGGCAAACGCCACGGTATTAGTACGTGATTGATTGATTGATTGATTGAAAGTTTTCTGGCATCCTGACATCTAAGGTCATTGACGCCGATACCATTTACTGTATATGAAAATTAAAAGCAAATTCGATTAAAACCATAAAAATTAAGAAGTCATTACAGTAGTTAAATAGTTTTCAGAGTATTAGTACGTGAAAAAAAAAAAAAAAAAAAAAAAAAAAAAAAAAAAAAGTTTTCAGAGTATTAGTACGTGGAAAAAAAAAAAAAAAAAAAAAAAAAAAAAAAAAAAAAAAAAAAAGTTTCCTTCGTATGTGCATCTTTTTGGGGATAAGTGCTAACAAGATAAGTATGCATACCTATATGCTACCGACGACAGAGAAGGCCTTTTAACACCAATTTGTTTTCGTAATAGCTTGAAACTATCCTCTCTCAAGCTCATTTTTGGAATTGTATTTTTGTACACTTGTGACTGTATGATCTTTGTTGTGATGGCTATTATTCACCATAAAGATAAGCTGCTCGTAAAGTTAACCGTGTCGTGTCAATGACCGCTAACTTGATTAAAAAAAAAAAAAAATAGTAGGAAGAAAAAGCGTGTAGCCAACCGGCACAAACTTCTCGTTTGTACTGCAACATCCACGATTGGTACAGTTAAAATTGTGAACAATAATGAGGCCATAGAAGTATTATAAGAGGCGGAACAGATGCTGTCATTGACTGATCAATTGCACCATGGTCTAAACACTGAAAGTTCGGTTTATCTGGATTAGCGAAAACCAGTCAAAATATGTTAAGGTTATGAAGAATTGATCCGGCTAGAAATGTGAAGACACGTAAAATTGGTAAAATGTTTTGCACAGGTTAAATGGCGAATCCTAGAATTTTGCGGGATTCCATTCACATGGATTAAATGATTGACAATAGATTAGTGTATTTTGTGTGAATGAAAAGTGCTACAGGTAGAAGAATAATGAGGACTCTTAAAGGCTTTGTTAGATGCTGTGTAATGTTAGATGCTGTGTAACGCTTTGAAGAGGAAGAACCTTGATACCCACAAAGCACATAACTTCGAACTATGTGTATAGAGTGTTTCGATGATCTACTGATGAGCCTTCATTGTAGATGTATGACAATATTAATATTGTAGAGGTTTAACGGTTACACAAAGAGTTTATCTACAATTCATGAGTTGTTGAATGACTGTGGTAGGGACTTGTGTTGTTTATCTGGAGCTACCCTGTTATAAAGTAAACCGCTTCATTTCTATAAAAGAATAAATATATATATATATATATATATATATATATATATATATATATATATATATATATATATATATATATATATATACATATATATATATATATATATATATATATATATATATATATATATATATATATATATATACA
>NC_090751.1:49040621-49064761 GCF_036898095.1 Palaemon carinicauda
TAAGTACATAAGAGAGAGGAGTTTTATATAATTTAGTCACATAGGAGGTAGGAGGTTTATGTAATTTCAGTACACAGGAGGCAGGTGGTTTACATAATTTCAGTATATGGGAGGCAGGGTGTTTACGTAATTTCAGTACACAGGAAGGAGGCGGCTTACATAATTTCAGTACATAGGAGGCAGGAGGTTTACGTAATTTAGGTACATAGGAGGCAGGAGGGTTATGTAGTTTCAGTACACAGGATATAGGAGGTTTACGTAATTTCAGTGCATAGGAGGCAGGAGGTTTACGTAATTACAGTACACAGTAAGATGGAGGCTTATATAATTTTAGTACACAGGAGGTAGGAGGTTTACGTAATTTAAGTACATAGGAGGCAGGAAGTTTACGTACTTTCAATACACAGGAGGCAGGAGGTTTACATTATTTCAGTACATTTTCAGTACACAGGAGGCAGGAGGAATACGTACTATCAGTACAAAGGAGGCAAGAGGTTTACATAATTTCAGTATACAGGAGGTAGGAGGGTTACGTACTTTCGTTATACAGGAAGTAAGAGGTTTATATATTTTCAGTGTACAGAATGCAGGAGGGTTATGTACTTTCAGTATACAGGAAGTAGGAGATCTACGTAATTTCAGTATATGGGAGGCGGTAGGTTTACGTAATTTCAGTATATAGGAGGTAGGAGGGTTATGTACTTTCAGTACTCAGGAAGTACGAGGTTTACTTTATTTCAGTACATAGGAGCCAAGAGGTTTACGTACTTTCAGTATACAGGAGGCAGAAGGTTTATGTAATTTCAGTACATAGGAGGTAGGAGGATTACGTACTTTCAGTACTCAGGAAGTACGAGGTTTACTTTATTTCAGTACATAGGAGCCAAGAGGTTTACGTACTTTCAGTATACAGGAGGCAGAAGGTTTATGTAATTTCAGTACATAGGAGGTAGGAGGATTACGTACTTTCAGTACTCAGGAAGTTCGAGGTTTACACAATTTCAGTACATAGGAGGCAGGAGGATTATGTACTTTCAGTACACATAAGGCAGGAGGTTTATGTACTTTCAGTACACAGGAGGCAGGAGGTTTACGTACTTTCAGTACACAGGAGGCAGAAGGTTTACATACTTTCAGTACACAAGAGGCAGGAGGTTTACATACTTTCAGCATACAGGAGGCAAGAGGTTTATGTAATTTCACTACATGGGAGGCAGGAGGATTACATACTTTCAATACTCAGGAAGTACGAGGTTTATGTAATTTCAGTACATAGGAGGCAGGAGGGTTACGTACTTTCAGTACTCAAGAAGTAAGAGGTTTACGTAATTTCAGTACACAAGAAGCAGGTGGTTTACTTACTTTCAGTGCACAAGAAGCAGGTGGTTTACTTACTTTCAGTACACAAGAAGCAGGTGGTTTACTTACTTTCAGTGCACAAGAAGCAGGTGGTTTACTTACTTTCAGTGCACAAGAAGCAGGTGGTTTACTTACTTTCAGTGCACAAGAAGCAGGTGGTTTACTTACTTTCAGTGCACAAGAAGCAGGTGGTTTACATACTCTCAGTACACAGGAGGTAGGAGGTTTATGTAATTTCATTACAGAGAAGGCAGGAGGTTTACGTAATTCCAGTACCCAAGAGGCAGGAGGCTTACGTAATTTTAGTACACAGGAGGAAGGAGGTTTACGTACTTTCAGTACACAGGAGGCAAGAGGTTTACGTAATTTCAGTACAGAGGAGGCAGGAGGGTTACGTACTTTCAGTACTCAAGAACTAGGAGGTTTATGTTATTTCCGTACATAGGAGGTAGGAGGTTTATGTAATTTCAAACGTAATTTTAGTACATAGGAGGCAGGAGGTTTACGTAATTTCAGTACATAGGAGGCAGAGGGTTAACTTAAAAACGTATATTGAGAGCTGAGATCTATTTCTAAAACTATCATGATTAATAACAATCTATTGAAGGAGCGTGTTTTAACGCTACTAGATTCTATTTGCCTGAACATTTACTTTCACGCAGACTGAAATGAAACTCTTTTCTACTTTACATCTTGTACAGTCTTTTCTATATTTGAGTTATTGCATCAAGTGTCGTGTCTGTCAGTCGGCGATTATTTATGTGGGCAGGCAAGTCATTTACCTTCCATAGAAACGTAGACAATGATGGTTTAGATTTATGATTCCCAAGTGAGGAAATACACATATGCAAAGGTATATTGACAGATAAAATATTACGCTTTATGTGAAAGTATAAAGGGCAAAAATGAAGGACGTTATCATAAGAAACTGAAGGAAGAAAAATATATAATTGTGTATCTTTAAGAGAAAAGACTAAAAGGAAAATAAAAGAGTAGAACTATATACAATTAAATCTAATATAAAATAAAAAAAATACGAACCTATGCAATTTATACACAATAGCTACGAAATAAACTTGTACATTGCCTGGTCGGCCCTTCAGGCCAGAAACGAGCCTTACAATAAATAAACAAAGAAGAGCATGTCCCGGGTTCATCGTTCCACGAGAAAACTAAAACCCATAACAGAAGAACTTATCAAGTAACTGCGGTGGTAAACAATGTTGCCTAAAAAGACTAATTAAAGGTAGCCTTAGTGCTGTGATCAGTTATTAATCTTATCACAAGTTAAGCTGCGACACCAGTTACAAAAGCAGAATGCTATAAGCCCTTGGTGCCCACAATACGGAAAATGAAGGAAGAGGTAAGGTCAAAAATGAAGAAATCAAGAAAATCCTTTTATATAAATTAGAATTAGACAATCAAATGAGGATTGTGTTAACTTATTGAATAAAAAAATATTTGCAATAAGATTGTACTTCTGTAGTTCTATAGATTCAAGAATTAGATGGGAAAGATAATCCCATATTTGGTCAAGGCAAGAATAAAACTTCTGGAAGAATAATATATAGCATTAACCCTTATGAAATAGAACGCAATACAATTAGAATGAAATGCAAACTTTCATTACGTAGTGCTTGGTATATCCTATAAGATCTGAATTCTAATGATGATCGAAATCAAGAAAAATCTTATAAAATATAGAAAGTAAACTGATTGAACGACGGTTCCTGAGAATATGTAGATCGATGATAGGAAATCTGAAAGTTATCAAGTTATTATTCGATAACTCAAGCTACCTACAGATAAGAGCAGACAGGAGAACAAAATTCATAACACGACCAAATCAAATCATCATAGCACTCCCTATGAACGACAGGTCCATAAGTTAACTATCTTGAAAGACTAATATCGTGACTCACGATGAAATCACGATAGTGTATTTATAGAGACCAGTAAACAGTCATTAATCTTTTATTTTGTAAGGGAAATATTATGAACATTATGCAATGTGAGATGCGTAGAAAATTATAATTGTTGTATTGAATTATTTGTAATAATATAATATTTGTTTCTGTTGAAGGTTTTTGAAAGGTAAAATATATTAAATAGTTGTTTGACTCTAAGCAATCGTTAACGAGTTGTTAAAGTTTGTTTTGACGAATGTGGGTCGCGCCTGCGTAGATCCTCAGTCGTCTTTGAGTAATGTAGCGCAGAACTAGTTAGTACCACTTACCAGTATTACGAATAGGGTCTTCGTTACCCTGCGGTATCTCAAAGGGAGGGGGAGAATTAACACACCACCAAGAGAGTTCTAGCCATCATGGATTAAAGCAAAGTCAAGGTTTTATAAGAGTTTTGTTATGTTAGTGATATTGAAGGGCATGCATGCACGTTAATGACGAACATTTGTAAAATAAGACTACTTCGGGTAGCCGGATAGGAAGTTTTACAATGAATAGTTAAGGTTAGCAATTAATATGAATGTTTTTATTTCTGGTCAAATAATAATTCAAACAAGACTCAATTTCTCGATATATTGAATGAAAGGAACAGAAAAGAATCCTTGAAAACTGTTAAAGAACCTGGTAATATGTAAACCGAATTGGGGTAAGTTTGGGTTTCCATATTTATTGAATATTCTACATGTTTACTATTTTGGATTCTTTTGAGTAAATATAACTAATATCCTAATGAATTTTTTGTCCAATTAAATTAGAGACAGTCCAGACACGTTTCTCAAGTTAATCTTCAGTCAAGAATGATGCCTAAGATCTTAAAAAGACTGCAAGTAAATGATAAAGGTATCTGGTTTCAATTTCATCAGAAGAGATGCTCGTCAGAACGTCATCCAACCACCGTGGTGCTCAACCACAGCAGTGATCTTCCCCAGTAAACGGCTTAAACTCATAGGCTGAAGGGAGATTCAATCTGCTGTCCATGCGAAATGTAACCCGATATCCAATCTAGCATACTAACCATCATACTAAAGAATTTTGTTAGCAATTTTTTTTCATCATTCCCATAATTTGCACCATATACTAATTTTAGCTAGGTCTCTATTAAGAGATTCATCAACCTCAGGTCTACAGTCAGGATATGGGATGCAAAGAGAATGGTATCATTATCATATAAGCAGCGAGCTCGTTTCCAAAGCTAGACCACATATGCGTACAAAGTATCAAAAACAATCAAATGAGCAACAAGAGAGATTATATCCTATTAGTCACTAAGCTGCCATCAACAATAAATCTGCAAGTTTTTTTGTCAAAAACTTTGTTGTAATACTGAAACATCATACGCCAACTCCAATCTGTTCAACCTTGAAAACAATAGCCACATTATTATCCCCAAATTTATGACCAAATTATATGGATTTATGCGCCGCATTGAAAAATTTAAATTAACATCGCAATTACAATTACTAATGGCCTTTTGAAAGTCAAACTACAAATTAGGGGAAAAATTATTATTTTGCATATGTATTCAAACGTTAACAGAGCAGACGCTCAAAAACAATAGATAATGTTGGAGTTACAGAAGCAATATCAGGTTAATGAAGGGAAAATTCAAAGGTTCCTATAGTAAATATCGTTCAGGAAAATTTGTATGTTTCATGTAAAGTAATTGAAAGACGTCTGGACTAATCAAACGATGTACTGAAAAATAACTTCTATTTTAAAATATTTTCATAAAAGTAATAACTGTGATGTCTTGCTCTACACCATTAAATGTTCACAAGACTATTTGAAAAGGCTGGATTACAATTCTGATAATTACAAACGGGTTGTGGTGGCCAATTAGCAGCGACCCTGTCTAGCACTCACCGGACTGGGGTTCCAGTCACCCTCAAACTCTGTAGTTTTTTCAGTGCCAGCAAACTCGCCACCCTTGTGAACGAAGGATGGAGGGTTTGAAGGAGCCTATAGGTCTACCTGCTCAGTCATCAGCAGCCCTGACTGGCCTTCCCTGGTCCTAGTTTATGTGGAGAGGGGGCTTGGGCGTTTATCACATGTATATATGGTTAGTCTCTAGGGCACTGTCCTGCTCGATAGGACAATGTCACTGTCCCTTGCCTATGCTATTCATGAGTGACCTTTAAACCTTTAAAAGTGAAAAAAAAAATTATGAAAAGAGTGGACACTTTCAGCTTCACTGTACGATTTCCGCATACAGATATTTATTCCGGGAACAAGTCTCTATCATATTGATTCTTATCGACACGAAATAACACAAGTGTTATTGTATATTGCCCAAGGCCACCTCCAGCAAATAGCAGAATTCTGAGAAGGATGTTATATGAGTCTTACCTAGAATTGGTTTGATTATCAGTTATGTCATCCTGACATTATTAAAAAGAATTTTTTATGTGATACATAAATATAAAATTCCGCGATTAGTAATTAGTAGAGCCGAATACTCGCTTTGGATAAATCTGCAAATGCAAGTGATAAGCCATAATGACAGAACAAGAGTTCTGCCATATCCATTAGTAGCTCCATGTCACTCTTAATTCAACTATATAAGCTTCGAATAAAGGAATAAAATAAATGTTTCTCAATTACACGAAAGTCCCCCACCCCACCAAAGACATTGAATAATCAACAACTTGAAATGAAATATCGACTAAAATGGAATAAAACTACATTTTCTTCGTCCTGTTAAAAAAGGTTATCAAAACCCACACGGACAGTCTCTAATTGATTAGCCACGCCCCCCCCCCCGGGTATTGACAAATGAATGGATACTTCCAACTATGATAAAAACAAAAACGCCGATGAATAGAATAAAAAATGGTTATAGATTCTTGAAGGGCATTATCAAAGTCCAAGAATTTCTTAAAAGTAACCTTTATATGAAATAGGAAAATACATTTTCAAATAGCAATAACTATAAATTGAAAAAAGTATATCTACCTATCAATTAATCCATATAAATTTGTGATTTGATTATATCGATTCAAACGTAATTTCATCATAAGAAGAGTCGGAAAATATTCTCTTCAATAGAATTCACTGTCATTAAGTGGCCTGGTCTTCCATCAAACGAAAAATGTGAGGAAATTGTGCAGGTGGAAAAACAAGTTAAAAGTTGCTATCGCAATCATTAGTTCTATAAATAAACAGCATAATAAAAACATGATTGATACTGGAATCCTTTCAAAAACATAAAAAACAGAATGTAAATTTATAACAAGAGCAGCGAGAGCAGAGTGAAAACTTTGTCAATATTGGAAAAAGAAACTTTAAAATCAAAAATATTAGATTATTTATATTGAATAAATATTAAATATGGCAAAGCAATGGAACTCTGATGGCTGAAGTGGAATCCTCAATCACTAGTGACTGCCTGTGGTAGAACCCACTAAACTCTTGCCTGTTTTTGAAAACTATGGTTTCTGCAAACCACGAACAAATTTCCATCAAAAACCTAATGTAAAATTTATCTTAAGTCCCTTTATAAACAATAATGAATAGTATACAATAGACCAATATCAGTACAAATATACCAATACAACATTGCATACAACTGAACTAGGTACCTAATAAATTTGCCAAGACCAGGAAGATAACTGAAGCCGATGATACTAGGCTACCTTCCAGGAAGCACAAGTAACCTAGCCTAGTAACAAATGAAAAAATTAGGCTCACTAAAATCCTAAGTTGAGCCATATTAAATTAAATATGAAAAAACAAACTCAGGAAAATAGAATCTTACACGGTATATCGATTTAAACAAATCTGAACACCCACTAGGCTATTCTATGCATAAAACAATGATTTGGAATTAAGCTAGAAATAACACTAGTAATTTTATAATGAGCTTACAATCCATAGAAAATTTATAATCAGGGTTGAAGACTTGAATAATTAATTTTCATTCCAAATATTATAACCCCCTAACCAAAGTTGAACCATATGCCACAAAATCATAGGAAACTTACGGGGTTGGTAGGCCATATCCTTACAATCCCAATTCAAATTGAAGAGCAGCAGAAGATCCCTTTGTTGAGAACTATGTATTCAGAAATCTTTATATTGCACTCTTCATGGTAGCAATCGTGGTAAGCAATTGCAGGAGAGGTGGCTATAAAATGAAGTGCTACTAAATCTTCATAGCACTTCTACACTCGAAGAAAATATTATCCAATATATCCAATATCCAATCTCCGATAAGTCCAATATGGCTGATCTTCCTCCTCACTCTTTCCTCAATACCAGTAGTTGAAAATTTTTTCCCAAGGATGATGGAATCAGGAACTGCAAATATTAAAATACAGCCAGCAGAGCCATCTATGGACTGAGCATATTATCCTTGAAACTCCCAGTATTTCTTTTTGATTTTGCTTTATATGGCAAAAGGGGGGTTTCAAGGATGATTGATTGATTGATTGAAAGTTTTCTGGCATCCTGACATCTAAGGTCATTGACGCCGATACCATTTACTGTATATGAAAATTAAAAGAGAATTCGATTAAAACCATAAAAATTAAGAAGTCATTAAAATAGTTAAATAATTTTCAGAAGACCTGCTTCTGAAATAAATCTAAAAATTCCGCTCGCATAGTAAGACACATCATGTCCAAGAATCTTGGCAAGGATAAACCTGCCATCCTCACCTTGAGCCTCAAACAGATATCTATTTCTTAGGTTAGTAAAATTAGGGCATTCGGTCAACAAATGCCTCACTGTTAAAGGTACTAAGCAGTCCTCGCAATACGGTTGGTGTTGGCCCTTCAGCAGAAACTCGTGTGTCAACCGTGTGTGACCAATACGGAGACGACAAAGAGTCGTCTCCCATTTTCGGGGAATCATGTTATACCTCCAAGGTGATATGATATTTGTTACTTCCCTCATTTTATTGCCGTCTTGACTGTCCCAGTGCTGTTGCCATTTATCACAAACCAATTTCTTGATGTAAGGTAGGAGATCGTTACATGGAATGGGATACCTCCTTGGTAACAACTCGGATGCCGCATTCTTCGCCAGTAAATCTGCCTTCTCATTCCCAGACACACCTACATGTGCTGGAACCCAACAAAATCGAACAGTTATACCTTTCCGTCCAATAATAAAAAGCCATTCTAAAATCTTTAAAACTAGAGGGTTACTAGAATTAAAAACTTCTAAAGCTTGAAGAACACTCCTTGCATCACTAAAAATTGTAAAATTACCCTCCTTTTCCAAAGCTATTTTCTCAATAGCGGTTAATATGCCATACAGTTCGGCAGTAAATATGGAAGCTGTTAGAGGAAGTGCACCTCTACAATTAAAATCATTACTATGTACTCCAAATCCAACGCCAGCATCAGATTTGGAGCCATCAGTATATATAAAAGTCGATCCCCTATGTTCTTCGACATGTTCCATAAAAAGAGACCTGGATTCTAAGTCAGTCATATTCTTCTTAACTCCAATAAAGTATTTACAAAATGATATGTCAGGTAATTTCCATGGAGGCGTTGATGATACCTTGAATGGAAGTACCTTATTTCTAATTATATCCAGACTATTTAAAAATCGTTTCACCCGAAAGCCATAAGGTTGAGGAGATTTTGGGTGCAACTCAAAGTATGATGCGTGTCTTACAAGGCTTGCAGTCTGAAAGGCTAGAGAGCTAGGGAGTCTTTGCAATCTAAACCAATACCGAAGAATGGAAGACATTCGGTAAAGGTCTAGAGGTAACTCTCCAGCATCAACAAGGAGACTTGGGATAGGCGAGGTTTTAAAAGCTCCAGTAGATAATCTAATACCTGCATGATGTATCGAGTCTAATATTTTTAACCGGCTTGGGGTGGCTGAAGAATATACCTCACAACCATAACTAATTTTGGAAAAAATCAAGGCCTTGTATAATTTTAAAATAGTATTGCGGTCTGCCCCCCATGATGTATGGGACAATACTTTTAAGATATTCAGAGCTTCAACACATTTAGCTTTTAGCGCTTTTAGGTGAGAAACCCATGTAAGTCTACAGTCAAATATCAAACCTAAAAATTTGGTTTCCGA
The DNA here is from genome assembly GCF_036898095.1 of Palaemon carinicauda. Classification (NCBI taxonomy): domain Eukaryota; kingdom Metazoa; phylum Arthropoda; class Malacostraca; order Decapoda; family Palaemonidae; genus Palaemon; species Palaemon carinicauda. The sequence continues at coordinate 49,049,990 of NC_090751.1, forward strand.
TACACATGGTATCCGTTGACCTTTAATGTATATATCCGGGTCTGGATGTACTCCCCGGATACGACAAAAATGGACAATGGTAGTTTTACTTGTCGAGAACTTAAATCCATTCATGTCAGCCCACTGGATAATTTTATCAATAGAGAGTTGGATTTTTCTCTCAACCATTGCCATTCTAGTGCCAGCAAATGATATTGAGAGATCATCCACAAATAGTGTTGAGAGAACATCCTGGGGAATGGCTGAGGATATCCCATTAATTGCTAGTGCAAAAAGGGTTACACTCAGCACACTACCCTGAGGAACTCCTTCTTCCTGGCACTTACTCTCTGATAGAGTTTCCCCCACTCTCACTTGAAAAACTCTACGTGAAAGAAATGCCTGAATAAATAGTGGCAGCTCTCCTCTCAATCCCAATTCATGAATGGTTTTAAGAATACCATATCTCCATGTGGTATCATATGCCTTTTCAAGGTCAAAAAATACTGTAACATGGTGCTGTTTGGAAGCAAAGGCTTCACAAATAGAAGACTCAAGTCGTATCAACACATCAGTCGTTGAGTGCATTTTTCGGAATCCACATTGAATCGGTGATAAAATACCTTTCTTTTCAAGGTACCATATCAGCCTTGCATTGACCATCTTCTCCATAATTTTACATAAACAAGATGTCAATGCAATAGGACGATAGTTTGCTGCTAAAAACTTGTCTTTACCGGGTTTTAAAAAGGCTAAAATAATGGCTAGTTCCCAAACACTTGGGTAACTATGATCATGCCATATTCTATTAATAATGCTTAAAATAAATAGCTTTGTATTAAAATGTACATGTTTAATCATTGCATATGGAATTCCATCGGGTCCAGGTGAATTGAATATGGGATTTAGGCATTAAGCCAAGCACTGGGGCATCAAAGGCCATTCAGCGCTATATAACTAAAATCATTCAATCATATCTGTACACTCACAACATTTAGTATCATTTTAACCTTTAATACAAATCGTAACACTTTCATACAATAAAATCTAGATGTGAAATAAATAGGGATTAAAAGGGTAAAATAAATAAATAAATTAATAAAATCAATTATAGCTCGTAATATAACCCAATACTTTGTATAAATTTTCTCAAGTTCAGGGTATTACAGTTTTCCCCCAGTATATCTCTTAACGGTTTGTCCTGGAGTAAATGTGTCCTCCTCTGGAGATTAAAAACAGGACAATCGACTAAAATATGTTTAACATCCATTGTCACTTGACAGGTATTACAAAGAGGGGCCTGTCTCCCTTCCCCACTCTTCATTAAATAATTGTGCGTTGCATGTGTATGGCCAATACGCAGCCTAGTTAAAATAATGGTATCCCTTCTACTTGTAGAATTACAAGATGACCATTTATCCACCAATGGGTGGATTTGTTTCAATTTTGTATTGGTGGTCCGTTCAGACCATCGAGCTTGCCACTTATTTTTACAGTAAAGATGAATCTCACTTCTAAGATCTTTGTAAGGAATACTCAAGGGGGATGGATTACTTAGCCCTGAAGCTTCCTTTGCTGCCTTATCTACTTGTTCATTCCCATCCACCCCAACATGGGCAGGGACCCAACAGAAGTGAACACTGATACTCTTCCTAGACTGCAGAAGTACTAACCAGTCCTGCACCTCTTGTACTAGATGATGGCCTGGCATAATTTGTTTTAATGAGAGTAAAACACTATTGGAATCCGTAAAAATTGTATAAAAACTATTTTGGTTGCCATTTTTAAAAATATGTTGGACTGCGAGAATTATTGCGTACAGCTCAGCAGTAAAAATTGAACAAGAGGATGGGAGTTTCCTTCTAATAACAATATCCCCCACCACAGCTGCACTTCCAACTCCTGCAGCCGATTTGGAGCCATCTGTAAAAACATGTTTCCCATGATGTTGAGCAGCATGATTTAAAAACTCACTTTTCATTACCCTACTAGGTAAGGTATTTTTCCCTCCTGCCGTAAAACATACTTTAACAGGTGGATTACACCAAGGAGGAGACTTGGGATATCCTACCTCTGCTATCTGTGCTGTTAACAAGCCTACTTCTCTAGCATCATTTTTCAGCTGTACTTCCAAAGGCTTAGGCACTCTAGATCTGTTAGGAGCCCGATCTAAAGGCGCCCTAACATATTTACAGTTAGGATTGTTTCTCACAGCAAGGGACCTAGCTAAAAACCTCAAACTCAACTCCTCTCTGCGAATGGAAAGGGGAGGTATGCCAGAATCAACATAGAGACTGTCAATGGGAGATGTTCTGTAAGCACCTGTGCAGATGCGAAGCCCAGCATTGTGAACAATATCAAGTTTTCCAAGTAAAGTCTTTGTAGCTGACCCATATATTTGGCATGCATAGTCTAACTTGCTCAGACACAAAGATGTATAAATTCTAAGCAAAGTTGTTCTATCAGCACCCCAATCAAAATGCGATATCACTTTCAGAATGTTCAGTGACTTCTTAACCCTGATAGATAGGTCATTTATATGGGGACCAAATGTCATTTTCTTGTCGAAAATGACTCCAAGAAACTTGACACTATCCTCATATGGCAAAATACAATCATTTAAGAAAAGGGTGGGGATCTCTTCCCTTTTACGAGTACGAGTAAAGCGAATGGCTTTGGTCTTCTGAGGAGAAAACATGAATCCGCGAGAATTTGCCCATGCGGAAGCAGCATTTATTGCAATTTGAAGATTTTGGCATGCTTGTAGTGCAGATGATCCACTACAATAAATTGCAAAGTCATCGACAAATAGTGATCCTTGTATGCCAGGAGGTATGTGACTAATGAGACTATTAATTGCAACAGCAAACAAGGTCACACTCAATACGCTGCCTTGGGGGACACCTTCTTCTTGCATGTAGGATGAAGATAGTTCTGACCCTACTCTCACTTTAATGGAGCGGTTTGATAAAAATTCTTCAATAAAAGAGAACATATGTCCTCCTATACCCCACGAGGCCAATTGCTTTAAAATACCACCCCTCCAGGTGGTGTCATATGCCTTTTCGAGGTCAAAAAAGACACCCACCACCTGGTTTTGGTTAGAAAAAGCATTTGAAATTTCCCTTGATAACATCAGCAAAGGGTCCAGAGTACTTCGGTTCTTCCTAAAACCAAACTGTCTGTTAGATAAAAGATTTTTTGATTCTAGATACCACACAAGTCTCTTGTTGATCATTCTCTCAAATAGTTTGCATATGCAACTGGTCAAGGATATGGGCCTATAACTAGATGGCAGTTCTGGGTCTTTACCAGACTTGTGGCCTGGAATTACAATTGAAGTATGCCAGGAATCAGGAGATGTATGGGAAGCCCATAGACCATTAAAGGTTTCTAATAAAAATTCCTTGGTATCCACTGGAAGATGTGATATCATTTCATACCGGATGCCATCCTCACCTGGGGCAGTTAAAGAAGAGCTGGAGATAGCATTTTGCATCTCCTCCATACTAAAAGGCAGGTTAAAAGCTTCAGTATTTGAAGAAGCAGGAGGAACAACAGATGTTGATGCTCTAATTTGTTGAAATGCTGGGGAATAGTTGTCAGCACTTGATACATGAGCAAAGTGCTTAGCAAGAACCTCTGCTACATCTTTGGGGTCAGATATATATCTATTATTTTCCCTTAATATTGGTAGAGGCTTAGGGACGAATTTACCTTGAAGTTTTCTAATCTTGTCCCATATTTCCTTTGAAGGAGTTTTGGTATTAATATTAGATATATATTTCTTCCAAGATGCTCTCTTTGCTTTTTTAAAAATTCTTTTTTGTTTGGCACAGGCTCTGAGATATGCTATTCTATCTGCTAAATAGTTTGTCCTCAAGTATCTTCTGAAGCAAGTTCGGGTCACTTTTCTTGCGTTGGCACATTCTTTACTCCACCAAGGAACTACAGAGCGATGAGGTAAACCGCATGTTTTAGGTATAAACTTGCTAGCATTATCATCAATAATATTTTCAAGATGTTGATAGGCATGCACTGGAGATGTAAATTCATCATATTCTTTATCAGTGTGTGAACAGTTTTCATAAGCTGCCCAGTCTGCCTCATCTATCTTCCATTTTGGTGGACACTGAGAAGGAAGATTATGGACATAATTTAACATTATTGGCCAATGGTCACTGCCATGTAGGTGTTCATTTACTGACCAAAGGTAGTCCAATCGAATGGATGAGGAACAGATTGACAAATCAATGGCTGATGTAGAGTTGTGGAATACATCATACCTAGTTGGAGAACCATCATTCATTAGTATTACATCATTGTTGTCGATTAATTCTTCAACAAGATTACCCCATCTATCGCACACATTTCCACCCCATAAAGTATGCTTTGCATTAAAATCACCCATTAAAATAAAAGGGGCAGGAAGCTGATTGATCAAGTCTTGGAGGTCAGAAAGTCTAAGCCTTCTTGGATTACCAGCATGATCTAAGAGGAAAAGTTCTAAGGATGGTTCAATATATAGCGAGCATAAAGTAATTTTTTTCCCGATATGAGTTCTAACTGCACATGCCTGTAGTGGTGTATTGAGTGGGATTGTTTCAAATTTTACAGATTTGTGAATAATAAAACCTGTACCACCTTGAGCTCTTGCAGCTTGCAAAGGAGGGGATCTACAAAAATGATAATTGAGTCCAGGATTAAATGGTTTGTCACTGATCTTGGTTTCCTGTAGGCAAATTACCTTCGTGTCTGAGTCCCTGGTTAAAGTTTTTATTTGCTCAATGCTAGTACTTAGACCTCTGCAATTCCACTGGATGATAGACATTATCTTTTGTTATTTTTTCTTTGTCTCATTTGTCTTTTGGGACTTTTCAGATGAAGCCATGTAAGGCCTGGAGATGGAAGGCTTTACTAGGCCACCACTCTTCTTTTCTTTCTTTCTAGGATCTTTATAAGAGTCAACCTTAGGATCATGAGCAGTAGGGCACTTACCTGACTTAGATGAAGGTGAGGATGATGGGGACCTTTTCCTCTTTGGAAGATCTTGTTTTCCAATCTCCATCAAATCAGGTAGAGATTCTGCCTGAGACAATACATTTAAGGTGGTGGAAGCCACATTGGCTTCCTTGGAGGATTGTGCTAGAACTTCAACAGTTCGAGCACTTAACCCAGAAGGCTGGGCTACTACCTCTAGGGGAGATGCTCCTATCGGTGACAATACTTTTGGTGTGTTGGACACCATATTGACCTCTTTGGAGGTTTGTGCTCTGGCTTTTATAGCCTGAGCACTTGACCCAGATGGCTGGGCTACTACCACTAAGGGAGATGCACCTGACGGGCCAGGTGCTGCCACTGGTCCCCCTGTGGTAGTAAGGGGTAGTGGATTATAATCTTTTGTTGGCATCTTAACCGCGCGAGCAAAATTAAGTTGCCGATTGAGTAAATGCTTTGCATAACCTACACTTATATGTTCAGCATTTGCTTTCAAGATTGCAGCTTCTTCATTCTTGTATTCTCTACATCTTTTATCATTTGGTTTATGATTATCTTTACAGTTTGCACAGGTTGTATCTCTGTTGCATTGGCCATGTTCTAACAAAGAACAGTTAATACAGATCTTCGTATTATTGCAGTACCGGGAAGGGTGACCGTACTTGAAACAATTAAAGCATTGTAAAGGCCTAGGTTTATATTCTCGAACACGTACTCTTTCATTCTCAATAATTATATGATCTGGTATAACAGGGGTTTCAAATGTTAAAACTACCATGCTTGTTTGAGGAATCTTACTTACTTTCCAAACATTAGCAGGGCACATGTCCAGAATTTCTGGTTCTGAGAATTCATATAGATCTTTATCAAAAACTACTCCTTTACCATAGCTGAAGCTCATATGTGGTTTAATATCCTTAATAGGATCAATTTCTGCAATCTTCATGCCACAAAGCATGTGAGCTTGAGTATCTGATTTTGCATTAATCAAAACAGATTGCTTACCGTATCTACTAATATCCTTACTTTTAATTAAACCAACTTTTTTTTGTATAAATTTACTCATCTTATAATAGTTATAATTATCTATCTTTCCAGATGCAATTATCCATGTTGGGGGCTTGGGGGTTCTTACTTCTGGAAGTCTATGCTCTATTTCTTTTTCCATCCATTCTTCTGGTTTATATACCTCTAGGTGTCTTGGTGCTTTATCACATAAAGCCCCAGAAATCAAACAATTGTCAATTTTTATGCTCTCTAAATTTTTATTTGCTTCTAAAGCAATCTCAAAACTTGAAAATGATACCCAAGCTTCCCAAAAGCCTTTACTACCATTAAGCTCCATTAAAATTTCTTTGATTGCTCCAAATCTACAGAAGGCTTCATGAATTATGTCATAGCTACAACCAATTGGTATGTTTTTTAAGTGGAGAATTTTCAGATTTTTTGTTGGATCTGGTAATGAGCCAGAACCAGAGAGTAAAGTATTACGGTTATTACAAGCATCATTTTCCACCAGTGCCGATAAATTGTCTTTAACAACACTGGTCAAAAAAGTATTGTTGGAGGAATCCTTTTTATTGCCGAGGTTGTCAACAGAGCTTTCCCTATTTAAACAAGCAGAAGTCGTCAACGGTGTCTGGGGTTCGCCATTTGATCCAGGGGTACGGGGAATATTAAGTTTACTCATTAATTATTTTTCAGGGGGAGGGAAGGGGTCATAATAACAATGAAAAAAAAAAACAATGGAAAAAAATATAGTTTAAGGGAGAGAAAAAATTAAGACTGTCTGAAATTCCAAAGAAGACACCGTTAGCCTTTCCTGGAATTAATTTCTCCACCAATGACACCTGTGAAAGCTGCTTACCAAATGTCCACTCCCTACCCTACCACAAAGGGATGGTACCACTATGATTAGAGTGGCTCAAGTGTATGCCAAACCCGCTTGATGGGACTGAGAGCATTTCATGAATACAATCATCCCCACTCTAATCATAGTGGCAGGCAAACCGGACAGAATGCCGAGAGTCCTATCTCTATAAAATCGCCAACCCCTGGAATCCGAAGGCCAAATTTCCTAAGAGACAGTTCCGCGTGCCAGTATGGGAATACTGACACTCCTAGGTGTCCAAACATTTTCGGGCAGTTGGCAAGACCACCACAGCTCCCACAATTGATTTTGAAATAAAAACCGATCATGGATACAATGTCCCCTCTAAAAAACCTGGACAGTGAAATGGGTAAAAGAGTTTTGACAGCAAGGTTGGAGACAGCTGATAATTATGAAGGAGGAATAAGCAATAAGAGGTAATAGAAAAAGAATGAGAGAAATTTAGAGTCAAACTGAGGAAAAGAAATTCCCCAGTTCGAGAGCCCTCTTGCCCGTCACAAGCCTTCAGCACGGGAATGATATGCCGTGCTGAAGCCCAATGACTTCATCAAGGCATTCTCTCGTTAAGAGGGCCATCGGGTCCAGGGGCTGTATCGTTGCAATGAGCAAGTGCGGAATCAAATTCTCTTTCAGTGAAAGGAGAATTATACGACTCTTCCCTTCTTGTTGCAAAATTTAAAATTTTATTTTCTTCAGTGCTCCTATACTGGTGACCAGGGGCTCCTTCACACTTGCTGGATACATTTGAAAAATGATTAGCCAAGGCATTGCTAACTTCATTTGCTTCAGTTACATACTGGCCATTCACCTTCAACACTGGTGGTGGGTTGGGGGTGAATTTGCCAGCTATCTTTTTTACTTTCCTCCACACAGAAGATGGTGTTGTTCTACTGTTAATGGAGGAAACAAAAGACATCCATGACTGGCGCCTTGCTTCTTTCATGGCACGACGGAACTGTGCTCTACATTTCTTGTACATAATTAAATTCTCATCAGTTCGGAGTCTACGCAATCGTGTTAGAGATCTTCTTGTGGCTCTGTGGAGTGCAGTTAGTTCTGAAGACCACCACGGGACTGGTCGTCGTTTGAATAATCCTGTTGTTTTGGGAATTGAATTGACTCCTGCTGTATGAAGAGTTCCATTCAGCAGGTCTATGGCATCATCAATACTTTCAAACTGTTCTGCTCTCCCTTCGATTTCACTTAGCTCACAAAATTTAACCCAGTCTGCCTTGTCTAGATTCCAACGTGGCGATCTTTGCAAAGGTGGACCCTTGTTGGTGTTTATAATGATTGGTGCATGATCACTAGTATGCCAATCATCTAATGTCCTCCAATCAAAATCAAGAAGGCAGTTAGAGCTTGCAATTGAAAGGTCAATGCATGACAAAGTACCTGTCTGAACATGGAAGTGCGTGGGCTCTCCTGTATTAAGGAGCCCCACATCCTCATTCTCCACAATTGATGAGATAATATTGCCCCTTGTGTTGGCCAAAACATCACCCCATAAAGGATGTCTACCATTCATATCTCCCAGTAAGAGAAAAGGTTGAGGGAGTTGTTGAATAACTTCTGCTAAATCATCATATAAAATATCATCATTTGGAGGTAAGTACAGAGAGCATATTGTATATTTTCTCCCTATATCAATTTGTACAACAACTGCCTGCAGGGTTGTACGTATAGACATGGGTATTTGGGGAACATCTCGACGAATGTACATGAGACTTCCGCCATGGCTCCCTGCTTGTTGATTATATGGTGTTCTATAGCTAACATACTCTCGAGGACTAGGAGTGTTAGAATCAAGCATACTTTCCTGTAGACATACTATTATGGGGGAATGCTCATGAATTAGGAGCTTAAGTTCTTCATATTTCGCCCTCAAACCCTGACAGTTCCATTGCAAAATGGAGGAGAAAACTATGGATTATTTCTGGAAGACGTCTTGGGTGAGGTCTTCCCATTAGCAGTTTTTAATCTAACATTATTACTTGTAGGTTTCTTCAGAGATGGTCTTGTTATGTTGGGTTTTACGTTGGAGTTTTTCTTTGTATCTTTTTTATATATTTGTTGCGGGGGATGGTGGACCTCAACTTGAATTTCTGATTTATTTAAATTGTCTTCTGGTTGATCGCCAACATCAACAGACAAAACATCATATTTATTTGATGTCATAATTCTAGTATTTCTTATGGAAGGGGGTGAGAGAGATGGAGGTCTCTCTCTTTTACGATTAATAGGTTGCAGGTTACCAGGTTTTTGTACCTTCCCCACTACAGGTACACCTGATAACTTGGTGTCAGGTGGAATCTCCATTAAATCAGGCAAGGATATGGCCTGGGAGAGGTTAGTACTATCCTTTGTAATGGGGGACAAAGGTTTGATAGTGGTGGGCAATGTCTTTTTGTTGATACTCAATGATAAATCTTTAGGAGGAGATGTTCTTGTCTTATGCAGCACTTTATCAATAAATTGTGAATTCCTTTTTCGAGATTGATTGATTGATTGAAAGTTTTCTGGCATCCTGACATCTAAGGTCATTGACGCCGATACCATTTACTGTATATGAAAATTAAAAGAATTCGATTAAAACCATAAAAATTAAGAAGTTATTAAAATAGTTAAATAGTTTTCAGAAGACCTGCTTCTGAAATAAATCTAAAAATTCCGCTCGCATAGTAAGACACATCATGTCCAAGAATCTTGGCAAGGATAAACCTGCCATCCTCACCTCGAGCCTCAAACAGATATCTATTTCTTAAGTTAGTAAAATTAGGGCATTCGGTCAACAAATGCCTCACTGTTAAAGGTACTAAGCAGTCCTCGCAATACGGTTGGTGTTGGCCCTTCAGCAGAAACTCGTGTGTCAACCGTGTGTGACCAATACGGAGACGACAAAGAGTCGTCTCCCATTTTCGGGGAATCATGTTATACCTCCAAGGTGATATGATATTTGTTACTTCCCTCATTTTATTGCCATCTTGACTGTCCCAGTGCTGTTGCCATTTATCACGAACCAATTTCTTGATGTAAGGTAGGAGATCGTTACATGGAATGGGATACATCCTTGGTAGCAACTCGGATGCCGCATTCTTCGCCAGTAAATCTGCCTTCTCATTCCCAGACACACCTACATGTGCTGGAACCCAACAAAATCGAACAGTTATACCTTTCCGTCCAATAATAAAAAGCCATTCTAAAATCTTTAAAACTAGAGGGTTACTAGAATTAAAAACTTCTAAAGCTTGAAGAACACTCCTCGCATCACTAAAAATTGTAAAATTACCCTCCTTTTCCAAAGCTATTTTCTCAATAGCGGTTAATATGCCATACAGTTCGGCAGTAAATATGGAAGCTGTTAGAGGAAGTGCACCTCTACAATTAAAATCATTACTATGTACTCCAAATCCAACGCCAGCATCAGATTTGGAGCCATCAGTATATATAAAAGTCGATCCCCTATGTTCTTCGACATGTTCCATAAAAAGAGACTTGGATTCTAAGTCAGTCATATTCTTCTTAACTCCAATAAAGTATTTACAAAAAGATATGTCAGGTAATTTCCATGGAGGCATTGATGATACCTTGAATGGAAGTACCTTATTTCTAATTATATCCAGACTATTTAAAAATCGTTTCACCCGAAAGCCATAAGGTTGAGGAGATTTTGGGTGCAACTCAAAGTATGATGCGTGTCTTACAAGGCTTGCAGTCTGAAAGGCTAGAGAGCTAGGGAGTCTTTGCAATCTAAACCAATACCGAAGAATGGAAGACATTCGGTAAAGGTCTAGAGGTAACTCTCCAGCATCAACAAGGAGACTTGGGATAGGCGAGGTTTTAAAAGCTCCAGTAGATAATCTAATACCTGCATGATGTATCGAGTCTAATATTTTTAACCGGCTTGGGGTGGCTGAGGAATATACCTCACAACCATAACTAATTTTGGAAAAAATCAAGGCCTTGTATAATTTTAAAATAGTATTGCGGTCTGCCCCCCATGATGTATGGGCCAATACTTTTAAGATATTCAGAGCTTCAACACATTTAGCTTTTAGCGCTTTTAGGTGAGAAACCCATGTAAGTCTACAGTCAAATATCAAACCTAAAAATTTGGTTTCCGATACACATGGTATCCGTTGACCTTTAATGTATATATCCGGGTCTGGATGTACTCCCCGGATACGACAAAAATGGACAATGGTAGTTTTACTTGTCGAGAACTTAAATCCATTCATGTCAGCCCACTGGATAATTTTATCAATAGAGAGTTGGATTTTTCTCTCAACCATTGCCATTCTAGTGCCAGCAAATGATATTGAGAGATCATCCACAAATAATGTTGAGAGAACATCCTGGGGAATGGCTGAGGATATCCCATTAATTGCTAGTGCAAAAAGGGTTACACTCAGCACACTACCCTGAGGAACTCCTTCTTCCTGGCACTTACTCTCTGATAGAGTTTCCCCCACTCTCACTTGAAAAACTCTACGTGAAAGAAATGCCTGAATAAATAGTGGCAGCTCTCCTCTCAATCCCAATTCATGAATGGTTTTAAGAATACCATATCTCCATGTGGTATCATATGCCTTTTCAAGGTCAAAAAATACTGTAACATGGTGCTGTTTGGAAGCAAAGGCTTCACAAATAGAAGACTCAAGTCGTATCAACACATCAGTCGTTGAGTGCATTTTTCGGAATCCACATTGAATTGGTGATAAAATACCTTTTTTTTCAAGGTACCATATCAGCCTTGCATTGACCATCTTCTCCATGATTTTACATAAACAAGATGTCAATGCAATAGGACGATAGTTTGCTGCTAAAAACTTGTCTTTACCGGGTTTTAAAAAAGCTAAAATAATGGCTAGTTCCCTAACACTTGGGTAACTATGATCATGCCATATTCTATTAATAATACTTAAAATAAATAGCTTTGTATTAAAATGTACATGTTTAATCATTGCATATGGAATTCCATCGGCTCCAGGGGCTGTATCATTGCAATGAGCAAGTGCGGAATCAAATTCTCTTTCAGTGAAAGGAGAATTATACGACTCTTCCCTTCTTGTTGCAAAATTTAAAATTTTCTTTTCTTCAGTGCTCCTATACTGGTGACCAGGGGCTCCTTCACACTTGCTAGATACATTTGAAAAATGATTAGCCAGGGCATTGCTAACATCATTTGCTTCACTTACATACTGGCCATTCACCCTCAACACTGGTGGTGGGTTGGGGGTGAATTTGCCAGCTATCTTTTTAACTTTCCTCCACACAGAAGATGGTGGTGTTCTACTGTTAATGGAGGAAACAAAAGACATCCATGACTGGCGCCTTGCTTCTTTCATGGCACGACGGAACTGTGCTCTACATTTCTTGTACATAATTAAATTCTCATCAGTTCTGCGTCTACGCAATCGTGTTAGAGATCTTCTTGTGGCTCTGTGGAGTGCAGTTAGTTCTGAAGACCACCACGGGACTGGTCGTCGTTTGAATAACCCTGTTGTTTTGGGAATTGAATTGACTCCTGCTGTATGAAGAGTTCCATTCAGTAGGTCTATGGCATCATCAACACTTTCAAACTGTTCTGCTCTCCCTTCGATTTCACTTAGCTCACAAAATTTAAACCCAGTCTGCCTTGTCTAGATTCCAACGTGGCAATCTTTGCAAAGGCGGATCCTTGTTGGTGTTTATAATGATTGGTGCATGATCACTAGTATGCCAATCGTCTAATGTCCTCCAATCAAAATCAAGAAGGCAGTTAGAGCTTGCAATTGAAAGGTCAATGCATGACAAAGTACCTGTCTGAACATGGAAGTGTGTGGGCTCTCCTGTATTAAGGAGTCCCACATCCTCATTCTCCACAATTGATGAGATAATATTGCCCCTTGTGTTGGCCAAAACATCACCCCATAAAGGATGTCTACCATTCATATCTCCCAGTAAGAGAAAAGGTTGAGGGAGTTGTTGAATGACCTCTGCTAAATCATCATATAAAATATCATCATTTGGAGGTAAGTACAGAGAGCATATTGTATATTTTCTCCCTATATCAATTTGTACAACAACTGCCTGCAGGGTTGTACGTATAGATATAGGTATTTGGGGAACATCTCGACGAATGTACATGAGACTTCCGCCATGGCTCCCTACTCCGTGATCATAAGGTGTCCTATAACTAATATATTCGCGAGGACAAGGGGTATTAGCATCAAGCTTGCTCTCCTGGAGACATACAATTATGGGGGAATGCTCGTGAATTAAGAGCTTAAGTTCTTCATATTTGGCCCTCAAACCCTGACAATTCCATTGCAAAATGGATGAAAAAAACTATGTATTATTTTCTGGAAGACATCTTTGATGAGGTCTTCCCATTGACAGTTTTTGATTTGACAATATTTTCTGTAGGCTTCTTAAGTTTGGGTCTTGATAAATTAGGTTTTATATTAGCCTTTTCAGTGTTGTTGTTACCTATTTCTTGTGGGGGATGGTGGACCTCCACTTGAATTTTTGATTGATTCAAGAAGTTTTCCTGTTGATCTGAAATATCAACAGGCAAAACATCATATCTATTTGATGACATAACTTTTGTGTTTTTAATGGATGGGGGTGAGAGAGATGGAGGTCTCTCTCTTTTCCTATTGACAGGTGGTGATTTATTAGGTTTTGATGCTTTCCCCACTACAGGCGCACCTGATAATTCTGTTTCATGTGGAACCTCCATCAAATCAGGCAAAGATATAGCCTGAGAGAGGTTAGAATTATCCTTTGTAGTGGGGGACAAAGGTTTACTAGAGGTGAGAAAGGTCTTACGTGATATTCTTGCCTTATCCTCTAGAATTCTATCAGAAGATGGCAAATTTCTTTTCTGGGGAATAGAGGCAGTATTAGGTGGGCTGGATGTCTCCTGCCTCATTTTTTCTCCGGATTTCAATACTTTTGCATAACTTGCTGATTTACTCAATAGTCTCTTGGCATGCCCCACACTTATGTGTTCAATACTGGATTTATTGAGAGCAGCCTCTTCTAATTTATATTGCTGGCAGTTCCTATCCGTAGATTTGTGATTCAAATTGCAGTTTATACAATTGGCCTCTAGTGTACAGTCTCCATGGTAAACATTAGAGCATGTACTACACATTTTATCATTCTTACATACTTTAGATGGATGCCCATATCTATAACAATTAAAACATTGCAGCGGCTTCTGCTTAAAAGTTCGCACTTTAATTCGTTCATTCTCTATGTAAATGTGGAAAGGCACATCAGCATCCTGGAAAGTCAGGATAATCATTGACGTTCCAGGGACTTTATGCACTTTCCACACAGTTAAAGGACAAATGGCCAATATCTCCTCTTCTGTGAATTCATATAAGTCTCTATTAAAAACTACTCCCCTTCCATAACTGAAGTTTAGATGGGGTTTCACATCCAGCTTTATGTCTTCGTTATCTGTATTTAAATTGGAAAGTATAACCGATTGAGTTTCTGATTTGGCACTTATTAGGAAACTGTTCTTTCCAAACCGAGATATATCTCCTGTGCGATAGTACCTACTTTCTTTTGAAGAAATTTACATATTTTGAAATAATTTCCAGTACTCCCTTTTGATTGAGCAATAAGCCACTTTGGTGGTTTTGGCTTTCTCTGGGAAGGTACAACTACCTCTATACTTTTATCAATCCAATCTGCAGGCCTATATACATCCAGATTCTTGGGTACCCGATCGCAAAGAGCACCCTTGAAATTCAAATTACTGATTTTAATATTTATAATATCATTGATAGCTTTGAATGCTTCATCATGGTTATCAAATGATATCCATGAATCCCATTTGTCACCTTCAAGCCTCATCCTAATTTCCCTGATGTGACCATAACATTGAAATAATTTATATAGAACAT
>NC_090751.1:49065261-49082761 GCF_036898095.1 Palaemon carinicauda
CGCAGGGGGTGGAGCCCCGGCAAATTTGTATTGTATTACAGGGTGTGATTACGAACAGAAAATATATGTTTTCCTACAGTAAATAACATGATTTAACCGAATTTGACCTTCATTTCAACCGCAAACAAACATAACCAATTTGGCTAACTTTAAGTTGCCGAATTGGTTGCTGTTATTACGGATGAAATGAAGGTGATACCGGGTAAATCACGTTATTTCCTACTGGAAAATATATTTTCTGTTAAAATGATTAGATATACTTACAGTTGTCATATATGTTGTGTTAAAATATTCAAATATAAGCACTTGTTCAACGGTGTCACTTCCTTTACGAATGTACTGCGATCGATAACATTAGCAACTCTACCAATGATACACAGTGTTACCAACGTTGACGTATGGTACACAGTTACCAACGGCACGATGACATTACTAACAATAGCAATGCTAGATATTTCCATACGTATTTTGAATAATTTTTCCATATAAGTTTTACTCAATATATAAAAAGTACAAAAAGGGCACAGAACCTAACAAACCCACCTAACCTAACCTAACCTAGTAGTATGACAGGTCACAAACCTCAGGTATTTACTGAGAACGGTAAAATTCTCCATGTTACGAAAGATACACAGAGTTACCAATGGTACGGTGACATTACTAGCGATAGTAATGATAGATATTTCCATACATATTTTATATGATTTTTCCATATAAGTTTTACACAATATATAAAAAGCACAAAAAGGGCACAGAACCTAACAAACTCACCTAACCTAACCTAGGCGTTCCCCACTCACAAAACACATATAATGACTATTGAGGAATGACTTACCTTTATGAAAAAGATATCGAAACTTGCGGGTCACGGGAGGGCGAGACTGACGTCTTAACTTCTTAACTAGGATGAGGATGGTTGTGGGGCCAATGTTTATGCAAAAAGTGGTTTGCGAATAATATCTTCCATGGGGGTAGACAGACTTTTCCCAAAAATGTACCTCTATGAGAAGTAACGGTATAACCACAACAACGGTTTTTTGGGTTTTAGTTATGTTGGTTTCGGTATTATAATAAAACACGTGAACGACTTTCCTGTAAGATAGCAGGGAACGGCACTTGGGGCACTGTAAGAGTTGAGGAATTACGTTGTGTGCTTTCAGGAAATTATCAACATGGTTGAAGAATTATAAAAATCACCATGGAATTTAGCAAATGCTTTTAGGTACGGAATACTGCAGCCGTTACTAGTTTCTATAACTTCCTCCATCGCAAAATACGAAAAAATAAATCTCACTTGAAATGACGGACACCTTACTAGGACAAAGGTTTCAAGGGAAAAGGATTTGGTGGAAGGGGTATGAACAGACCACTCCAAGAGATAAAGGAAGGGGGGTTAGGGAAATATCAGTTGACAACCCCCTTTGTGTAAACTTTGAATACGTATCGGTTCGTGATTGGTTAAGGGAAAAACAACAGTCTAGAGGGTAAACATGAATGAACTAAATAGGGAAACTAGTCCAGAGAAAGTATTTATGTGAAACCGGGGAGTGAAAAGGAAATAACAAAAGAAATAAAAACAATATAGGAAGGTAAAATGGAATGCATGATAAATAATATTGAATGGGAATATAAAATTAATTGATTTTACTATGAATGAACTGGTTAGGGAAACTAGTCCAGAGCAAGTATTTACGTGAAACCGGGAGTGAAAAGGAAATAACAAAAGAAATAAACCCAATATAGGAAGATAAAATGGAATGTATGATAAATAATATTGAATGGGAATGTAAAATGAGATGATTTTAAAAGGTATACGATAAGAAAACGAGTAATTGGAGGGGGAAAAGCTTCTGCGATTTTTGCGCAGGTCGATAACTGGTATGCACGAACGTACGTACGTACTGGTGCTAATGTTAGCATGGAATGCTAACATTTGATCTACATCAGACGTTGGCAGCACTGGTTACTGTATTTTTTCATGAAATAATCTTTGCAACGGCACCTCCAAAGTTTATCCAGATATACTGTTTTGTATTTTAATCCGATTACAATACATTCAAGAAGGTAATGTATAGAGAAGAAAAGGCTTGTTTTACGATTATATATCGTTTCCCCAGTATGTTTTCTCCACCCAAAACTCCGAGTTCCCACTGGGGGTCCCCCATTATTGTAGGATATAGATGTATATATATTTCTGAAACTATTCATTTGAGACGGGAACGAGTGTCATTTTCGGAGAGAGCAGAATTTTTTCTATAAGAAAAAGTAGTTGTTGTCCTAGGTTACATTGCCCTGTAATACACTACATTAAAACCCGGTAGGGCCCCGATAATCACTGTGGCCTTAAGGGGGGGTCGCAGGGGGCAGACCCCCCTCTCCCGACCATCCCCCCGGTAGGCCTAGGTAGGGGTACAGGGCCCTAGGTTAGGTTAGGAGGTTGTACTAGGTTCGGTGGTGCCCCGAAAATCACTGTGGCCTTAGGGGGGTCGCAGGGGGCCGGATGCCCCCCCCCCCCTCACGGTAGTCCTAGGTACGGGTACAGGGCCCTAGGTTAGGTGGTTGTATTAGGTTCGGTATTGCCCCGAAAATCACTTTTCTCCTCCTCCCCCCACCCAAAAACCCCGCTTCCCACTGGGGTCCCCCCATAATTGTAGTAGTAGGTTTATGCTTACATTTTGTGTGTAAGAGTTGAGTCTTAGTTTCATTTTTATTCATTTCTTCATGTTTCTATGCGATGAGCAACACTAATCTGGTAATTTTTTGCCGTTTTTTGTTGTTAATACTTGAAAAACGGGTGTGGCCTTCTCCTGGTCATTTACCATTATTACTATTTGGTAAGCTATAAACTATCATTATTATAATTAAAATGTATAGAATTATTTTTAGAATTATTGAAATTATTATTAGTAAAATTATTATTATTGAAATCAAGATTATAGGTATTAAAATTATGTTAATAATAATAATAATAATTATAATAATAATAATAATAATGATAATAATAATTTTATCGTAATAAGGAAACAAAAAACTATTAGAAATGGTGGAGTGGAAGCGTAAGAATGCACAACGGAGCATAATTAGTTTTCCTCTACAATTTTATTTTTACTTTTGCTGTCCAACCAGCACTAACGACTTGCTGATAATTCGTTCTGTAAATTAATGTTAAAGAAACAACAATGTCCCTCAATTAAAGAAATTTGTTTGGAATTGATGCATTTTTTACGTTTAGTATCGGTAAATTGGCACTTATAGGTATAAGGATAATTATTGCCCTTTTGTATGTTTACTTTCCATTAGATTTATTGGTATCCAGTCATTTCGCCCACATACCATTTCGCCACACTGTGGAGTCATTTCGCCTACACTGTGGAGTCATTTCACCCACACTGTGGAGTCATTTCACCCACACTGTTAAGTCATTTCGCCCACACTGTTAAGTCATTTCACCCACATTGTGGCGGGGTTGCCCACCTGAGTTTGCTGAAAGCATGTGCTCACTGAATGGCCCAGTGCGCAGCTGAATCCTGCATGTGCAGTGTGTACTGTACTTGTTTTAAATGTAACTATATTTTAATAAAAGTTTCTTCAATTCTTTGCCACTATCTGAATATATGTATGTAACTGTCTTTAAAAAAAATACTTTCTGAATAGTAATACATTTATTTAACTGTCTTTTGATAAAACTTTATCTTTAATCTTTTGTAACTGCTTTCTGAATCTTGCATATATGCAGTTATTTGTAAACAAAATTTTTTGGGGGGCTCAAGCCATGACGTCCTGATAGAAGGTTCCTTCAGTAGCTTCCTGAGGGTATATATGACTACAGTGGATATTCCCAGAGAATTAAACCAAAGGTTTCACAGAATTCTATCTTCTGGCGTGAGTAGCCTACCTAAAGGTTTCCCTTTAGGATATCGTATATCAACAGGGGACGTATGCTTGACACGCCACTTGGCTATCTGCACCCCACATAGCGTTTACGCTTCGAGGGGGAAAGGTGGCAAGATAACTGAGGAGCCGTTGCAAAGTTATCCACCTACGTTACTGTTACGTGACGTAAACAAATGGCAGCCATAGCTGTCCGCCATCTTGACTGACGTCACGTTCGTCCTCTTCATTCCAAATTTAGTAGCATCTCTGCATACAGTAGTTTGGTTTTTCCCAGTTCTTGCTTTTTTCAACGCCATGTCGCAGTCTTCGGCCTCGCCTTCTTCTGGAAAGTTGAGTACCATATTCTTGTATCGTATAAATAAGCTCTAGCCGTAAAGTAACTATTTTTTATCCTAAAATCTTGTGTTTTGTGGCGGAGCTGTGCCTTGACCGGAGGGGTCATGTTGCGATGCTGCTGTTCGCATCGCATGCTTTATTTAGTTAGCCAGAACAGCATTCCCTGTCTAATAACTAATTTAATATCATTAGTTATTTAGTCTTCATTGCTAGGAATTAGTTATATTATGCCGATAGTATTCTTCGGCGAACTTAGTTAGCCAAACCCTACGCTAGCCTACTAGCCTATCCCCTAGGCTCGATGCCTAAGTGTTCATGTTTACTTCCTGCATGATATAAGTGTTCCTAGTGTTAATTTATGAAATGAAGATTTAGGCAATTATACATACAAGATTCAGTGATTACACATGTGTTTTTTCGCCGTCTAGGGACCATACAAGGGGTCGTGGTTGGTCTTACCATCAACTCTTTTACCCCTAGCCTAACGTTGGGGCCCTTCTATGCTTCCTTATCTCCCTAGTTACCTTATTTAAGGTAATCTCCTCCCTCTGCGGTAGCCTAGGCTACATCCTAGCCCTCTTACCTCGAATGGCATTCGGGTGGGTTAGGCTAAGATTGTTCTTCCATTCTAATAACCATTGTTCATGGCTCGAGTTAGGACAGAACCCCAGAGTACTTGTCATTCACCCCAGCTCACCTTAGGAGAACGTTTTCTCCTTCTGGTACTGGCTGGAGGGTGAAGGTGGAAGGGCTCTGCCTTGCCCCCTAGTCTGCACTTGGTCGGGTCACGACCCTTCCTCCCTGCAGCCTAGCGACTTGTCCTACCCGTCTTGCCTAGTCTGGGAGAATGGTTCTCCTAGCCTAGGTTAGGCAGTCTTTTGGGTTCTGTTTCTTTATACAGTACCGCGATGATTGATTTGCCGCTAGCCTATTTGATGCAGTCGTGAGACCTACCACTAACTAAAATAATCTGTAAAAAAAAATGGTTATTGATAAATGTTTGAAATTTTAACCGAGTACTCACCAATCATTACCTAGTACTTGGAAGGGCCAAACTTGTTCTTCTTACAAGCTTCGAGTCATCTGGGCATGGAAGAAATCAAGTTTTCACAAAGCGCTGGGTCGATCCTTTCCCAGACCTCGCGTATGGCCGCCTTGAGTTTTTCAACCGTAGAGACGTTTAATAAACGCCCAAAGGTTCTCAATAGGGGAGAGGTCAGGGGGAATTAGCTGGCCACTTAATTAAAAGCTTAATGTCACAATCAGAAAACCAATTAAGAATCAAAGGAGTTGTGTGGCAACGTGCCCCGTCCAGTTGAAAAGTGTCGCGTAGCTGTGAAAAGCGGTAAATACGGTCTAACTTCAGTGAAAAAATACCTGAGCAAAAAAATCACTAATTGACATCTTTCTCATTCTTTCCTGAGTGCGGGGGTGGACTGCACTAACCCGTTAGTCTCTTACGGAAGTGTTTAGAGGAACGTTTGTTAAACTTTTTATGCGGCCTTAAACCCAATTTTTGACCTAAGCGCCTGGGTTTAGAGTGTTGTAGTGACCATATTAGTAATGTCCACGGGTTATACATCCCACGACAACATTGTGAGAGTGATAGAGTCACAAAATAGGTTTAAAAACAAAACAAATAAGTGAACAAACTGGTATAAAGCCGAGAACCATTAGGAATATCCTCGCTAAGTATAGGGCGTCGGGGGGTACCACCGTACCCGGCCATTCAAAGAGCACTGGGAGGCATATGAAAGTGTCTGAGCGAACTCTTAGGGTGTTGAAACATGAGGCAGAGCTTCATCCTACCACACAGTGCACGTAAATTTAAGGGAGAAAACACAAACATTTTGGGAAACGTGGCTGTTAGCACTGTGCGCAAGTACCTTAGCAAAAAACTAGGTTTCAAGAAAGTTGTTACGCGGAAGAAGCCCCTTATTACTGCTAAACATAAGGTTCAAAGAAAGGAGTTTGTCAAGGAATATGGTCATTGGGGCGTAGATGAGTGGAAACGAGTGTTGTTTAGTCATGAAGCCACGTTCTTAGTTAGTTTTGGCTATTGTTTGAAAGTGTGGCGGAGTCCACGCGCCAATCCGAATGACGAAAGGCTTTGCCAAAGGGGTGAAAAGTACCCTGTGGGGGTAATGGTATGGGGTTATGTGGGTTTTGGTGGTGTTGGAGAGTTGGTTGTGTTTGAGAAGAACGTAAGGGTCAACCAACAAATTTATTATGCATTACTGAACGATGTTTTAGAGACGAGTTTTGAAGAGACTGGCTGCGACACTTTTCAACAGGACGGGGCACGTTGCCGCACAACTCCTTTGATCCTTTATTGATTTTCTGATTGTGACATGAAGCTTTTAAATAAGTGGCCAGCTAATTCCCCTTACCTCTCGACTATTGAGAACCTTTGGGCGTTAATTAAACGCAAATTACAGGACAGGGACGTCTCTACAGTTGAAAAACTCAAGGCGGCCATACGCGAGGTCTGGGAAAGCATCGACCCAGCGCTTTGTGAAAACTTGATTTCTTTCATGCCCAGACGACTTGAAGCTTGTAAGAAGAACAAGTTTGGCCCTTCCAAGTATTAGGTGATGATTGGTGAGTACTCAGTTAAAATTTCATATATTTATCAATAACCATTTTCTTTTTTTCCAGATCATTTTAGTTAGTGGTAGGTCTCACGACCGCACCAAATAGGCTAGTGGCAAATTAATCGTCGTGGTACTGTAGTTTAGGATAGGACACTAGTGTTGTACCTAAGCTGAGCTAGCTCACCTTAGGTTGGAGAGCGTTCTCTCCCCCCTAGATAGTCTAGCCTATAAACAGATTCCCTTCTCTTGGGGGTGTAAGGGTGTGTCCCCACCCCCTTATCACTCCATCTCAGGACCCTTTCCCCCTCTCCCCACTCTGCCCCTTTGTGTTGGCTTGCCATCACACCCCTGTCCGCCGTCCTACAACTCCTCCGCTTGCCGGCGAGTTGTGGGATTGGCTGTGTTCTTCTGCTAGATGGCCGTTCTTCTACACTTCCCTAACATAGTTGAACTAAGGCATAGTGCCGGCGGTCGGCCTGCTGGTGGAAGCCCTCCCTCCTTGAGTGTTCTCTGACCCTCCCTTGGGCTACCACAGGCAACATAACCGTCTGTGGGCTCTCTGCCGCTGGATGATAGGCGTATCCCCCCTTTCATGTGAACTATCCTTCCGGAGGAAAGTTAGTTTGGGTACTGGGTATTACCCTTCCAGACCTTCCCTCCTTACCTTTCTCTCTTTCTATCTTGGTGCCGGTCCACTGTCGCTTCCACTTGCTGGCGCTAGCCACCGGCATCTTGGGTAACCTTCCTGCTTCATTGGATGATGTCAGCGATGGTCTACCATTGCCGGCTGCCCGGGGCCACCGTCCTGTCGGCGATCCGCCATTCCCATGGTGTCTTCCTGTCTCTCTGCCACTTGGTATGTGGCCATTGATGGGTTCACCTCACTAGACAGACCTCCGGCCTGCCGTCAATCTGCCGGTGCTTCTAGCCTCGGTTCACAGTGGACAATCACCCCTCCCGACTGCCGGCTCATGCAGCTGTGTAGACTAGTCAGTTCTCCTCTGGTATTTCCTACCATAGAACAATGACTATTGTATACGATTGTACAGTAAAACATTTCCAGCATATTCTGTGCTTCCTTGTGCAGTCTCTTGCCGGGACCGAACCTGCAAAAGGGGGTTTACAGTATTCTAATTTTCCCCCCTTTTCTCTATATAAACTGAATGATTTCAGCTTTGCACCTCTCTATGATTAATTCCCCAGAGGAAGCCTAAGCTTGGGTCATCCGAACGGATGCTCTTTCCCCCTTTTTAGAACCCTACAGGTTCTAAGGAATTAATTATAGTGTAAGGTCGCGGCAGTTCGCTGGGCAGGATTCACAAATATGTGTCTTCCTACTTCTTTTCTAGCTCACCTATCCTGAGCTCATAACCAAAATGAATCTCATATTTTATAAGTTGCTACTTAAATTTTAATCTAAGATTACTGTAAGTCATGATATAATGACTCAAGTACTCATTGTCTCTTCCTTTTACAGGAGGAGCACGTGAAGTGTGAGAGCTCCTTCTGCGGAGTTCGTCGCCCTGACTTTTATGGGCATCTGGCGTGCCGGACCCACGCCGCCTGTGCCACCAAGAAAGGGAATCTCAAGTATTGGGATCCTCAGACTTTTTCAGTCTGCAAAAGCCTTCTTGATGAGGCTTTCGACAACCCTCCGTCCGCGGAGGCCCGGGACAATGCACGAGAGAAACTGCGCAAGTGGGTGCGTGGTTTCCAGAAGAACGCCACAGGGCCTTATCTCCCCGAGAAGATGAGGGCCCTTCTCTTCCCTAAGACATCGGCTGATGCCGTGATCCCTAAGGGCGAGATCCCTTGTGTCCAACTTACGGTTGAACCGGACGTTACGGCCGCTCTCCAAGGCTGTCACATCGACGAGGTGGAGGGGATGTCGGACGTGTCCAAAAATACTGAAAGGACCCTCATGACTGAGGGTCAGGAAGAAGAAGACTATCAGTTGGAGTTCCCTGATTCGGAGGGCGAGGTCGCCCGAGCACCCTTTGCGGCTTCTGCTGTGGTCGAGGAGCCAGTTCCCTCTACCTCTGCTGCTTCGCTTCCTGCGCTGCCAACCACCCAAGATACCATCCAGGTCCTGGTGGCACTCATGGAAGAGAGGTTCCGCAAGGCCCAAGAGGACCTCAAGAGACGTTTTATGGGCTGGAAGCAACCTAAGAAAATCTCGGTCAAACAGCTTCCTCCTTGCTCGGTGTCAAATCCCAGGAGGTATGCCGAGCACATGCCAGTAACGACAGGCCCAATTTTCATCAACGACAAATTGGGTGCCGTCCCCCTCGAAGAGGTAGAGTTCTATCCGAGCTATGAGGCATATCCAGACTGTTACGTCAGACTCAGGTCCGAACCGGCCTCCAGGGAGGAGACCGAACCTAAAGAAGTGATCGTTTTCGAGCACTCTAAGGCCCAGACTATGCTGGCTGATTGCCTCAAGAGCCGAGGCTTCACTAGCTCAAAGATGCCGGTATTGAGCAAGAAGCATCCATCCTTTCTTGCTCCTCCTACCATGATCTTTCCCTTCATGGAAAAGGCTCTAAACGCGGTCTTGAAGGCGGTGGAGGAAGGAAAGCCCTGCCCTATACTGGAGGAGTGTAGGCCTCTCTCCCTCGCCTTACCCCCCGACGATAAAAGCTGGAAGGAGAGCCAGCTTACCTTCACGGTTGGGAAGTTGGAACCTGACGTCGCTAGCCGTCAGTTCAACGAAGATCTCTCCAAGCTGAACGACCATCTACTGCGTAGGGAACAGGAGACCAAGGAGAGGCTAGCTGCCTCCCTATCCCTTCAGGTTCAACTTGAAGCAATGGCCGGGGACATTCGGGTCCCGGACTTCTACATGGTTCTTGCTAAGACCCACCTTGTGACCATGATGAAGGATTTGTATAGCTTCATCAAGGCCCAGAGACCCTGTAGAGAGTTCGTGTTCGCCAATGCAGTGGTGAAACATGAACCCCGGAAACTGATCTCCAACATCTGGGGCAAACATCTCTTCCCAACAGCTTTGGTTAAGGAGATTGTGGACAAGGCTGACACTGAGAATCAGATCCTTCTCAACAAGTGGGGCATGTCCCGTAAGAGAAAGTCCTTTCAGGATGAAGGCCCACAACCTAAGAGAAAATCCTCTAAACGTAGACCCCAACAGCGTCAACCCAAACGTCAGTTTCCGGCTCCCGCTACTCCCCAGATAGTGGCCCAGCCACAGCAGACCTTTCAGCTGGTCCCTCAGCCGGTGGTGTCCCAATCCCCTCTCTTCACCCCTGCCTACGAAAGACAGTCCACTACCTTTCGTCCCAGAGGTAGAGGCTCTGGCAGACTCCTCTTGTCGCATTTCCAGAGGCAGAGGAGGAAGGGGAGCAGGCAGCTGAGGTGGCAAACCCTCGGGAAACCAGAAGCAATGAAGTGCTTCTGATAGGAGGAAAACTCCGCCACTTTCAGGATCGTTGGACCTTCGATCCTTGGGCACTCATCATCATCAAGAAGGGACTAGGGTGGAGCTGGATACAACCACCTCCAACCTTCTACCAATTCTTCCAGCCCTCAACCCCCATCCTAGAAGAATATGTCCTAGAACTCTTGAACAAGAAGGTGATCAAGAGGGTAAAGTCCACCAGGTTCCAGGGAAGATTGTTTTGTGTTCCCAAGAAGGACTCAGACAAGCTCAGAGTCATTCTCAACTTGTCCCCTCTCAAGAAGTTCATTGTGAACAACAAATTCAAGATGCTGACTCTTCAACATATATGAGCCCTACTGCCTCACAAGGCCTACACGGTCTCAATAGACCTGGCGGATGCCTATTGGCACATTCCAATGAATCACCAAGCTTCCTCCTACCTAGAATTCAGGCTCCAAAGAAGAAACTATGCCTTCAGGGCCATGCCCTACGCGCTCAATGTGGCTCCAAGAATCTTCACGAAACTAGCAGACACGATCGTCCACCAGCTACGCCTTCAGGGCGTCCAGGTGATGGCTTACCTCGACGATTGGCTGGTTTGGTCGACATCGTCAGAAGAATGTTCACGAGCCTGCAGAATGGTGACCCAATTCCTGGAACATCTGTGTTTCAAAATCAACACCAAGAAGTCTCGCCTGTCTCCAGCTCAGAAGTTTCAATGGTTAGGAATCCATTGGAATCTTCAGTCTCACTGCCTTTCCATCCCTCTGAAGAAAAGGAAGGAAATAGCCGGGTCTGTCAAAAGACTTCTCAAATCCAAATGAATTTCAAGACGACAGCACTAGCGTGTACTCGGCTCCCTACAGTTCGCCTCAGTGACAAACCCAGTGCTACGAGCACAGCTAAAGGATGCTTCAGGAGTCTGGAGACGAAACGCATCCATGGCTCGAAGAGATCTCAAAAGACCCCTACCAAACAGGATTCGCTCACTCCTCAAGCCGTGGTCAGAAACAAGGTCCTTGAAAAGATCTGTCCCTCTTCAACCACCACCTCCATCGATCAACATCCATACGGATGCCTCGCTAGAGAGGGGGGGGGGGTCACTCCCACCAACGACAAGTTCAAGGAAGATTGTCTCCCTTGTTCAAGACGTTTCACTTCAACATCTTGGAGGCCATGGCGGTTCTTCTCACTCTGAAGAAACTATCTCCTCGTCCTTCGATCCACATTCGTCTAACTCTGGACAACTCCGGAGTAGTCAGATGTCTCAACCATCAGGGCTCAAGATCGCCCCACCTCAACCAAGTGCTTTTGCCTATTTTCCGCCTGGCGGACAAGAAAAAATGGCACTTGTCTGCAGTTCACCTGCAAGGATTCCGCAATGTGACGGCGGACGCTCTATCGAGGACAAGCCCCATAGAGTCGGAATGGTCCCTAGACACAAGATCCTTCTCCTTCATCTCCCGTCAAGTCCCTGAACTGCAGATCGACCTCTTCGCGACGAGCGACAACAATCAAGTTCCTCTATATGTGGCCCCATACGAGGACCCCAAAGCGGAAGCAGTGAACGCCATGTCCCTGGACTGGAACAGATGGTCCAAGATTTACCTGTTCCCTCCACCCAATCTTCTGCTGAAAGTCCTCTCCAAAATGAGAACCTTCAAGGGAACAGCAGCCCAAGTGGCCCAGGAGCAACTGGTTTCCCCTTGTCCTGGAGCTACAACCCAAGCTCATCCCTCTGCCAGGCCCAGTTATCTCTCAGCAGGTGCAGAAGTCGACTGTCTTCGATTCATCAAAGAAAATCCAAGACATTCATCTCATTTTCTCTCCCTAGCCGTGGAGAAAAGGTTTGGAATCTCGAAGAAAAGTTTAGACTAACTAGAGGAATACAAAAGAAAGTCTACCAGAAGGCAATATGAATCATCCTGGAAGAAGTGGGTGTCCTTTGTCAAGGCAAAAAACCTTACGGAAATCTCCATAGATTTTTGCATGTCTTTATTCACCTTCATGGACAAGGCTTGGCGGCCAACATGATTTCCACTTGTAAATCGGCCTTGGCAAGACCACTACTGTACGCCTTGCAAATAGATTTGTCCAACGAAATCTTTAACAAACTTACGAAGGCATGTGCTAGACTCTGTCCAGCACCTCCACCGAAACCCATCACCTGGTCCCTGGATAAGGTGCTCCATTTTGCTTCTAGCTTGGACAACAAATCTTGCCCTCTGAAAGACTTGACTCAAAAAGTAATTTTCCTCTTTGCTCTCGCATTGGGGGCCCGAGTCAGTGAAATAGTGGCATTATCAAGAGAAGAGGGCCAGATACAGTTCGCCGACACGGGGGAACTTACCCTCTTCCCTGACCCTACGTTTTTTGCCAAAAATGAACTCCCACCAAGAGATGGGGACCTTGGAGAATCGGCCCTCTGAAGGAAGATGTGTCTCTATCCCCAGTAGAGAGTCTTAAGGTCTATCTTCGAAGAACTTCAGACTTTGGCGGAGGACAGCTTTTTAAAGGAGAAACATCGGGTAGTGACCGGTCACTTAAACAACTAAGGGCGAAAATCACCTACTTTATTCGCAGAGTGGATCCTGACAGTACACCCGCAGGTCATGATCCTAGGAAAGTTGCCTCCTCTTTAAATTTTTTCCAAGGTATGGATTTTGAAAGCCTCCGATCCTTCACAGGCTGGAAATCCTCAATAATGTTCTTTAAATACTATGCGAAGTAGGTGCACGAAGTTAAAAGATTCGTGGTAGCAGCAGGTAGTGTATTGAAACCAGCTGCTTAGTGCTGTGTAGAACAGTGAGTTATTTCGGGACTCTAACTCAACGGGTGCCTGTGTTGACCCTAGTGCGATATATAGTGATTTCAGGTGACACTTAGTGTCACAAAAGACTTTTCTTCCTCAAGGTGAAGTGACATAGATTCTAACACGTGTGCCACATGTTCTTGTACATGGTGTATTGTGACTTAAAGACTTTCGTTCCCCAGGAACTTGTGTATAAAGGCAAATTCTTCCTTTCAGATTCCACATCACCATCTTTCAGTTCATGATCTATGTCTGTTATTCAACAATTTTATTGTAAATTATTAACATTATTTTATTTTATTGCAATTTCTTGAATAAAATAGATATTTTATTTACCATATGCGTCTTATTTCGCCATTCCATATGAAAATAAATTGCTGTTACTGTGTTTCAATGCCCCTAATTATTCGTTATTATATTATATATGATAATTATCCTGTCTGAAATATGCTCACCAAGCAAGTGAAATATTGTTCCTACACAAATATTTGATCTTCCGATCTGTCTACGAGACCGGCACGATCCTCACATCCAGGTGAGTTTATCTTCTTCAGGGTACTTCGAGATGTTCCTCTTGTCCAAACAGGACCGCCCTGCCAGGGGGTCAGGAAGCCATGTCATTGTTTATGCCACTGGTAGTGACATATAACTGAGATGTCACGGTCTCTAAGGTCACCAGACTAAAGAAATATTGTTTGAAGTAGAAGGCACGTTGAAATGGGGAAAAACCATGATACACTAATTCTCTGGTACACTTCCATCAGGATGTCATGGCTTGGGCCCAAAAAACGGATTTGGAGCGAAGCGAAAAATCTATTTTTGGGTGAGATGGCCATGACGTTCTGATGGACCCGCCCTACTGGTTCTAGTTCGGCCTGTCAGGCCCCTCCATTTCATATTGTATCGTGGAGGCTGGTAGAAACGCGGAATATGGAATGAAGAGGATGGACGTGACGTCAGTCAAGATGGCGGACAGCTATGGCTGCCGTTTGTTTACGTCGTGAGGTACCGTAACAGTAAGGTAGGAGGATAACTTTGTAACGGCTCCTCAGTTATCTTGCCACCTTTCCCCCTCGAAGCGTAAACGCTATGTGGGGTGCAGATATCCATGTGGCGTGTCAAGCATACATCCCCTGTTAATGTACGATATCTTAAAGGGAAACCTTTAAGGTACTCGCGCCAGAAGTTAGAATTCTGTAAAACCTTTGGTTTAATTCTCTGGGAATATCCACTGTAGTCATATATACCCTCAGGAAGCTACTGAAGAAATCTTCCATCAGGACGTCATGGCCATCTCACCCAAAAATAGATTTTTCGTGTATTTCACCACTTTCTTAATCTTACATGTATGTTGACTCTTATATGTGGGCGAATTGACTCTTATATGTGAGCGAATTGACTTGTGGGCGAAATGACTTGTGGGCAAATTGACTAGTGGGCGAAATGACCGTAATTCGTTTTATTAGACCAGATAGATTGTCGTTATAAAGTAATAGGGTAGTACTTAGATAAAAAAGTTATAAGTTAAAAAAGTTATTTTTTGTTTGCTGCACTCTAAGGATATGCGAGATGCAGTAACAGTTTGGTTGTTACAAGGTTACCCCAATGATTGGTAGACGCTATGGCGGCCCTAGAGCCCTTATAAGCGGTCAGTCACTTGATGTCAGACTTTTGGAGCCATTAGGTTTATATCATCCTGCTTTTCCAACTAAGGTTATAGATTAACAAATAATAATGATAATAATAATAATAATAATAATAATGATGATGATGATGATACTATATCAGTAAAAGAGCATGTCTTCAGATAGTTAAAGTCTTGCTAGGGGCTTTTTAGGTTTTTACAAGATACCTAAGATAATTTACAGCTTAATTACGAAAGTGGATAGTTCTTCGTTATATGTACATTGTGGATTTAAATGTCGGACGAAATGTCCCGCACGATTTTGGAAATGGAAGGAGAACGAGCATATTTTGTAATTACTACAATTGGCAAGTAACGGGATTAACACTACCTGAATGTATAATGAGGGGCACATAATGATTTATTTTATATAATTGATATCTAGATACTCGGAAACACTTATAATTGTGAAGAAATAGCAATATCTCGTTTCTTAACATTGGAATATTCAGTGCTGATTTGTAATGCTATCTCATAGTTGCGCTTTCGCTTTGGTATGTGATCTCACCTGATTGTAGCGATTTCACTTCACTTCATGGCGAAGCAAAAACCATTAGACTTTCTAAAAAAAAAAAAAAATAAATACCAGGAAAATAATTATGTAAGAAATAGCAATCAATCATTGATGTTTGTGTACATAGCTCAACATTACCGCTTGCCAGTACATAAGTAGCTTGATTTTTTATTTTTTCGCGAGCGAAGCGAACGCAAGGCATAGCAAAAACCATTAAATTTTCTATTCTCGTTTTTTTTCTTACCTATTAAAAATGTTGAGATCGCATACCAAACCTAAAGAATAATTTTTGAGATCATGGCATAAATGAGATCGCATACCTAAACAGCACAGAATATTAGTTTTATTAGTAATTGAGTTAAATGGGTTTATACTTCTTTAATAGGCCGTAAAAGAATTTTTTCCAATGGCGTTTTACGTAATGAGGATATAACCTAAAACAGACTTTAGAAAAAAGGAAATAGTTTAAAAATGCTCAAGACCCTCCATTAAAATTTCGCTCCCATGTTTATCTATAACAATTATAATTCTTTGTTCAAAAAGTACTATTTTCATTAGTTCCTCTGAGTTCAGAGACCGATAAGCTGGATTTCCATATCTTTGTACATCATACTATTGGAATACGGTGATTTTGGACCTGTTGTTGGGATTGCTCTGTATTTAATCCTAGCAAAGATTCCCATGTTTCGGAATTGCACTAACATGCGTGTCCCAGATGTGCAGTTAAGCTTTATTCCATGAAAACTGCCACACAAACTGCCCACCAGCTTCGACACTCATCTTTTCCAGCATTTAAATTTCAACTGCAAAAGATACTTTATTTATACCCCTATTGGATTTCATTGTAAGATAACCTTCATGTTTGACCAGACTGTAATATACTGTGCGTATATATATATATATATATATATATATATATATATATATATATATATATATATATATATATATATGTATATATATATATATGTGTGTGTGTATATATATATATATATATATATATATATATATATATGTGTGTGTGTGTGTATATATATATATATATATATATATATATATATATATATATATATATATATATATATATATGTGTGTGTGTGTGTGTGTGTGTGTGAAAATTTTGCATATTATGTGTTTTCATGTATATCTATATAAGATATGAAAACCTCTTGATATCGGATTCTCTCTGCCTGGGGATCAGAGACTCGAGGAGTAATCAACTTTATGATGATTGCTTCTGGTCGGCCAAGGAATCGAACCTTGGCCCAAGAAACAGTCACTGAAACCTCAATTTCTTGTGCCCAGGTTCGATTCATTGGCCGACCAGAAGCTATCATCATAAAGTTGATTCCCCTTAGGTCTCTGATCCCAAGGCAGAAAGAATCCGATATTAAGAAGTATTTATGGCATATATATATATATATATATATATATATATATATATATATATATATATATATATATATATATATATGTGTGTGTGTGTGTGTGTGTGTGTGTGTGTGTGTGTGTGTGTGTGTAGGTGTGTATGCGTTGTATATAAACATTGTGTGTTTGAGTTTAACAGTATGCCATTTTCTCCTTAACCGTCTAAATGCGTATTAAGGATTTTGCAGGAAATATAATTTACATCAGATTCTCCCCTTAAATCGGCTTTGGGGCCTCATGCTGCGGGATCCAGGAATCGTGGATGATGGCAATTTTGTTAACTTGTGAATAATCGGGTTGTGTTTATGGTTCTACTTATTTATCTACTAATATGTTTTCCTGCTTCCACCTGTTAATTTTTTCAACTATATATTCCTAATTCAAGGATGGATGGTGTGGCCCTATATATAAATATTCTGTAATTCTTTTATGCATACTCCACTGAAATAAGTTGTTCTTGATGTAACTGACGTCGAATTTCTGTTTTGAAACCACAGAGTCCATGACATGCCCAGCCGGGGTGTTCCAATGCCGATCGGGTCCCTGTCTGGAAGCAGCGAAGCAGTGCGATGGAAATGTCGATTGCCCAGAAACTTGGGACGACGAAGATTTTTGTCGTAAGTACCGATTTCTTCTTGCATGTCATCAGTAGCCATTTAGCGTTCCTGTTTTCCTGTTTATTATTTTGATTGCAAAGTTTTGCAAACTACTTATTCTTAATGCTGACAGGAAGTAAGGTTGACCGAGGAGATTGTTTCTCTGAGATTTTATCTTCTGTAAATTTCTTTGCTTCAGAAAATTAAGAATTCACCAATGCTCTTTTATTTAATCTTAGATTTAA
>NC_090751.1:49087761-49122761 GCF_036898095.1 Palaemon carinicauda
CTACCAGTACTGACGTCTCAGAAGAGGGAGGCATTGGAGTCGTCCACAGGGACGTCCTCCCTACGGAGGGATATGGAGGATGTCCTACATGCTTCATACTCTGGATCTTTTCCGTTGGGATTATGCCAAGGTGTTGTAATCCAATCCCAGGGGAATACAGCCAATGGGTTTCTTGACAGGGCATTGGCAACGGGATTCATATTCCCAGGGGCGTGTTGAAGGGTACAATTGTATTCAGCCATGGCGGAGAGATGTCGATATTGACGGGTGAATCAGCCATCGGACTGTTGAATGAAGGTTTGCACCAGAGACATATAAGTAGTAGGTTGGCCAGGGCACCAGCCACCCGGTGAGATATTGCTGCTAGAGAGTTGTTGGGTCCTTTGACCTGCCTGAAAGTACTACATTAGTTCCTTCTCTATGGTTACACCTCATTTTCCTGTTGCTGACACATACACCGAATAGTCTGGCCTAATCCTTACATACTCTCCTCTGTTCTCATACACCTGACAACACTGAGATTACCAAACAGTTCTTTGTCGATCGAGAGGTCAACCTCTACAATGTAATTGTTCAGTAGCTACTTTCCTCTAGGCAAGGGTAGAAGAGACTCTTTTGCTATGGTAAGCAGCTCTACTAGAAGGACACTCCAAAATCAAACCATTGTTCTCTGGTCTTACACTGTGCTATAGCCTCTGTACCATGGTCTTTCACTGTCTTGAGGTAGATTTCTCTAGCATGAGGGTACACGTGGGACTTGCTATTCTATCTTATTTCTCTTCCTCTTATTTTTTTAAAGTTTTTATAGTCTATAAATTAAATATTTATTCTAATGCTGTTACTGTTCTTGAAATATTTTATTTTGATTGTCAATTACTTTTCTTGTTTCCTTATTTCCTTTCCTTATTGGGCTATTTTCCCTGTTGGAGCCCTAGGGCTTATAGCATTCTGATTTTCCGACTAGGGTTATAGCTTATGAAGTAATAATTATAAGAATAATAATAATGTGGTGCCTTCCAAGAAGTGGCGAAAGTGACCGCCAGCAAATTGCTATCGAAGGTAGAGCAACCGGATTCTGCTTTGGATAGTTTTCTACTGAAGGAGGCCACTGGCCGGGTCAAGCCGTTGAGCACATGCTCGAATACGACATTGCTGGCATTGGTGGAGAAAAAGAGAGGTGAATGTTGTATGGGAAAAGTGAGAGCAACAGCAGCTGATAGGGCATTCTTTGCATTGAAGAAGGCCGTTTCTTGAAGGGGACTCCCCTTCAGGCTTGCCTTTGAGGGAAGTGTAGAGGGGGCCAAGGGTATTAGCAATGGCTGGCTGGAAATGTTGATAACATTTAATCATGTCTAAGAATTCTTGCAGTGCTTTGATGACCGAGGGAGTGGAAAAGTTTTGAACGGCTGCTATCTTCAGAGAGAAGTGATTGACTCCCTCAGAAGGATACAGTGCGCTAAGAACAATACTTCAGAGGTGCCAAAGGTACACTTGTCATGCCAGACAACAAGATCATTCTGTTGTAGGTGGTCGAGCAAGATGTGTGGACGATGGAGCTGTTCCTCTTTGGAGGAAGAGAACATTGTATGTCGTTCACGTAACATACACAGAAGGGGAGGTCCCCCTAAGATGCCGTCCATGAGACGTTGAAAAGTGGCCCCAGTATTACGAAGGCCAAAATAGGAGTAATTGAAGGTGTAGGTACGAGGGGGGGGGGGGGGTGATGACAGTCTTGTGGATGTCTCCTGGGTACCTGATTATACCCCTTCAGGAGGTTAACCACGTAGAAAACTTTCTCTTTGTGCAAGCAGGTGGTCGCGTTGACGATGTTTTGGAGGGGTTAGTGATCCGGTTCTGTATGCCTATTCAGGTGCCCACACTGTCTTGATATGGTGGTAAATACAGTGTTTGCTGGAAACTGTAAGTGTTAGACCAAGTTTTCGATGGAAAACGGACAGGTATGATGTGAGGTGGTAGGCGTAGGCATCTGTGGGTGTGCTGATGGGGAGAGCAAGGTCAGAGGGGGCTGGTTGAAGAGGTGTTGACTAGTAGATTCATCATTCACGAGTAAGATTCATCATTGACTAGGCATTGGTGAGCAACATCGACCAGGAGCTGATGATGTGAGAGGCAATCTGCACTGAGGATTGGCAATGTGATGTCAGCAACGAGAAACTTCCAGTGATATTTGCCACTCCAAACAATAATGTGAGGTTCTTGTTAACCATGGGTGGGTATCACAGATCCGTTGGCAGCTACTAGGTGGACGTCAGCAGATTTAAACAGACTACGTCGTGTCCTGTTAAGGGGCCTTGGCAGAAGAAAATGGAAAGCACTCGTGTCTACCAAAAATCGCACGCCCATACCTGCATCATGTAAAAAGAAAAGATTAGTGACAGAGGAGGCCACAGTCACAAGCGATGGCCTACTTATACGTTTTTTTGGCCACTGACAACCTTTCGAACATTTCTTCGCATCAGCCCCAAATTTGGACTTGTAGTACCATAGCTGCGGCCGATGGGCGTCAGTAAGTAGCTGTATAGGTCGTTGGTTTGGGCGTGAGGGAGTGGTGGATGGTCGCCACTCCAGCAAGTCACAGGGTGGCCGTCTGTGTCCCACCACATTCATGTCGGTTTCAGTTGATGTTGAATAGTTTTCCACTTTGTTAGGAGTGGAGGTGTTGATGGAGGTCTTGAAGTTGATGAAGTGGTTGTCCATAAGGGTGTACCGACCGTGTGTCACACGATCGTACATAGTTCATTTTGTGTATATATTATGCTTGTATCTTCCCTCATACTGAAAAGAACCAGAATAAACATGTCTGCTTCTCTCATCTGTAACGGTGTCTGTTTTTAACATGAAATTTCTTGTTGCTTTGAGCTTTTATATATAAAGTAGAGTGTTTTATAATAAACTCACTCAGTTGCTATCATACTGTCTTTGAGTCACAACCTTCTCTCGGCCCGTCACAAGGGCGTTGACTCTGGTCATCAGGTCCTTCATGGGCAAAATATCGACATTGGGGATGGCAGCGCCTACAGGTTCCGGCAAGTGCCGTACCCAAAGGGCAAAGTAGATTCATTTCACGAGGAGAGGTGTCTGTGGCAGGTTGTAGGCGAGCAATACTGGTCATTTCCCTGAGAGTGAGTGAAGCCTTTTAGTTCACTAAAGATTTTTGAGAGGGCTGAAAAAGTTTTGCTATGCGGACGGCAGGCGATGGCGAGTACTGCTCCAAGGGGTATGATTTGAGGGTCTCGTACGTTATTGGGGTGTCCCGTTGCTCACACAGACAATCGGAGATTTCCGGGAAAGAATCCATGGGGATTGCTGTGAGAACGTAATCTGCTGTGGTACTTGACTTCGTCATGCCCTTGATGCGAAACTGGATTTAGCACGCTGGAGCCAGGCGAACACTTCTCTGCTGGCGAAGGACGGTAGTTTCAAGGTTGTGGCGTTGATAGTCAAGTCAGTGTCGAAAGGCGGCATCATCAAACAGTAAGATACAGCAGTGAGGGGGAAGGCGGGAATGAGCTGGATACTCTGGTGGTCACTAATGTTCGTGAGGGTCAAGTTAGGTGATAACTGAGAGGCGAGATTAATATAACTAAACTTCATTAAACAGGATATCGACTTGCGAGCAAGAACGTTACAAAAATTCAAACAAAATTAGGAATGAACTATCAAGTTTTTACAGGTTGGTTTATTATCAGTGTAGGGAATAGCGAGTGTTAAGATAACAATCAAAACCGTTACAGTGTATGAGCATGTTTCATAAACACGTGCTGTATATGTCCATAAAATTTTATTCATTAATATTAAGATGTCAGTCAGTTTCTGAAGTATCGGGCAGGGGAACAATATTCAGAACATGACAAAAGAAGAAAAAAACAATCACAACATAGACGCCTCCAAAAATCCTGAAAGAGACACACGTCTGCAAGCCGGGGATCCAGTGTCCTTGATTTACCAACAGTCAAAGTTTTAGTGTTAGAAAGAGTTCAGTTTCATACCTCATAATTTTCACTATGGATTAAATAAAGTAAGATTTTAAGAGATTCAACCACCACGTGCCTGCAATAATATGTGATCAGTAGAAAGAGATAGATAGTAGTAGCGTCATCTGTCTTACCAACAATCATGTTTTCATGGCCAAACCACACGTACTGTACGTAGTTTGACGAGATCATCTCAGAACTGGTATGTTATTATTTTATTTATTATTTTCTTTGTTTCTTGGATCTACATTATATTTATTGGTCGCACACATTTGCAAGAAGTACTTTTACGCAAACTGTTCAGAAGGAATTGAAAATTAAGAGAGCCTAATAATGCAAATACTTCACGTCATTGTGGTAGAAATGACTAAACAATTTGTGAAAATACAATTTCATGAATTATCTAGTTTCATACATTTATAAAAGTAAGCATTGTAACTGTGAATGAAGAAAATGACAATACTAGTAGAAAGGTGTGAAAGTAATTTGCTTTAATGAAATAAAAAATATGATGATTTTAATCACGTCTTATATTTTTCAAAATATTTTTACACATTTTTGGAGAACTAATATTTTACAAAGCGGTAACAGTAGAATTTTTCAAATTAAAAGGAAGTTTATTGTCGTATGACAACCAATAAATCTTTATTTGTTTTCGTTGCCGATAGTAAAGATTTAGAAGTTTAGGTGAAGTGGTATATGATTGCACATTTTCTGTATTTATATCATTTATCACATTTAGTATCACTTTTTCTTTATAATATGATAGGTTATCTATGAGCCACTGTTCTGGGGGCAGATTATATATATTGTATTTGCCTACCATTCCTTTTGTAGAGCCATCAGACAGTTTTCCGTTGTCAATTTCTAAACCTGGAATCAATAGCAGGAAGAAAAATTATGCGTAAATTGGCTGATTTTCTATCCCAACATATTCGAACAAAAAAAAATTAAAATTGCCCAATTGGCAGATTTAGTATCATTTGGAAGTGGCTTTAACGATACTATTTTAAGGATATACCTTGTGCTTATTTACTCAAAGTTTCCATTGCATATATATATATATATATATATATATATATATATATATATATATATATATATATATATATATAATATATATATATATATATATATATATATATATATATATATATATATATATATATATATATATAGATAGATTTAGATATAGATATAGATATAGATATAGATATAGATATATATATATATATATATATATATATATATATATATATATATATATATATATATATATATATATATATATATAAAAAGTGTTTGTGTACGAATATATGTCTATACTTTTGAATATGCATCTATTATCATTATCACAAGTTATGCTACAATCGTAGTTGGAAAAGCAAGATGCTATAAGCCCAAGGGCTCCAAAATGGTAAAATAGCTGAGTGAGTAAAGAAACAAGTAAATGAAAAGCTATAAGAGAAGTAGTAAACAATCAAAATGTTATATACTAAGAACATCATTAACATTGAATTAGGTCTGTCATATATAAATTATAAAAACTTCAAAACAAAGAGGAGGAATAGAAATAATAAAGAATTGCGTAGCCGAGTGAAACCACAAGCAAGAGAATCCCAATCCAAGATAGTTGTTGGCCATGGTACAGAGGATATGGCACTACCCAAGACTAGAAAACAACGGTTTGATTTTGGAGTCTCATCTACCCTTACGAAGAGGAAGGCAGCCGCCATTGAACAATTACATTGCAGTAGGTAACCCCTTGAGCGAAATACAAATTCTCTCTCCATATATCTCGGTGAGCAATCTACCACATACATATTAAAAACTTAGTCTGCACCTCAGGCACATTTCCTGTGATGAACTCCAGGCATATCTCAAGGGAACAGGTAACAAACACCCGAGGTGAAATTCACATAATGTTATCAATGACATTAAAGACGATTATTTGTACAATACTCTCTGTCTTACATATTCATAATTTTCTTTGGGCTTTATTCACCTTTCTTGAATGTGTACATAATAAATTAGGAAGCGTTCCCTCATTATTACAAAACTTATATCATTAGGGAACTGATTTATATTTGAACAACAAAATTGGAATGATGACCTATTAATATGATATAACTGAGTTATAGATTTAGGTATCAAAATAATCGTTATTAGTCCCTGTTTATTAATATATAACTCAGGCAGATGAAATATTTTCATTTTTATTTTTGATTCCTGGGGTGATATATTCTAAATGCAACAATGGGTTTCCAAACGAAAAGTGACGTGCAAAATCCTCAAACCCTGGGTAACATTTCCTTTCTCGATACATGTACATATATTAACTGACTATGCTGTGATATATTACCTTGATTTCAATATCATTCTTTTTTCTTTCTCCTTTAAAAATGAGAGTTTACGTTTAACCACTAATAGTGAAACAGATTGCTTTTTGTACGAAAATTAGAATAAAGAAACAACTGTCTTCCCGTCAAACTAAACTTGATCGAAAACAAGCACACACAAATATATATACAGTATATATGTGTTTGTTTGAACACAACATTTGTTAGTGACCTAAAATATCTATTGTCTGTTTTGCGCTTAAAAATATACAGTAGGCTACGAGCAATGTTTTCTTCGTGGCATCCAATTAAGTTATGACCCTATGTATGGATTCCAGTATCATGTTTTTATTATGCTGTTTATTTTTAGAACTAATGATTGCGATAGCAACTTTTAACTTGTTTTTCCACCAGCACAATTTCCCTCACATTTTTCCTTTGATGGAGTATCAGGCCACTTAATAACAGTGAATTCTATTGAGAATATTTTCCGACTCTTCTTATGATGAAATGACGTTTGAATCGATATAATAAAATTAAAAATTCATATGGATGAATTGAGAGATAGATTTACTTTTTTTTCAATATGTAACTATTGCTGTTTAAAAATATATTTTCCTATTTCTTATAAAGGTTACTTTTAAGAAATTCTTGGGCTTTAATAATGCCCTTCAAGAATCTTCAACCATTTTTTATTTCATTCATCGGCGTTTTTGTTTTTGATATCATAGTTGGAAGTATCCATCCATTTGTCAATACGAAGGGGCCTTGGCTAATCAAGAAAAGAAACTGTCCGTTTGAGTTTTGATAACCTTTTTTAACAAAACAAGAAAATGTTGTTTTATTCCTTTTTAGTCGATATTTCATTTAAAATTGATTGATTGATCAATGTCTTTGGTGGGGTGGGGGACTTTCATGTAATTGAGAAACATTTTATTCCTTTATGCGAAGCTTATGTAGTTGAATCTTAGTGACACGGAGCTACTACTTATGGATATTGCAAAACTAAATCAGTACTGCCATTATGGCATATCACTTGCATTTGCAGATTTATCCAAAGCGAGTATTCGGCTCTACTAATTACTAATAGCGGAATTTTATAATTATGTATCACATAAAAATTTTTAGGTAATGGATGTCAGGATGATAGATAACTGATAATTTAATCAAGTAATTTCTAGGTAAGACTCATATAACATCCTTCTCAGAATTCTGTTATTTGCTGGAGGTGGCTTTGGGCAATACACAAAAACACCTGTGTTATTTCGTGTCGATAAGAATCTATATGATAAATAATATTTATTCCGGGAACAAGCCTCTCATATAATGTATGCAATATACGTGACGTGGAAATCGTAGTGAAGCTGAAAAGTGTCCACTCTTTTCATAATTATTTTTTTCACACTTTTAAAGATTTGAAGGTCACTCATGAATAGCAGAGGCAAGGGACAGTAACATTGTCCTATTGAGCAGGACAGTGCCCTAGAAACTAACCATATATACATATGATTAGAGCCCAAGCCCCCTCTCCACCTAAACTAGGACCAGGGAAGGCCAGGCATGGGCTGCTGTTGACTGAGTAGGTAGACTTATAGGCTCCCTCAAACCCTCCATCCTTCGTTCGCAAGGGTGGTGAGTTTGCAGACACTA
This sequence comes from Palaemon carinicauda, assembly GCF_036898095.1. NCBI lineage: Eukaryota > Metazoa > Arthropoda > Malacostraca > Decapoda > Palaemonidae > Palaemon > Palaemon carinicauda. The sequence continues at coordinate 49,095,746 of NC_090751.1, forward strand.
AAAAAAACTACCGGGTTTGAGCGGGACTGGAACCCCAGTCCGGCGAGCGCCAGACAGGGTCGCGTCTAATAGGCCACCACAACCCGTTTGTAATTATCAGACGTTAATGCAACCTTTTGAAATATGTGTCTTGTGAACATTTAATAGATGTAGAGCAAGACATCACAGTTATTACTTTTTATGAAAATATTTTCAAATAGAAGTTATTTTTCAGTACATTGTTTGATTAGTCCAGACGTCTTTCAAATACCTTAGATGAAACATATAAATTTTCCTGAACGATATTTACTATAAGAACCTTTGAATTTTGCCATCATTTAACTTGTTATTGCTTTGTAACTCCAACATTATCTATAATTTTTGACCGTCAGCTCTGTTAACGTTTGAATACATATGAAAAAAAAAAAATAATTTTTCCCTTAATTTGCAGTTTGGCTTTCAAAAGGCCATTGGTAATTGTAATTGCAATGTTCGATTTAAATCCATATAATTTGGTCATAAATTTCGGGATAATAATGTGGCTATTGTTTTCAAGGTTGAACAGATTAGAGTTGGCGTATAATGTTTAAGTATTACAACCAAGTTTTTGACAAATAGCTTGCAGATTAATTATAACAATAAAATGAGCAACAAGAGAGATTATATCCTATTAGTCACTAAGCTGCCATCAATAATTATTGATGGCAGCTTAGTGACTAATAGGATATAATCTCTCTTTTTGCTCATTTTATTGTTTTTGATACTTTGTACGCACGATATGTGGTCTACCTTTGGAAATGAGCTCGCTGCTTATATGATAATGATACCCTTCTCTTTGCATCCCATATCCTGACTGTAGACCTGAGGTTGATGAATCTCTTAATAGAGATCTAGCAAAATTAGTATATGGTGCAAATTATGGGAATGATGAAAAAAATCGCTAACAAAATTCTTCAGTATGATGGTTAGTAGGCTTTTTTGGATCTTCCTTACCCAAATATTAACATATCTGGTTACATTTCGCATGGCCACCAGGTTGAATCCCCCTTCAGCCTACGAGTTGAACCCTTTTACTGGGGAGGTCACTCCTGTGGTTGAGCACCACGGCGGGTGGATGACGTTCTGATGAGCATCTCCTCTAATGAAATTGAAACCAGATACCTTTATCATTTACATGCAGTCTTTTTAAGATCTTAGGCATCATTCTTGACTGAAGATTAACTTGTGAGAAACGTGTCTGGACTGTCTCTTCTTTAATTGGACAAAAAATTAATTTGGATATAAATCTTTCAAGATTGTTAACTTGAGGACCTGTCGTTCATAAGGAGTGCTATGATTATTTGATTTGGTCGTGTTATGAATTTTGTTCTCCTGTGTGCTCTTATATGTTGGTAGCTTGAGTTATTGAACAATAACTTGACAACTTTTAAATTTCCTATCATCGATCTACATATTCTCAGGAACTGTCGTTCAATCAGTTTACTTTTTATATTTTATAAGATTTTTCTTGATTTCGATCATCATTAGAATTCAGATCTTATGAAAGTTTGCATTTAATTCTAATTGCATTGCGTTCTATTTCATAAGGGTTAATGCTATATATTATTCTTCCAGAAGTTTTATTCTTGCTGTGACCAAATATGGGATTATCTTTCCCACCTAATTCTTGAATCTATAGAATTACAGAAGTACAATCTTATTGCAAATGTTTTTTTATTCAATAAGTTAACACAAGCCTCATTTGATTGTCTAATTCTAATTTATATAAAGGGATTTTCTTGATTTCTTTCAATTTTGACCTTACCTCTTCCTTCATTTTCCGTATTGTGGGCACCAAGGGCTTATAGCATTCTCCTTTTGTAACTGGTGTCGCAGCTTAACTTGTGATAAGATTAATAATTGATCGCAGCACTAAGGCTACCTTTAATTAGTCTTCTTAGACAACCTTGTCTGCTAACACAGCTGCTGAATAAGTTCTTCTGTTTTGGGTTTTAGTTTTCTCGTGGTAGATAAACCCGGTTCATGCTTTTCTTTGTTTATTTATTGTAAGGCTCGTTTCTGGCCGGAAGGGCCGACCAGGCAATGTACAACATGTTTGTTTATTTCGTAGCTATTGTGTATCAATTGTATAGGCTCGTATTTTTTTATTTACTTTATATTGGATTTAATTTTATGTAGTTCTGCTCTTTTATTTTCCCCTTAGTCTTTTCTCTTAAAGATACACAATTATATATTTTCTCCCTTCAGTTTCTTATGACAATGTACTTAATTTTTGCCCCACAGCGTAATATTTTATTGGTCAATATACGTTCGCCTATATGTGTATTTCCTCGCTTGGGAATCATGAACCTGAACCATCATTGTATACGCTTTATGGAAGGTAAAAGACTAACCTGCCCACATAAATAATCGCCGACTGACAGACACGACCACTTGTTGCAATAATTCAAATATAGAAAAGACTGTACAGGATGTAAAGTAGAAAAGATAGTTTCATTTCAGTCTTCGTAAAAGTAAATGTTCAGGCAATTAGAATCTTGTAGCATTAAAACACGCTCTCTCAATAGATTGTTATTAATCATAATAGTTTTACAAATAAATTCCAACTCTCAATATACGTTTTCAAGTTAACCCTCTTTTCTCTTATGCACTGAAATTACGCAAACCTCCTACCTCCTGTGTACTGAAAGTACGTAAACCTCCTGCGTACTGAAAACATTTAAACCTCCTGCCTCCTGTGTACTGAAAGTACGTAAACCTCCTGCCTTCTATGTACTGAAATTACCTAAACCTCCTGCCTTCTATATACTGAAATTACGTAAACGTCCTGCCTCTTGTGTACTGAAAGTACGTAAACCTCCTGCCTTCTTTGTACTGAAAATATGTAAACCTCCTGCCCTCTGTGTACTGAAAGTACGTAAACCTCCCGCCTCCTGTTTACTGAAAGTACGTAAACCTCCTGCCTCCTGTGTATTGAAAGTATGTTACCTTCCTGCCTCCTATGTACTGAAATTACGTAATCCTCCTGCCTCCTATGTACTGAAATTACGTAATCCTCCTGCCTCCTATGTACTGAAATTACGTAAACCTCCTGCCTCCTGTGTACTGAAAGTATGTAAACGTCCTGCTTTATGTGTACTGAAAATACGTAATCCTCCTGCCTCCTATGCACTGAAATTACGTAAACCTCCTACTTCCTGTGTATTGAAAGTATGTTACCTTCCTGCCTCCTATATATTGAAATTACGTAAACCTCCTACTTCCTGTAACTGAAATTACGTAAACCTCCTACTTCCTGTAACTGAAAGTACGTAAACCTCCTGCCTTCTGTGTATTGAAAGTATGTAATCTTCCTGCCTCCTATGTACTGAAATTACGTAAACCTCCTGCCTCCTATGTACTGAAATTATGTAAACATCCTGCCTCCTATGTACTTAAATAACTTAAACCTCCTACTTCCTGTGTACTGAAAGTACGTAATCCTCCTGCCTCCTATGTACTGAAATTACATAAACCTCCTACTTCCTGTATACCGAGAGTACGTAACCCTCCTGCCTCCCGTGTACCGAAATTATGTAAACCACCTCCTTCCTGTATACTGAAAGTACGTAACCTTCCTACCTCCTGTTTACTGAAATTATGTAAACCTCTTGCCTCCTGTGCACTGAAAGTACATAACCCTCCTGCCTCCTGTGTACTGAAAGTGTACTGAAATATTGTAAACCTCCTGCCTCCTGTGTACTGAAAGTACATAAACCTCCTGCCTTCTCTGCACTGAAATTACGTAAACCTCCTACCTCCTGTGTACTGAAAGTACATAAACCTCCTACTTCCTATGTACTGAAATTACGTAACCCTCCTTCCGTCTGTGTACTGAAAGTACATAAACCTCCTGCTTCCTATGTACTGAAATACGTAAACCTCCTGTCTCCTATATACTGAAAAAAATAAAAGTTAAAATTTTTTTCCCAGCCTTCCAGTGCTCCCATGAAGTTCCAGAATGTCTTTGCCATCACCTGGAGGCCAACTGCTCCGGATTAGGACTCCGCTACTTCCCTGACATCGAGATTAACATCAACCGGTTGTAAGTATTTGAAGATTTTGTTTTTTTTTTTCTATTTTCGAAAGGAAGGGTTAATCTCTCTCTCTCTCTCTCTCTCTCTCTCTCTCTCTCTCTCTCTCTCTCTCTCTCTCTCTCTCTCTCTCTCTCTCTCTCGTTTTAATATGTTAGTGATTACACAAGTCGATTATTTGTGTCGGTCTGCAATTAAGCAAAATGGGTTTAATATCGTACATCTCTTTGGATTACCAATATTCAGTAGGAACGTTTACTCGTGTTTTTTTTTTTTTTTTTTTTTTTTGTACAGTGTTTACAATGATTGTATATATTCAAAAGGTACGCCTAATTTAGGTTTTTTGTTCATCGTTTGTCCGTCCTTTACAATTTTAAAAGTACGGTATTTGTGAGTATGTAATATAAAATGAGTGGTTAATTGAGCATCTTTACCAATATTGTACATATTTTATGAGTATCTCATACTATTTTCCTTGCCATTTACAGTAGCCTACGTGTAGAATAATTTATAAAAACTAATTGTTTGTGACTGTAATTACGTAATATCTTAAAATGAGCGTTTGGATGAACATCTTTACTAATATTGTACCTAGTTTATAAATATCTCATATATTTTCCATGTCATTTATAGTACTTAGAGGAGTATGTTTTCTGAAAAATAGTTTATCAGTATTGAATACTTAACCATTAATTAGTATAGACATACTATATTAAATTAGATTAGAAAACTAAAAGCTCTGATGGGAGCTGTCATATTTCTAAAACAGAAGGCTTTTCCAAAACCAAGTGACAATAGATATAAAGAAAATATAACTGGAAGAATTGTGTAGATGCTCATGTGTGCCGGTCTAGCTGCAAGTTGATAAAAGAAAAATATTTTAGGGTCAGAACAAAACGCCTGAGGGGAGCAATCTCACCCTTATGGATTTTCCGATATAGTAGAAAGCTTAACATTTCCGGTTATATTACCTTTCAAGGGAAGTAGCTTTATACCGATATTATAAAACTATGATTACATAAATTGTGTGCGTGTGTTTATGAGTATACCTGAGTCTGTAAACGGGATACATATGATTTATGCGTATAGGTACTCACTTCATCGTTACCACATACGCACTTACTATATATATATATATATATATATATATATATATATATATATATATATATATATATATATATATATATTTATAAAATCGGTGATATTTATTCATATGTGTATAGGTTGTGCTGTCAGGACTGCTTTTAAGAGTATATAGGCAATGTGACAAATTTGCCTGCATTCATTTTAATCATATTGTGGTATATTTAAGCTCATCTTTGTTTTGAAATATTGGAAATGTAGTTTTATCTTTATTTTTCATTGAAAATCATTATTAGACTCCTACGAAAATGCAAAAAGATGTTTCGTGTGTTTTAGTCTCATCGTATCAAGTGTATTTATTTTTATTGTAAATTTTGCTCTCACTTTTTGTTAATGTATTGCGATTTTCATAGTAAATTAATGCAACCACATTTTTAAAGATACTTTATTGCGTTTCTATAGTAAATTTTTGCCCATTTTTTATAAAAAAATTTATGCACACACTTTTTTGTTAAGATATTTTATTGCGCCCATAAGAATTGTAAAGGTCAATGAACGACCATTCTCTAAAACAAATCATTTCCCATCTTTTAACATAAGCTACATTTTTTTTCTACTCGTTTTTTACTTAGAAGATTCCTCCCTCCCTGTAAGCTACAAAAGTGGCTCTATTCTGTTATCAACACAGGACCAAAACCCTATTTGCTATGAATACACCTGTGTTATAAAATTTCCCTTTGTACAGAGATCATGATTATTTGGGTTAGAGAGAAATATGTGGTCACTGACTAATATTGGTCTTGAGGCCTGTCAGGTTTTACACTTGTTTTTACTGGCTACATTTGTTTATGATATATGTTGACATTTCCTGGTGACTATAAACAGGAAAAGAGAGAGAGAAAAATGTGGTGTTATGTTTCAATTGCCTGGGCTGTTATAACTTATTATTGGCAATGATAAAAACTCTTACTAGATATGCAAGGCTTTCAATATTTTGTAAAAGTAGCCAGCAGACATCCAAGGGAATAACACTTCTAATCGAATAGTGACGGATTGAGTTTAAGGCGACAGACAAGATCTCTGTCTCTTCGGCTTAGACTCTCGATGCCTGGCGGATGATCTTACTGGAAATAGTCTGGAATTAGTTAGGCAATGCGCATCACAAGGAGCTGGCTATCCTTTGATGAATCTAGCTAATGAATCCTCTATGGAGGCCCTTTACGTTAGTAGGCGTAGGATGAGATGATGATGATGATGATGTTTTTAAATCAAAAACATATCAACTTTTGGATACTTTAACAGAAATTTTAAATCTTATTTTATTTACATTAAAATAATTTATCATTCTACTTTTTACATATTCTAGTAATTGCGGGTCAGTACTTAAAAATCCCAAGTATCTTAACATTCATATCGGTTCTCAAAAGAGAAATCTAGATCATCTGCTGTAGGCGTGGGTTGTCGGGATAGTCACTTCCGCGTTTTCTTGTGTTATGGTTATTCATGCAGATGCCACAAGTAAGCCATAATCCCCTTTTCCTCTGTGTTCAAAGAACCTCAAGATATTCATAAAGTCTTAAGGAAAGTAGCAAGATCAAAGAGAGCGAAGTCCTTAGATGATGATGATCGCTATGTCAGTTGTTGTTGTTGTGCGAGATTTTGTTGCTGTCTCTTTTCAGATGTTCAGAAGTTGCTAATGTGTGTATGATTACTGGCTTTTGTATGCTGTCGCTCATTAGAAATCCCTTTGTCTCTGCTTTATATCGATTTTATTCTCTCTCTCTCTCTCTCTCTCTCTCTCTCTCTCTCTCTCTCTCTCTCTCTCTCTCTCTCTCTCTCTCTCTCTCTCTCTCTCTCTCCGTTTTTATAGGTAGAATTAACCAGTAAATGGTTGTATGTGCAAGTTTAAGTAACATATTTACTGAATTTAAATGACATTTTTAACCCTAATTGTCTTCAAGTCAGAGGTGTATTACGAAGTTTCTCTTCAGTCCACCTAACCTTGCCTCTGTTAGGTAGCATGCATGGTGTTTAAAAACTCTAAGGCCAATCTTTCATTCTCCTTTTTTTCTTTAAAAATTGTGTGAAAAAAATAATCAACACTTTTTTTTTTTTTTTTTTTTTTTTTTTTTTTTTTTTTTTTTTTTTTTTTTTTTTTTCTTTACAGTTATTTTGCGGACAACCAGCTGAGTGTTACTCTACACGCCGAGCCAATCAGAGGTCATCAGCAAGTTGTGTATCTGTAAGTTTTATTTTATGATTTTACAGATTTTCTGTATATTAAGGGTTTTGATAGTGTATTTAAAATTGCGTATTTTTTTTAAAGGGATTGTACGTTTCTGTGTATTATTTATTTTACTACCATCATTTTGAACGTTGCTTTGTCTTGAAAGGAAAGGACGAGCTGCAAACATACATGCATACATCCATACACACATGTTTACATACACATATATATATATATATATATATATATATATATATATATATATATATATATATATATATATATATATATATTATATATATATATATATATATATATATATATATATATATATATATATATATATATATAATAGTCATAAAATGGCCACACAGGCTCACCCGGAAATGGGGGTATGGCCATAGCGGCTCACCCGGAAATGAATGGTATGGCCATAGCGGCTCACCCGGAAGTAACTCCGTACCCGGCGAAGGTCACTGGGTACGAAGTGTAGTATTATTTAAAGTTTTTTGTTTACAAACATTGATTTGAAGGTCGTTCGGTACGTAACGAGATATGTACGTGACGGTGGGGTATAAGTTTTTGTTTACAAACATTGATTTGAAGGTCGTAGGGTACGTTATGACATATGTACGTGACGGTGGGTATAAGTTTTTGTTTACAAACATTGATTTGAAGGTCGTAGGGTACATGACCGGGAACTGTGACTTTATTAAAGGGAATTTGTTTACAAAACATTGAGGACGTACCCATTTGTTATTATCAGTCTACTCTTCGTAAGGACGTACGTACGTGTTTATAGGTGTCGAGGAACTGTTCACCTAACCTTGAGGACGTAAACATAGTGTGTTACTATTAAAGGGATTGTTTACAAACATTGATTTGAAGGTCGTAGGGTATGTACGTGACCGGGAACTTTGTCTTTATTAAAGGGAATTTGTTTACAAAACATTGAGGACGTAACCATTTGTTATTATCAGTCTACTCTTCGTAATGACATACGTACGTGTTTATACGTGTTTATACGTGTCCAGGAACTGTTTACCCAACCTTGAGAACATAAACATAGTGTGCTGCTCTTAAAGGGAATTTGTTTGCAAACATAATTATCATAATATTATTATTATTATTATTATTATTATTATTATTATCAAAAATAATAATCATAATAATAATAAGAATAATAGCACCTGTCCCAATCCGTCCGAGTCCCATTCCCCTCCGGTCACAGGTCTAACCCTTCGCCTTCCGTTCTCCACCCGTAGATAGGGCTAACCACGCCCCTTCAGAGAATGTGGTTGACCTTCCAACTCTTACCCTGGCATATTTGAGGATAACGCTAAGATGGCTTCACACACACACACACACACACCAAAATACATTGGTAGTTTAATATAAGAAACATAGTACTTAATATTTGTTTATTTAAAAGAAACATCAAAATTACTGTAAAATGAATACAGACAGCCTAACTTCCAATGAAAATATCATATGAATGGAAGTACAAGCTATTTATATGAAAAACTTATAACATTTGAAAATCAACCTCATCGGGGTCTGGGAAACTGTTTCCCCCGTATTTCATTTGAGGGATATTGTTACTCTCGCCCCTTTTTTTTAAAGGGACGAGATAACGTCACCCTCAAATTATCCTTGGGGGTTTTACCTATCCCTCTGGATTTTTTCTTCTTCCGACTCTCCTCCTCTGCTTCCATTTCACGGGCCTTCCTCTTCCTGTTCTCTTCCTCCGCTTCCATTTCGCAGAGCGTGACCAAAACCTGCGAATCCGAGAGAGTCTCTCCTCGCTCCAGGGCCACGTCCCCGGAACAAGTCTCGTTGGTAGGCCCCACTTCTCCCATGGAGATATCAACACCCGTTGATGACGGCGTCTCGTTTATTACAGTCAACAAGTAGTCGACTTGTGTGACGTTATGACGGGCCTCTTCTTCTTCCCGTCTCTTAACTGCTATTGATAGAAGTGTCTCGTAAAACTTCTCACGGGGAGGACATCCTTCGAGAGCCTTCTTCAATAACTTTACTGTAGTCTCATGATCTTTGAGGGTTGCTACGATATCCTCACTGATGCTCGAAGGTAGCATGCTATGTTGTGGGTTTACCATATAGGTACCCAACTGCTTCACCATCTGCTCAGCGGCTGCTTCTCCTTCCTGTGTACCTCCTTGAAGGTCCCTCTTGACCTTCCGGACATTTTCCAGGTTTCGCCGAATTTGTGCTTCATCAATTAGAGGAATATACACACCTACGGGAATAAACATTGAAATATAAGTTTCGGAAATATAATCAAGGCTCACACACACACACACACACACACATCAAAATACATGGCTAGATTAATATAAGAAACATAGTACCTAATATCTGTTTATTTTAAGGAACTTCAAAACTTCCAATGAAAATACTTTGAAAAAACTCACTCCTTTGGAAGCAGGTAACCTCCTCATCCAGAAGATGGGCATCGTTCTTGTACGAGTATTCCATGCTTGTTTTCTGTAAGGTCCCGTGTGTGTCAAAGGTTGAATTGACTTCAGTTGGTGAACTTACCGTGTGTGCCAAAGGTCGAAGTGACTCCACTATATATAGTACGCGCGTAAACACAAACGTACACACGCACCCCGGCCGGCAGTTTTAAGGATTCGCCTACCGACCCCCCTACTGTTTAAACGTTTACGACTGCCACTGCATCCCTCGGGGGGCCCAGTTTCGTTGGTGTGCGCGCTTCCAGCAGTTGTGCAAGCGTGATTTTCAGCATGGAAAATTCCTCACCAGGTATAATATAGCCTTATCAGTGAAATTTCGAAAATATTTATGATGTGAATATTGCGATTATGTTAAGTGTCGTAAATTAGCTATTACTTTTGTTCCTTTCTTATTTTAGAGAAGCGGAGGGTGAAAAGAAAAATTGAAAAGAGTGAGTCCCATCTCCCACTCAAAAAAACGAAAGAAATATCATGCAAGTAAGTACTGATTAATATAAAAATGTAATGTATAGTACCATTATCTATTTTCAAAATATTCAACCCAAGGATTATTGCAATCATTACATGTGTTACAATTTGGCGTTACAATGCATGCTTAAAATTTGCCTTAGACCTTTCAAATAAACTACAACAGTAGCTTTTTTCTCTCGTTCCAGTGCTTACTCCTGGAGGGGAATTACCGGTAAATAAATCGTCTCATTATACAATTCCTACATCCACAAAAACGGATGGAGGGGAATTACCTGTAAATAAAACGCCTCATTACGCAATTCCTACATCCACAAAAACGGTTGGAGGGGAATTACCGGAGAAAACAACACCGTCTCTACCTGCAATGGCTGCAACCTCAGCAGGTGAAGTTTCACGTGGGCAGCCTCCCACACCTGGGGGATCCCCCTCGACACCTGATACGGGACCGGCACTCATTCTCATTAATAGAGAGACCGCCTTCAATTACCTGTACGTTGTTGAAGAATTCTCAGCCCCCTCAGTAGGTGACCCAACATTATTTATGGTAATTTGTAGGGATGATATTAGTGTGCGAATACGGAAATATTTTAAAAACAAAACATTTACAGCCAAGATTGTGGGACTTTTGAACTCTAGTATGAAGAAGCTAAGCTTTCAAAAATTGGGGGAAACGGAAAACGAACCTATGGAGCTTTGGCTCCCAGCGACGATTATTAACGCTAGTGAAATCAATAAGCTCTTAGATGAATGGGAAAATTTCATTGAAGAGAAATTCCCACAAATAAGCAGTGAATTAAGGGGGAGTTGGTGGACAGTTGAAGGCGTCAAAAATTTTAAATTATTTTTTCACCGCCAAGCTGTAATGTCTGGAATGGGTGCATACATTTTTCCTAAGAAAGAAGTCCGCGAAAGTGAGAAAGTTTTTAATCCCTCTGGAATTGGGAATTCCTGCCTAATTCAGTGTCTGGCTGCCTACTTTATCGCTAAACAACAGCCATCTCCACGCTGGAAAAATATTTATCGCGCTGTAAATAGTATTCAACGTTGCTCAGAATACGTCAATTTTACCCAACTCACCTTCCCCATCCAATGGGAAGACATTTCACGCCTCGAGTTGGCAAATCATATCTCCATTTACGTTTACGAAATGGAAAAATCCGCGGACGGAAGGTACCTGCTGCAATTGTCGAGGCGGGGAATGAAAAAATTTCCAAGCATAGTCCCACTTCTCCTCTTAGATGGGGAACATACATGCCTCATTAAGGATTTTCATTCCTTCGTGAAATCCTTTGCCCGGGTAAGATCTCTCGACCCTCTGTACTTTTGCCATAACTGTCTATCACAGCATTCGTCAACCTCTAAGCAAGAACAGCATGAAGCCAGTTGTGATCTCGCTGTAACGTTGAATTTTCCCCCTGTCGGAAGCACAGTAAGGTTTAGAAATCAGCATAAGACGCAAAAGTTTTCCTATATTTGCGTCTTTGATATGGAATCAGCTTTAGAGAAATCTCCCGGTGCGTATGGTGTGGAGACAATACATAAATCAATAGCGTACTGCTACATCATTTTCGATTGCCTAGGTCAAAGAGTGGCTTCGAGTTATTATTGCGGAAACGATTGCGTTGACAAGTTTCTGGCAGACCTTAATGCTTGTTGGGAGACAATCAGAAAGCAATGGCGAACTTTCCCCATTCATATGACAGCGGAGGATGAAAGGGCTTTCCTTGAGCAATACGTATGCCAATTGTGCAAGTCACCATTCAAAGACGGGAGCGATAAACATAGACATCACGACCACGCCAGTCCTAATAACAATTTTATTGGGGCGTACTGTAGGCGATGTAATTTATCATGCCGCGAACAAAAAACACATCTCCCTGTTTTTGCCCACAATTCGAGTTATGACTTAGGCCTCATCCTTAAGGATCTTAAAGATAAAGTCCAAATCAGTATCATGACGAAACAAGGTCTAAAAATTCAGCGAATGTCTGTTGGGAATTTAATTTTTCTCGACTCTCTAGCCTTTCTTGGGTCTTCTTTGGATAGTTTAGCTTCTGAATATTTTAGGGATGGAAGGAAAGCACAATTAACGGAGGAAATGTTAAGTGAGATAAAGAATGAGGAACTTAGGGGTGAAATTATTCGGGGTAAATTACCTTTCTGCTATGACTATATAGATAGTCTTTCAAAACTCGAGGAAAGGCAGTTACCCCCTCAATCGGCATTTTACAACGGGCTAAAGGCGTGTGATCTATCGGATGAGGAGTATAAACGCGCCCAGCGTGTTTGGACTATCGCCAAATGCCAAACTCTGAAGGATTTTCTCCTCCTATACCTCATTGTAGACACTAGCCTATTAGGGGATATTCTCATTTGGTGGCGTGATATTCTTTATAGTAAGTACGGTCTTGATTTACCACACTATGTTTCACTTCCATCCTACGCTTTCGACAGCTTTCTTAAAATGAGTAACATCGAGTTGGATCACGTCTATGATGAAGAATTGTATAATCTTATTAGGCACAATGTGAGGGGCGGGGTCACTTCCGTTGTGCGTCAGTCATTCACAGCCAACAACCGTGAAATAAATTCTTCTTTTAATCCAGACCTCCACCAAAGCTCTTACATTCTATATTTGGATTTCAACTCTCTATACGCAACAGTCATGACTAGAAACCTCCCCTCCGGTGGGATTCGTAAACTTTCCGATGAAGAAAAAGATCTGTTTTTAGGAAAAGGTATTGAAAATGTTATCACGAATGAAGACAAGGGATACTGGCTCCTCGTCACTACAAAAGTACCTTCGGAAGAAGTTGCTAGAGCGACAGATGAACTTCCCCTATGCTTATCTCATGAAGAAGTCACCTTTAGAAATCTATCTCCCTATTGTAAAAACGTGCTAGAGAAGGAAGGAGGACAAATGGGTGTAAAGTGCAAAAAACTTATGGCCACCCACCGTAGTAAAAAGGAGTATCTTATTTCTCTCCCCCTTCTTCAGCTGTATATGGAGTTAGGTCTGGAACTGGAAGCTGTTCATTCAATCTATGAATTCAATCAAAGTGCTTACATGAACGATTTCATTAAAACTAACATCGAAGCGAGGACAACGGCCACCTCATCAACCGAGAAAAAAGCTTTTAAGGCTATGAGTAACTGCGTCTTTGGGAAGACTTTACTCAACCTTTTGAAATACGCGGAAAAAAGTCGAGTTGTTGCGAAGCCCGCAGTTTACTTAAAAGAGGCCCGTAACCCGCGGCTAAAATCTTCCATTCGTTTGAGTGAAGACCGCGTTATCTGCACTTCCACCCTTCCGCAGGTTGTCATCAATATGCCTAATTATATAGGATTTGCCATTCTGGAAGCGGCCAAGTTTGATCTCTATTATTTCTTTTATAAAATACTCAAGCGTAAGTATGGTGATAAAGTCAAACTCATTTACACTGACACAGATAGTTTCATTTTTGCTCTGGAAGTTCCCGACCTTAACTCGGAGTTTGCTCAAGAACCCCTGAAATCGTATATGGATTTTTCCAACTTCGATGAAGACCACCCTCTTTTTAATAATGAAAGAAAAGGCGAGTTGGGGCTTTTAAAATCGGAAACTGGTAGTACATTAATAGCAGAGGTGAAAGCGTTGAAACCTAAAATGTATTCTCTGTTACTAGCCAACCAGGAGCAGATTAACAGGGTAAAAGGTATCCCCAGCCACCTACATTCTAGTATGAAGCATGAACAGTATACGCAAATCCTGGAAGATCATCGGGTCAATTACGTCACTGTGCGTACAATTAGAAATGTTCAGGGGCAGATGAGCACTACCAAAGTAGAAAAGAAGTGCCTTTCAGCCTTTGACGCAAAACGTTTCCACGTAAGTCAATACATTTCTTACGCATACGGGCATCCGGATATTGTAGAGGAGGAGGAGGATGAGCAAGTAGCGAGGGAGGTCCCCACCAACAATCTTCTCCCCAAATTAGCGGTGGCGTCTTATTCTCCACCAGACCCGCTTCCTCGCGTTTATCAAAATTTGTGGAAAAAGAGAGAAGAAAAGGTTGCAGAGTACTTTCCTCTACCCGAAGGAAATTCATCTACATTGGCATGAAAGGGGAAACACACTCTCTCTCTCTCTCTCTCTCTCTCTCTCTCTCTCTCTCTCTCTCTCTCTCTCTCTCTCTCTCTCTCTCTCTCTAATTGCTAAGTTCGATTTCCCTTTGTAAATGTATTGTCAACCGGGTTGGTATTTTTTATTAATGAGGGTATTCATTCCACAGTACTTATATCATTGCATTTGAAGTACAGGGGCAGTTAAATGTGGGATCTGTTAAAATGTACAAGTGTTTTAACGAAGAAGACTTGGACATTTTTAGGGAGCCAGCGCGTATTATTGTGTCTGGCTTCTCCAACTCGGGAAAATCTTTCTTAGTTGAACAACTTATATTAAAGTATGAAAGTAAGTTTACACACATTGTTATGTGTGGTGTGGATAGTCATACTTTGAAAACCCATCCAACAATTGGGGCAAAACTCTCTCTCTACGCCAATATCGTAGACCCGATGAGTGAGATAGATACGGAAGCTGGGGTCTACTCGATATTATACATCCTCGATGATGTTTTTCTCGAGGCTGTCCATGACAAAATTGTTGTAGATGTCTTTACTAAGGGTCGACATAAAAATATCTCTGTTATTTTTATTACGCAAAATATGTTTTACGGTGGTAAATACGCCAGGAATATAAGTATAAATGCCTCCCATATGCTTTTGCTGAGAACTAGGGATATGTCTCAAGTTGAGTTATTAGGAAGGCAAATATTCGGTTCGCCTTTATCGAAAAAATTTGTGGATGTATATAAAAAGGCTGTTATGGCTAAACCCTTTTCCCATTTGCTGGTAGATTTAAGTTTAAATACTCCTAGCGAACTCCAGCTGAGAACAAATATAGCAGGGAGTTCCTCGTGTGAGGTAGTTTTTGGAGAATGGGAGACGTAAAGAGAAAGATTTTGGAAACCGTATATGAAAACTATTCACACCCATCAAGCTTAGGGGGTATAAAATCCATCTACAAAGCCGCTAGAGCTCTGAACCCGGGAATTACCGTAAGTAATGTAAAAGACTATTTGGCGACGAAAGATGCTCATACATTGCATACGCTCACAAGAAAACATTTCCCGAGACGTCAAATGGTGTCTCCAGCTCCTAGAGTTATTATCAGTTGCGATCTCGCTGATATGCGGCGTTTATCTAAATTTAACAAGGGCGTAAACTATCTTCTTATTTGCATAGATATCTTCTCCCGGTACCTCAAGATTGTCCCTCTCAGAAACAAGAAAGCACAGACTCTGTTAAAAGGCTTAATGTCGATCCTTTCCTTACCCGAATTTCTTGGGGTCAGCCGCCTTCTTACTGACCGCAGGTCGGAATTTTATAACAAACTTACATCTAAGTACCTGGAAGAAAAAAATATAAAACTTTACAGCGTGTCCTCATATGAAATCAAAGCGGCCATTGCAGAGCGTGTTATACGTACGCTAAAGCAAAAGATATATAAGCATTTAACTCTGCGAAATACCCTCGTCTATGTTGACGTCCTCCCCCAACTTGTAAAAAACTATAATAGATCCCCGCACCGAGGATTGGGAGGGGGACTGACTCCCCTTGAAGTGCATAGATATACAGACCCAGAAATCATTAGACAGCAATTTCGGAAAATGTATAAAGCAAGCGTGTTTAAACCCAAACAAAATAGTAATGCACTAGACGTAGGCCAGTCTGTGCGTATTGCGAGTGAGCTCCGACGGTCTGTATTCCATCGCGGGTATAAAATAAAAAATACACTAGAAATATTCAAAATTAGAAGCGTAGACAAGAGTCAGGCCCCATTGACTTATTATCTGGAAGATCTTGCCGGTGAAAAAATTGAGGGAGTTTTTTATAGAGCGGAACTAATACCTACGGCTATACCAGAAACTTTCCCTATAGATATTATCAGAAGGAAAGTCGAGAAGGGAAAAGTCAAGTATCTCATATCATGGAGAGGGTATCCCCAAAGTTTTAACTCGTGGATACATAGTAAGGATGTTGAAAGGTTAGTCGGGAAAACTCGGAAATGAAATCCCACATTCACAAACATGCTGATTTTCTTCTCTTCTTAAATAACCTCCCCGCCAAAAAAAGGTCTGAATTTAATTCCTTTACTAAAGAGGACCCATCTTGATTGCTTATCGGAGATCTTTTCCAACTTTTTAAAGGAAAATCTGACTCGTGATAGTAAATCAGTAGAAAAGGTGAAGAAATATAGGAATGAAATAAGGACGGTAGCCCGGAAAAAGACACCGCTTAAAGAGAAAAGAAAAATCTTATCATCGCAGAGAGGGGGTGCTATAGTTTCAGTACTTCTGCCTTTAGCAGCGAGTCTAATTGGGGGTTTGTTAGGAAGATGAAAGAGTATTGTCTAATACCGCGGAAGACGGCGGAAGGATTTAGTCTCCACCAAGACAGTGGGGAAAGTAGAGTTCAAAACTCTAAATAAAATGTAGAGGAGAATGGAAAGGGAGATAAGCAGCAAGGGGGGGAGGAGGAGATAATAGTGATTTACTACGTAATCTAATGCAAATGATACAAGCGATGAAGTCCAAGTTTGAAAGTAAGCCAAAGAAAAGAAGACGTAAAGGGTTAGGGGGAAAACTAAAACGCGAGTCCGATCCTCTCCCCCTCCCTAAACAGGCGGTGTACAGCAATCCCCCTCTCAACCATCTGATAGATATGCAACTAACACCAACCAACAGAAGGCATGCCCTTGCTTTTCTCAAGTTTTTTGAAGGACGGAATGACTTCCAGTGGGATGATAAGGGAAATTTGAGAAAACCCATCGATCGTTTAAATGTAATGGTAGTGTTAAAGAAATTGATTCAACAAGCGGGTGCTATAGAGGAAGAGGACCTGCCTTTTTATAAAATCCTGTTGGATACAGCGGGAATTCCTTATTCATATATAAAGAATGCAAAAGCTCGGATGCAAATTTATGGAAGTAAGGTGAAAATTGGGAAAGGTAGTCGAAAACGCAAGGAAACTAAAAGAAAAGAATTAAAAGACAAACTGCGTTGGGTTCCTTATTAGAAATTACAGTCTGGTGTAGATGGGTATGAAATACGTGTGCTAACATGTTGCACCATCCGAAATAAGAAACGGTGGGGGGTGGGGCGAGTATGGCTGAGGTGATGTGCGGAGATTGGCGGCGCAACTTTTCAGTCTACAACGGGACCTCCTCGGAATGCAGTACTCCCCTCTTAAACTCTCCATCACCTCCTTTAAAGACCGGGTCCTAAAGAGGGGCGATGTCTGCTTGGTAGTGGGTGGGAATTCTATAGCCATTGAGTCATACGGCCTAGCTGCTGAGACTTATAAAGCCTACCCATACGGTGATATTGTGAGCAGTAGAAGACGTCTTTTTAATTTGTCTCGGTGCATTCGTGACGATCGACATCCCGTCGGAAGTGCCATCCTGAGGAAACCCCCGAGTTTCCCCACAGCGAACGTACCATACGTAGCCACCCTCATTACCCAGTTTAACTATGGGTACTCTTACGACAACGATAGTGATGGGAAGCTTCGATTGTATGTGGAAACTTCAAAAGATACTCATTTTGCCGTAAATCTACAAAATGATACTACCGAGGCCCGCATTTTCAACTTTAAGAGGTGTCTAAATGAACTGGAACAGTATGCAGTGGAAAAAAAAATGATAGTATAAAAATTTTCGCTGTACCTATTGGAATTGGGCGGTCTGGTCGTGCTGATCCAATATGGATGCAGTACTATTTGCCTGAGTTGGAGAATTCAGCGAGGAGGATGGCTGGAAGTGGTAAACAGCTTATTTTATTAGCCACTGAAAAATGCACGTTACCCACAGAATTGGGAAACTTGGAAAGGTATTCACTCGTGGCAGCGAAGGATTTACCGGCTAGTGCTTCTATTTGATTAATTTCAATGTTCTTTTTTATTTCATTGAAAAAAAAAAAGTTATAGGGTGTATCATTTTTCACTTCTAAGTTTGACTAAATGTACTCTTCATTCTGCGAATGAGAAGATTTTTATTTTCTCGTACTCTACTTTTTAAAAATAGTAATAAAGTAGACCATTTTGTTTTTATGTTTGGATGATGTAATTCTCATCTGCGAATGAGAGGATTTCATTTTCTTATATTTTGTTTTTCTCTCTTTGAAAAAAGAAAACAAAAATATCTTGTATTTTTATGTTTATGTAATTCCCTTTCAGCGGCTGGGAATAATTATGTAAGTGTCTTTGAACTCTAATGTACCCTTTCTGCAAATGAAACGATTTTTTTCATTTCAGATATTTTACCAGTCAAAAAATAGTTATAAACTGTGTCATGCTGTACTTTTATCTTTGGGTTATGTAATCCCCATTCGGGGATAATTATGTAATAGTGACTTCATTAATAAAAAGTCTTACTGTCTTTTGGTTTAAATATACCCAACACAAGTAGAATACTTTCAGTCATTTCTTAGCCACAATGGGTGGTGAAAGCCATATCGTAACACTGACCTCTCTGGGTAATAGGGATATTTTCCCTGAAAATAATGCAGGTAACTTAACAAATAAGCTACAGAATAGTATAAATTTAGATCATAATTTGGAGCATGAAGTAGCTCTCATCAATATTCATTACCCCCAATGAAATATACGGCCTCGTCAGTGGTGAAGTTGATTCCGGAATAGAAATAATTATTACAAAGGTGCGGATATCCGTAGGGGGTGAGCCCACTATTACGTCACGTACAGAGGAAACCTACAAGCCTATATTAAGCAAACTATCCACTGATGCAGACTATATGGTATCCAGTATAAATGAAGACATAACATACGCTTTGAAGAACGTCCTACCGGTCGAATTTTATAAGGAAAATATACCCGCGACAGGTCTATTAGAATATGACTATCAAAGAGCCAGAGTTCTACTCAAGTTCACAAAGAGACAGGAAACAAGAGAGACAATTTATCGAAAAGGCCGTAAAATTGAAATTTGGAAAAAGAATTGGAGCAACTTTGGGTTTTAATACAGACAAACCTTATCAAATTTTTGAAACCACCACAGGGGAACCTATGATTAAGTCGCATAATCTGCTGGCGCCTTTCCCACCCTCCCCAACATCCGGGGTAGACTTTGTTCTTGTTTATTCGGATATTGTTGAAAGATCTTATTTCGGGGGTAAGAAAGTTAATATATTAGACAGCTTTAGTATGTGGGGTAGTAAAACGCGGGGGTATCATAATTACGTGTATTACCCCCTAGGGACAAAGGAATTGGATGCAATATCAATCCGCTTGACTGATCAAGAAGGACGAGCAATACACTTTCGTGAGGATAGTAGCACAATATGCATTCTTCATATTAGGCCGAAGCAGAAAACAATATAAAAGCAAGTACGCAAGCACTTAGGTTTATTCCGGAGCGAGGCGCCATGAGGGTAGCGTTTATCCCTCCCTCTCCCGAGGAGTTCAGTATCATATTTACTAGTAACCCCATAAAACTTCAACGTGGAGGGTCTCTAGGGGATATTGAGATATTTAGAGCCCCCAGGCGTTCGCAACAGGGCGGTGGAATTTTTAGCCTATTAGCTGGACTGGCAAAAAAGTCGCACCCTTTGTAGCAAAAGCCGTCTTACCGTCGGCCTTAGAATTTGGGCAAAATGTTATAGGTGATTTACAACAGGGAACTAAAGATTTCAGGTCTAGTCTTAAACAAAGGGGGGTAGAGGCGCTAAAATCGACTGGGCGACGCATTGTTTCTGGCGGGGGAAAGAAAAGGAAAAAAGTTAAAAGAAATGGCAAGAGAAGAGAAAATAAAAAGAAAATCCTTCGTAGGAATTTAGGATATAAAGATGTGTTTAGCGCGATGTAATTTAGTTCCTGTAAATAAGTGCGTGAGCAAAGACATTTACAATGGCATCTGCTGCTCCGAGAATTGCTGGGCATGTGGGGAATGAATTACCTACATCCCATTTTACCGCTGGCGTCGTAGATAGTTTTCCGAGGCCCAACCGGATGCGGATAGTAGAGACATCAGTGACTGATCGTCAGACGTCTTTTATTCTCCCTACTAATCTTACCTCGGGAGGGGCTATCACTGATCGCTATCTCGAATTTCGCATCAGTGGCATAGAAGGAACTCTAATTGATTTAGCGAGTCTAGCTATAGAACTTCATTTAAAAGTTACGGCCCCGGATGGAAGTGCGTTGGGTGATGACACAGATGTTATCTTCGTCAATGCTTTGGCGAATACAATCTTTAAGTCAAGTCAGGTTTATATTGGAGAAAGACTCGTAGAATCAAATCCCCATTTCAATTACTGGTCTTTTATAAAGTTATTAACTACTGCTAAATCCCACACTGTGAAAACAATTGGACGTCTTGGATATCTTTTCCAGGATTACAAGGGAACTTCCATTTCAAATGTACTTCCGGCTGATTATTTTACAAAATTGAACAAAATGGAAAAGAGTGGGTGACTAAGGGAAAAAGAGAAGGACTGCATATCATTCACCCACTTATGCTCGATGTTGCCTCTGTAGATGAATATTTGATGGATAACATAGATGTTCGTATCAAGTTGGAATTAGCCCCGAATGCGTGGTTCATTAATTCCACCGCAACTATCGACGAATTTAAATTTAATCTCCAAGAAGCTAGACTGCACGTTGATAAAGTTATCCCAAGACCACCGGCTTTACTGGCACTCCATCGGGCTCTTTCGAATCCTAATAGTTCCGTGGAAACTGTCTTTAATAAAACACTTTACAGGACGTACGCGTTAGCTCCTAATCAGACTCAGGCAACGTTGGATTTGCCTTTCAATAAGGTCATACCCGAAAAATTATACCTAGCCATTGATAATATGGAGAGCTTTAATAGTGTATTGAATAGAAATCCCATTTATTTCGGTCATAATAATTTAAGTCATATAGGAGTAACGCTAAATGGATCCACTTTATACGACATAAGGTCGCAATTCCCAGAAAATTATTCTCATCTTTACTACGAGACATTAAAATCTCTAGGGTTAACTTATGATCATCTAATTCATTTTGATTGCTACGATCGGGGACGGACGGTAATTGCATTCAACTTCAAACCCGAAATTGCATTAATGGATACTCTCGAGGTAGAGAAAAATGGGGACTTGAAGATTAATTTAACGTTTGATCGACAGATTAACGAAAATAGGATTATTTTATTGTTTGGAGAAACCCAGGGTGTTATAACCATCGATCAAAACCGGAATATGTATTGCGACGTCAGGGCGTAAGACATAAAATTTTTCCTAGGGATTCTTTCAGCGTGAATACTCTGGCTGTCATAAATGAACACCCATTTATGTAAGATTTTCATACAAGTAGTTAAAAAATATCCGCTGTTTTCATGAGGGGATAATTTTAAAGGAAGTTTTTCTTGATAATAAACAAAAACACTGTTACAGGTATTTTTAGAATAAGTGTGTGTGTGTGTGTGTGTGTGTGTTTTAAGAGGGTGGGGGTGTTGGGAGTTCACTGCCCCGCTTTCCATATCATTATTTGGTGAAAATATATTAACGGAGAGGGTTAAATGTCCAAGTAGTTGTACCCTGGAAGTGGTATGGGTGAGGTGTAAGATGAATACCAGGGATATAGAATTTGGTTTGAGGAATAAACTCGGTAATAAGGCGCACTTTTATGGATGCGTATCCAGTGACTATTTGGCTGGGTTCAAGATACCCTTGACAAGACCTAAGTCAATTATACTTATTGCAAATACGCTTGCTTCTTACCAACATCGCAAAGTGGGGCACTGGGTCGTTTTTATTATCCAGAAGTCCCCATTTCAAAACATCATCTTTTACGACCCTTTAGGTTTACCGCCTGAAGAACATTTGACGTATTTTACCGAATTTTTACGAAGGCATTCCAACATGAAGTGCTTTGCCAATGATATACGGGTGCAAAATTACAATTCGTCTCTGTGTGCGCTTCATTGCTTATATTTCACACACAGTGTAACTTTAAACGGAGTGTGTGGAGCCATTAGGAAACTGAGGGAACATTTATCACCATCCAATTTAAAGGAAAATGATGTCACTGTATTACTTTATTATCTTTTACATCTTAACAGTCGTCCATGTATGTATATCTGGCATCACACCAAGCCAGAATTATCAATGGAGATTTGTGAGTTGCTAAAACGACGTAATTAAAGCCGATCCGCTTTAGTTATGTAATATCAAAATATCCTGTATGGTTACTGAAATGTTTCCTAAAAATAAACTAATATTAAGTAGTACGTGTTTCTTTTATCATCCTCCCACGTATTTTGGTGTGTGTGTGTGTATGAACTCATCTTAGACCCAATCCCGAAATATTTTGCTTTTGTTTTTATTATTATTATTATTATTATTATTATTATTATTATTATTATCATTATCTAATTTAAAGGAAAATGCTGTCGAGGTTTTACTTTAATATCTTTTACATTTTAACACTCGTCCATGTATGTATGTCTGTTCCTAATAAAAAACAATATTAAGTACTACGTGTTTTTTATTATCCTCCCATGTATTTTTTTATGTAAGAGTATGAAGCCGCCAGTTGGAAGGTCAACCACATTCTCCGAAGGGCTAGAGAGAGAGAGAGAGAGAGAGAGAGAGAGAGAGAGAGAGAGAGAGAGAGAGAGAATGTTTTTTTTTTGTCTTCATTGGAAGTTAGGCTGTCTGTATAAGTTGGAAGGTCAACCACATTCTCTGAAGGGGCGTGGTTAGCCCTATCTACGGGTGGAGAACGGAAGGCGAAGGGTTAGACCTGTGACCGGAGGGGAATGGGACACGGACGGATTGGGACAGGTGCTATTATTCTTATTATTATTATGATTATTATTTTTGATAATAATAATAATAATAATAATAATAATAATAATGATGATAATTATGTTTGCAAACAAATTCCCTTTAAGAGCAGCACACTATGTTTACGTTCTCAAGGTTGGGTAAACAGTTCCTGGACACGTATAAACACGTACGTATGTCATTACGAAGAGTAGACTGATAATAAAAAATGGTTACGTCCTCAATGTTTTGTAAAAAATTCCCTTTAATAAAGACACAGTTCCCGGTCACGTACATACCCTACGACCTTCAAATCAATGTTTGTAAACAATCCCTTTAATAGTAACACACTATGTTTACGTCCTCAAGGTTAGGTGAACAGTTCCTCGACACCTATAAACACTTACGTACGTCCTTACGAAGAGTAGACTGATAATAACAAATGGGTACGTCCTCAATGTTTTGTAAACAAATTCCCTTTAATAAAGTCACAGTTCCCGGTCATGTACCCTACGACCTTCAAATCAATGTTTGTAAACAAAAACTTATACCCACCGTCACGTACATATCTCATTACGTACCGAACGACCTTCAAATCAATGTTTGTAAACAAAAAACTTTAAATAATACTACACTTCGTACCCAGTGACCTTCGCCGGGTACGGAGTTACTTCCGGGTGAGCCGCTATGGCCATACCATTCATTTCCGGGTGAGCAGCTATGGCCATACCCCCATTTCCGGGTGAGCCTGTGTGGCCATTTTATGACTGATCGTCAGACGTCTTTTATTCTCCCTACTAATCTTACCTCGGGAGGGGCTATCACTGATCGCTATCTCGAATTTCGCATCAGTGGCATAGAAGGAACTCTAATTGATTTAGCGAGTCTAGCTATAGAACTTCATTTAAAAGTTACGGCCCCGGATGGAAGTGCGTTGGGTGATGACACAGATGTTATCTTCGTCAATGCTTTGGCGAATACAATCTTTAAGTCAAATCAGGTTTATATTGGAGAAAGACTCGTAGAATCAAATCATATATATATATATATATATATATATATATATATATATATATATATATATATATATATATATGTATATGTATATGTATATATATATATATATATATATATATATATATATATATATATATACATATATATATATATATATATATATATATATATATATATATATATATATATATATATATATATATATATATATAGTATATATATATATATATATATATATATATATATATATATATATATATATATATATATATATATATATATATATATATATATATATATATGTGTGTGTGTGTATATGTGTGTATATGTATATGTATATGTATATATATATATATATATATATATATATATATATATATATATATATATATATATATATATATAACCTCAATGCCAAGCAGTTTTGCCTAACAAGGGATGGAGCCTTCACAATAAATGACAACACCGCTGTAGTTGTCATATTCATTCTCTAATGCTGAATCGGGGATAAGCTCTGGTGCAAAACACTTCAAGAACTAGCAATTTCTTCTTCTGTTTCAACACCGTTTTCATCCATCCACCTAACCATGCCAATCCTCTCCCCATCTTTTCCCTCCTTGGTTTTCTGAACTGTACACTTTTCACCAACTTATCTTCCTCTATTTGGCCACATATCCAAGCCATCTCAAAACATGCTGATCTATCCACGCACTAGCACCAATCTTTTTAGATTTCATCTAAATGTTTACATAGTTTCCTCTTTTTTTCAATTCTTCTTTCATCACGTCTGCCACGCAAAAAAATAAAAGAAATAAAATCTTAACTGTTTCAAGCATCTTTCTTTGATTTGCATTCATTAGCCATTCTTCTCTTCTCTTCCATGGAAGAGAGAGAGTTGGCTCACAATATCTTCATACATTGCAACCAGGGTTTCCTGAAACAATCCAAGTCACCTCATTTTTGGCCCCAGCTGCTACCCCTCTTGATTCATTGGTTCCAAAGCATTGCCCTTTCCCTATCTTACGCAGTAGCCTACATTTCCTCCCACATACTTTTACGAAATAGCTTTTTCCATTTTTCCAATATCTTTAATAACATAATTTGTTTTTGCTTTGCATTTCTCATTATATGTCATAACTGTACTCTAGCATCTTTCTGGCTCATAGTAATTGTCAGTTTTCTTCTTTTGCTAATACTTTTTTAAACTGTTATTAAGATGTGTTTCAACAATGCTTTATTTTCGAACATTCTTCATTCTACACTTCATACAAGATTCATATGCTGTTCTTTCTCTTACTTTCACATCACTCCTTTCATGAATATATTATACAGGCATACACCCAAAACACACATTTTACTCAAATTTTCTTTTACACTAAGCTTGCCACTTTCCTGTGTAAATATATTGCAAACTTTTATTTGCTCCTTGACATTTTCAGCATCTTCCGAGTTGATTCTCTATTGATTCTCTCACAAACTTTAAGCAGGTCCACATAGGCCTCTTAAGGCCTGTAATGTGTACTCGGATTTCTCTCATAACTCTTTGTCAACAAACACCTTGTGCACACACCCTCATTCTTGTTTAAGCCAACATTGGGTTTCCCTTACCATTCCTTTTGTGATTTGTTACTTCACCAATCAAATTCCTACCTTTCTGATAGTTGGAGGATCCTAATGAATTATTTATACATGAAACTCATTCATGATACTTCCTCTCTCCTTTTGCTTCTTTCTGTAACCTGTGATTCACTTCCCATTAACATTTTGCTGTACATTCACTTCGATGCAGAACAAACGTTCATTTTCACTAATTTTTTTTTCATTTTCTCCCCTTTATTTTATTACTTTTTTAACTCTCGGATACGTTTTTGCTGCCCTATCTATCCTCTTGCCTACCTGCAACGATCTTTTTTTCTGTCATTCACTTACACCGTAAATAAATGCCAGTCATTATCTTCATTTCTGTAAGATGCCTAAAAAAAATCGCTCAATGTCCAAGGCCATATAGTATGCAGTACTATCCTTTTACTGTTATTGCACAAAAACCAGAGTAGGAATAGAATCCAAAGTCTACAAATCTATATGTGCGTGGATGAAGTGCAGAAGAGAAATGTAAAATAGTTCATTTATGTAAGGAGAAAAGTCTAGATGGTTTTGCACATGGTGAGACAATATAGGAAATACAAATGAGTGATTGTGTCTGCGGCAGCTGATAGGCGAAAGGGTAGAAGTTTGGCTGTGCTTCTAGTTTATGGAAGATTTTGAGGAGTAAAAAAGTAGAAATGTCTTACAATATGGGCAAGAGTGAATGTTGTGGTGGGATGTTGCAATGACAACCTCCACACCCTTGAATCACTAACTGACAAAATCTCCTCAACACAAACTTTCCCCTTACTTTATCAGCAGTGGGACTCTTGTACAAAAAGGACATAAAAACAAAACATAACATTAATACTATATTCCTTAAAACTAAAACGCTTAACATAAACCATCCACGATCAAAACAATTGCACTTGAAACTAATAAAAAACTCAACACTAAATATTTAATGACCGTAACACCATTCATGTAAACCCCCAAAAAACTAACTAACTTAAAATTAAACAGCACACCAACACCAAAATACGTATGTTTATATGATATATTTTAATGACTCCAAAACTGTCGTCCACAGAAAGCCGAACTGTCTTTTACGGAAAACTACCTCAGCTCTGTGAGTGACACACTACAGTGTGTGGCAATTTGCCACAACTGCCTCCCTGATTGGGGTAGTAGTTATCATCATCACCATCA